>NC_135232.1:24709432-25028932 GCF_051348905.1 Ranitomeya variabilis
GACGTCTGCTCCGCGTCCCTGCAGTATCGCTGCGCCCAGTAACACATCTCCCCGCAGTACATCAGAGCTAGAACGTGGACGTCACTGAAGACCCCTGCACGTCACATGGAAGACAAGACACACAGTCACTGCCAGGGCTCAGACGTCAGTGCCCCTTACACCATCTGGACCCACATGAGGACTGTGCACGTACTGCTAGCTGTGTTCACACGCAGCGGTCATTACTCAGTTTCTGTAATCTGCACTGTGTGGAATCAGCCAGCGCTTTTAGAGTCACTGCTGTCCTGTGTCAGCCCCTTTACCTTTCTCCAGCAGAGCTGCAGTGTTAATATCCCGAAATAAAACCTGGTCATCCAGCTGGACAGGACTCCGCATCTGGAGCATTTTCAGCAGGTAATGGACACCATCTTGAAGACACTGATTAGGAGTAACAAGAAAAAGTTTTAGTATTATCAAAGCTATTCCTTAAAAGGGAAGTGAACATCAGAAAAGGCCTTAAGTCATACATTTTATGCTAAAACCTCTGTCAGCTGTCATTGGGGGACGCAGGAACCACGAGTGTACGCTGCTGCCACTAACAATTACAACCTTAAGAATATATTTTTAAATACGGTTTGAGATTAGAAATAATATAGCAGACTAGTTCTATTCTCTGCCATTATTACAGTGCCTACCCAGCTCAGTCTACAGCTACCCAGCAGCCCAGATGATCAAGGAGGTTACATGGATGAGCCGTCATAGTGAGTGGTTATACCCATAGCCGCTTGTAGACAGTCGGACCGCACAATCATATTTCACAAAGAAATCATCTTTCCACGGCTATTTGCATCTTGTTACCCTGGTATCCTGCAGGTCTTAATGTGAATGCGACCTGATTCCCTTGCACGGATCGCGCTCTGTGGTGTCCTGACCCGTCACACCCAAAGTCCCCGGGTAACGATACCTGGTGAAAGGTTCCTGGATGTCTCAGCTCCCATCGCTCCCTCTCGCCCACGGTGTGGCAGTACATGTACAGCAGCGCGCCTCGCCTCCAGTGCAGACATTCCTGAACTTCTATATCAAGAACGACGTCCTGCAGAAAGAATAATTCATTCTTCAGTCACAGCATGACCTCAGATACAGGACAAATAATAAATGACTAATTAAAGGCAAGCAGCCAACGTCTGTTCCGGATCGTCATGTCTGCGCGGCCGGGAAGAGACTACAGCGCCATCTGCTCCCCTCCATATTTGGCTGGAGGCAGCTGGGGGAGAGGGAAGGTGAATTTCGGGGGTCTCCTGTGATGTCGCACCGCTCCCTCCTTTCTACATGACTTTCGCATTGCTGCCACTAATATTCTTAATAAAGGAGTGATGATTCGTCTTACGCTTGCACATATATTTATAGGGGCCGTTGGGTTCCAGTCCCTTCTGATAACCGCCAATCACGCTCGCATCCAATGTGGAAGAACAGGAGAAACTTTGTAAAGCGTTCTTACAGGAAAAGAAAACTGAGAGTCTTTCCTTATTGTAGACAATCAATGTCATAGCGGCCAAATGAAGGAGTCACAGCGCCACACATCCGACAGTTGCCGTGCCTGGAACTGCAGTTTAGTCTCCGACTTCTCTAGTGCAGGGCTATGGATTAATCTTTGTCGCTGTTGGAAGACTACAACTCCCATCATAACCACCACGGTGCAGACCCCAGATCACAGCGCTTAGATAATGTGTATAATTGGAAAACCTGCACAAGTGATGACCTGCGAGAGGCTCTCCGGCTCCGACAGCAGCTGCACCAGCTCTCTGACTGGCTGCAGGGAATCGTCTCCGGGGAACTCGGCCTCCACCAGACGGCTCTCCTCACAGTAAGTGACATCTAATAACGCCTGGAAGGAAAGGGCAAGAATCAGCGCCATGATGGCGTCACACGACCGCCCCTCCGCTGCAGTCACACACACGGCCGCCCCTCCGCTGCAGTCACACAAGGCCGCCCCTCCGCTGCAGTCACACACACGGCCACCCCTCCGCTGCAGTCACACACAAGGCCGCCCCTCCGCTGCAGTCACACACACGGCCGCCCCTCCGCTGCAGTCACACACACGGCCGCCCCTCCGCTGCAGTCACACAAGGCCGCCCCTCCGCTGCAGTCACACACACGGCCGCCCCTCCGCTGCAGTCACACACACGGCCGCCCCTCCGCTGCAGTCACACACACGGCCGCCCCTCCGCTGCAGTCACACACACGGCCGCCCCTCCGCTGCAGTCACACACACGGCCGCCCCTCCGCTGCAGTCACACACACGGCCGCCCCTCCGCTGCAGTCACACACACGGCCGCCCCTCCGCTGCAGTCACACACAAGGCCGCCCCTCCGCTGCAGTCACACACACGGCCGCCCCTCCGCTGCAGTCACATACACGGCCGCCCCTCCGCTGCAGTCACACACACGGCCTCCCCTCCGCTGCAGTCACACACACGGCTGCCCCTCCGCTGCAGTCACACACACGGCCGTCCCTCTGCTGCAGTAACACACAGACTAAGGGTCTGTTCACATGCGGCAGAATAAGTCCAGAAATGTTACATTTTTCAGATCGGAGCTTCCAAAAATTTCTAGCCTCTTGTCTGTCCCCCCCAGGTTATCGCTCTCCGTCCTGGGTTCCCCTTTACACTACCTGGGTATACAGTGCCAGGAATTCTGCAAGGTCCACATTCAGCGCCGGGCACTCCACATGGTCCGCGTTCTGCGCAGGGCACTCTGCATGGTCCTCGTTCTGCGCAGGGCACTCTGCATGGTCCGCGTTCTGCGCCGGGCACTCTGCATGGTCCGCGTTCTGCGCAGGGCACACCGTACAGTCCACATTCAGGACCTGGCACTCCACCTTTAATGCTGGGCACTCTGCACGGTCCACGTTCTGCGCCAGGCACTCCGTACGGTCCGCATTCAGCGCCGGGCACTCCGCATGGTCCGTTGTCAGTGCCGGGCACTCCGTACGGTCCACATTCAGCGCCGGGCACTCCGCATGGTCAGTTGTCAGCGCCGAGCAATCCGCATGGTCAGTTGTCAGCGCCGAGCACTCCGCATGGTCAGTTGTCAGCGCCGAGCACTCCGCATGGTCAGTTGTCAGCGCCGAGCACTCCTCATGCTCTGTTGTCAGCGCCGAGCACTCCGCATGGTCCGTTGTCAGCGCCGGGCACTCCATACGGTCCACATTCAGCGCCGGGCACTCCGCATGGTCAGTTGTCAGTGCCGAGCACTCCGCATGGTCTGTTGTCAGCGCCGAGCACTCCGCATGGTCTGTTGTCAGCGCCGAGCACTCCGCATGGTCAGCTGTCAGCGCCGGGCACTCCGCATGGTCCGTTGTCAGTGCCGGGCACTCCGTACGGTCCACATTCAGCGCCGGGCACTCCGCATGGTCAGTTGTCAGCGCCAAGCACTCCGCATGGTCAGTTGTCAGCGCCGAGCACTCCGCATGGTCAGTTGTCAGCGCCAAGCACTCCGCATGGTCAGTTGTCAGCGCTGAGCACTCCGCATGGTCTGTTGTCAGCGCCAAGCACTCCGCATGGTCTGTTGTCAGCGCCAAGCACTCCGCATGGTCTGTTGTCAGCGCCGAGCACTCCGCATGGTCAGCTGTCAGCGCCGGGCACTCCGCATGGTCCGTTGTCAGTGCCGGGCACTCCGTACGGTCCACATTCAGCGCCGGGCACTCCGCATGGTCAGTTGTCAGCGCCGAGCACTCCGCATGGTCTGTTGTCAGCGCCGAGCACTCCGCATGGTCAGTTGTCAGCGCTGAGCACTCCGCATGGTCTGTTGTCAGCGCCAAGCACTCCGCATGGTCTGTTGTCAGCGCCAAGCACTCCGCATGGTCAGTTGTCAGCGCCGAGCACTCCGCATGGTCAGTTGTCAGCGCCGAGCACTCCGCATTGTCTGTTGTCAGCGCCGAGCACTCCGCATGGTCTGTTGTCAGCGCCGAGCACTCCGCATGGTCTGTTGTCAGCGCCGAGCACTCCGCATGGTCTGTTGTCAGCGCCGAGCACTCCGCATGGTCTGTTGTCAGCGCCGAGCACTCCGCATGGTCTGTTGTCAGCGCCGAGCACTCCGCATGGTCAGTTGTCAGCGCCGAGCACTCCTCATGCTCTGTTGTCAGCGCCGAGCACTCCGCATGGTCCGTTGTCAGCGCCGGGCACTCCGTACGGTCCACATTCAGCGCCGGGCACTCCGCATGGTCAGTTGTCAGTGCCGAGCACTCCGCATGGTCTGTTGTCAGCGCCGAGCACTCCGCATGGTCTGTTGTCAGCGCCGAGCACTCCGCATGGTCAGCTGTCAGCGCCGGGCACTCCGCATGGTCCGTTGTCAGTGCCGGGCACTCCGTACGGTCCACATTCAGCGCCGGGCACTCCGCATGGTCAGTTGTCAGCGCCGAGCACTCCGCATGGTCTGTTGTCAGCGCCGAGCACTCCGCATGGTCAGTTGTCAGCGCTGAGCACTCCGCATGGTCTGTTGTCAGCGCCAAGCACTCCGCATGGTCTGTTGTCAGCGCCAAGCACTCCGCATGGTCAGTTGTCAGCGCCGAGCACTCCGCATGGTCAGTTGTCAGCGCCGAGCACTCCGCATGGTCTGTTGTCAGCGCCGAGCACTCCGCATGGTCTGTTGTCAGCGCCGAGCACTCCGCATGGTCAGCTGTCAGCGCCGGGCACTCCGCATGGTCCGTTGTCAGTGCCGGGCACTCCGTACGGTCCACATTCAGCGCCGAGCACTCCGCATGGTCTGTTGTCAGCGCCGAGCACTCCGCATGGTCTGTTGTCAGCGCCGAGCACTCCGCATGGTCTGTTGTCAGCGCCGAGCACTCCGCATGGTCAGTTGTCAGCGCCGAGCACTCCGCATGGTCAGTTGTCAGCGCCGAGCACTCCGCATGGTCAGTTGTCAGCGCCGAGCACTCCGCATGGTCTGTTGTCAGCGCCGGGCACTCCGCATGGTCAGTTGTCAGCGCCGGGCACTCCGCATGGTCAGTTGTCAGCGCCGGGCACTCCGCATGGTCTGTTGTCAGCGCCGGGCACTCCGCATGGTCTGTTGTCAGCGCCGGGCACTCCGCATGGTCAGTTGTCAGCGCCGAGCACTCCGCATGGTCAGTTGTCAGCGCCGAGCACTCCGCATGGTCAGTTGTCAGCGCCGAGCACTCCGCATGGTCAGTTGTCAGCGCCGGGCACTCCGCATGGTCAGTTGTCAGCGCCGGGCACTCCGCATGGTCAGTTGTCAGCGCCGGGCACTCCGCATGGTCTGTTGTCAGCGCCGGGCACTCCGCATGGTCAGTTGTCAGCGCCGAGCACTCCGCATGGTCAGTTGTCAGCGCCGAGCACTCCGCATGGTCTGTTGTCAGCGCCGAGCACTCCGCATGGTCAGTTGTCAGCGCCGAGCACTCCGCATGGTCTGTTGTCAGCGCCGGGCACTCCGCATGGTCCGTTGTCAGTGCCGAGCACTCCGCATGGTCCGTTGTCAGTGACGTCTCCTTGCACCAGTCGCTTAGTTTCTGCAGTGCAGCGATGGCTTTCAATAAAGTGACATCTAAAGGGGGAAAACACAGAAGCCATGACATATAGGACACCAGGCGGCCCACCCTACCGGGTCTGACTCCTCAATCACAGCCCCTCTACCCTGAGGACCCCCTGTGAGCTGCACACAAATAACCAGCTGCTGGGACTTGTAGTCCCCCAAGTAGCACAGAGGTCAGGTGATGCAGGCGGGTATAGCGCTGGGAATAACACGACCTCCCGCAGTAACCTCTGTCATTCCGGCCTCCCGCCCCTCAGGCACTGGCACAGCTCCGGGGTCTCACAGCTCCGGGGTCTCACCGTCTCCTCCCCCGTCCTGCAGTCTCTCCAGCCTCCGCTGTAGCCGCCACACTCTGCCCCTGTACTCCGGGCAGCAGCAGGAGGACGCCATGGTGACAGCACGGTCACATGACCAGACAAGAGAGTCACATGACGAGACGGGCGGGGTTATCAGGAGTAAATAAAGAGGAAGCTCCGAATCCAGCAACACAACGTGACAACAGGAGCTCAGCAGTGTCCCTGGTCCTGTACTGGTATCACTGCCCTACACTGGTGTCACTGGTCCTGTACTGGAGTCACTGCCCTACACTGGTGTCACTGCCCTACACTGGTGTCACTGGTCCTGTACTGGTATCACTGCCCCTACACTGGTGTCACTGCCCCTACACTGGTGTCACTGGTCCTGTACTGGTGTCACTGCCCTACACTGGTGTCACTGCCCTACACTGGTGTCACTGGTCCTGTACTGGTATCACTGCCCTACACTGGTGTCACTGGTCCTACACTGGTGTCACTGGTCCTACACTGGTGTCACTGGTCCTGTACTGGTATCACTGCCCTACACTGGAGTCACTGGTCCTGTACTGGTATCACTGCCCCTACAGTGGTGTCACTGGTCCTGTACTGGTATCACTGCCCTACACTGGAGTCACTGGTCCTGTACTGGTATCACTGCCCTACACTGGAGTCACTGGTCCTGTACTGGTATCACTGCCCCTACAGTGGTGTCACTGGTCCTGTACTGGTATCACTGCCCTACACTGGTGTCACTGGTCCTGTACTGGTATCACTGCCCCTACACTGGTGTCACTGCCCTACACTGGTGTCCCTGGTCCTGTACTTGTATCACTGCCCTACACTGGTGTCACTGGTCCTGTACTGGTATCACTGCCCTACACTGGTGTCACTGGTCCTGTACTGGTATCACTGCCCCTACACTGGTGTCACTGCCCTACACTGGTGTCCCTGGTCCTGTACTGGTATCACTGCCCTACACTGGTGTCACTGGTCCTGTACTGGTATCACTGCCCCTACACTGGTGTCACTGCCCTACACTGGTGTCCCTGGTCCTGTACTGGTATCACTGCCCTACACTGGTGTCACTGGTCCTGTACTGGTATCACTGCCCCTACACTGGTGTCACTGGTCCTGTACTGGTATCACTGCCCCTACACTGGAGTCACTGGTCCTGTACTGGTATCACTGCCCTACACTGGTGTCACTGGTCCTGTACTGGTATCACTGCCCTACACTGGTGTCACTGGTCCTGTACTGCTGTCACTACCCAAAGACTGGTGTCACTGGTCCTGTACTGGTATCACTGCCCCTACACTGGTGTCACTGGTCCTGTACTGGTGTCACTGCCCTACACTGGTGTCACTGGTCCTGTACTGGTATCACTGCCCTACACTGGTGTCACTGCCCTACACTGGTGTCACTGGTCCTGTACTGGTGTCACTGCCCTACACTGGTGTCACTGGTCCTGTACTGGTGTCACTGCCCTACACTGGTGTCACTGGTCCTGTACTGGTATCACTGCCCTACACTGGTGTCACTGGTCCTACACTGGTGTCACTGGTCCTACACTGGTGTCACTGGTCCTGTACTGGTATCACTGCCCTACACTGGAGTCACTGGTCCTGTACTGGTATCACTGCCCCTACAGTGGTGTCACTGGTCCTGTACTGGTATCACTGCCCTACACTGGAGTCACTGGTCCTGTACTGGTATCACTGCCCCTACACTGGTGTCACTGGTCCTGTACTGGTATCACTGCCCCTACACTGGTGTCACTGCCCTACATTGGTGTCCCTGGTCCTGTACTGGTATCACTGCCCTACACTGGTGTCACTGGTCCTGTACTGGTATCACTGCCCTACACTGGTGTCACTGGTCCTGTACTGGTATCACTGCCCCTACACTGGTGTCACTGCCCTACACTGGTGTCCCTGGTCCTGTACTGGTATCACTGCCCTACACTGGTGTCACTGGTCCTGTACTGGTATCACTGCCCCTACACTGGAGTCACTGGTCCTGTACTGGTATCACTGCCCTACACTGGTGTCACTGGTCCTGTACTGGTATCACTGCCCCTACACTGGAGTCACTGGTCCTGTACTGGTATCACTGCCCTACACTGGTGTCACTGGTCCTGTACTGCTGTCACTACCCAAAGACTGGAGTCACTGGTCCTGTACTGGTATCACTGCCCTACACTGGTGTCACTGGTCCTGTACTGGTATCACTGCCCCTACACTGGTGTCACTGGTCCTGTACTGGTATCACTACCCAAAGACTGGTGTCACTGGTCCTGTACTGCTGTCACTACCCAAAGACTGGTGTCACTGGTCCTGTACTGGTATCACTGCCCCTACACTGGTGTCACTGGTCCTGTACTGGTATCACTGCCCCTACACTGGTGTCACTGCCCCTACACTGGTGTCACTGGTCCTGTACTGGTGTCACTGCCCTACACTGGTGTCACTGCCCTACACTGGTGTCACTGGTCCTGTACTGGTGTCACTGCCCTACACTGGTGTCCCTGGTCCTGTACTGGTGTCCCTGGTCCTGTACTGGTGTCACTGCCCTACACTGGTGTCACTGGTCCTGTACTGGTGTCACTGCCCCTACACTGGTGTCCCTGGTCCTGTACTGGTGTCACTGCCCTACACTGGTGTCACTGCCCTACACTGGTGTCACTGGTCCTGTACTGGTATCACTGCCCTACACTGGTGTCACTGCCCTACACTGGTGTCACTGGTCCTGTACTGGTGTCACTGCCCCTACACTGGTGTCCCTGGTCCTGTACTGGTGTCACTGCCCTACACTGGTGTCACTGCCCTACACTGGTGTCACTGGTCCTGTACTGGTGTCACTGCCCTACACTGGTGTCACTGGTCCTGTACTGGTGTCACTGCCCTACACTGGTGTCACTGGTCCTGTACTGGTATCACTGCCCTACACTGGTGTCACTGCCCTACACTGGTGTCACTGGTCCTGTACTGGTGTCACTGCCCTACACTGGTGTCACTGGTCCTACACTGGTGTCACTGGTCCTACACTGGTGTCACTGGTCCTGTACTGGTATCACTGCCCTACACTGGTGTCACTGGTCCTGTACTGGTGTCACTGCCCCTACACTGGTGTCACTGGTCCTGTACTGGTAACACTGCCCTACACTGGTGTCACTGGTCCTACACTGGTGACACTGGTCCTACACTGGTGTCACTGGTCCTGTACTGGTATCACTGCCCTACACTGGAGTCACTGGTCCTGTACTGGTATCACTGCCCTACACTGGAGTCACTGGTCCTGTACTGGTATCACTGCCCCTACACTGGTGTCACTGGTCCTGTACTGGTATCACTGCCCCTACACTGGTGTCACTGCCCTACACTGGTGTCCCTGGTCCTGTACTGGTATCACTGCCCTACACTGGTGTCACTGGTCCTGTACTGGTATCACTGCCCTACACTGGAGTCACTGGTCCTGTACTGGTATCACTGCCCCTACAGTGGTGTCACTGGTCCTGTACTGGTATCACTGCCCTACACTGGAGTCACTGGTCCTGTACTGGTATCACTGCCCCTACAGTGGTGTCACTGGTCCTGTACTGGTATCACTGCCCTACACTGGAGTCACTGGTCCTGTACTGGTATCACTGCCCCTACACTGGTGTCACTGGTCCTGTACTGGTATCACTGCCCCTACACTGGTGTCACTGCCCTACACTGGTGTCCCTGGTCCTGTACTGGTATCACTGCCCCTACACTGGTGTCACTGCCCTACACTGGTGTCACTGGTCCTGTACTGGAGTCACTGCCCTACACTGGTGTCACTGGTCCTGTACTGGTATCACTGCCCTACACTGGTGTCACTGGTCCTGTACTGGTATCACTGCCCTACACTGGTGTCACTGGTCCTGTACTGGTGTCACTGCCCTACACTGGTGTCACTGGTCCTGTACTGGTGTCACTGCCCTACACTGGTGTCACTGGTCCTGTACTGGTATCACTGCCCTACACTGGTGTCACTGGTCCTACACTGGTGTCACTGGTCCTACACTGGTGTCACTGGTCCTGTACTGGTATCACTGCCCTACACTGGAGTCACTGGTCCTGTACTGGTATCACTGCCCCTACAGTGGTGTCAATGGTCCTGTACTGGTATCACTGCCCTACACTGGAGTCACTGGTCCTGTACTGGTATCACTGCCCCTACACTGGTGTCACTGGTCCTGTACTGGTATCACTGCCCCTACACTGGTGTCACTGGTCCTGTACTGGTGTCACTGCCCTACACTGGTGTCACTGGTCCTGTACTGGTATCACTGCCCTACACTGGTGTCACTGCCCTACACTGGTGTCACTGGTCCTGTACTGCTGTCACTACCCAAAGACTGGTGTCACTGGTCCTGTACTGGTATCACTGCCCCTACACTGGTGTCACTGGTCCTGTACTGGTGTCACTGCCCTACACTGGTGTCACTGGTCCTGTACTGGTATCACTGCCCTACACTGGTGTCACTGCCCTACACTGGTGTCACTGGTCCTGTACTGGTGTCACTGCCCTACACTGGTGTCACTGGTCCTGTACTGGTGTCACTGCCCTACACTGGTGTCACTGGTCCTGTACTGGTATCACTGCCCTACACTGGTGTCACTGGTCCTACACTGGTGTCACTGGTCCTACACTGGTGTCACTGGTCCTGTACTGGTATCACTGCCCTACACTGGAGTCACTGGTCCTGTACTGGTATCACTGCCCCTACACTGGTGTCACTGGTCCTGTACTGGTATCACTGCCCCTACACTGGTGTCACTGCCCTACATTGGTGTCCCTGGTCCTGTACTGGTATCACTGCCCTACACTGGTGTCACTGGTCCTGTACTGGTATCACTGCCCTACACTGGTGTCACTGGTCCTGTACTGGTATCACTGCCCCTACACTGGTGTCACTGCCCTAAACTGGTGTCCCTGGTCCTGTACTGGTATCACTGCCCTACACTGGTGTCACTGGTCCTGTACTGGTATCACTGCCCCTACACTGGAGTCACTGGTCCTGTACTGGTATCACTGCCCTACACTGGTGTCACTGGTCCTGTACTGGTATCACTGCCCCTACACTGGAGTCACTGGTCCTGTACTGGTATCACTGCCCTACACTGGTGTCACTGGTCCTGTACTGCTGTCACTACCCAAAGACTGGAGTCACTGGTCCTGTACTGGTATCACTGCCCTACACTGGTGTCACTGGTCCTGTACTGGTATCACTGCCCCTACACTGGTGTCACTGGTCCTGTACTGGTATCACTACCCAAAGACTGGTGTCACTGGTCCTGTACTGCTGTCACTACCCAAAGACTGGTGTCACTGGTCCTGTACTGGTATCACTGCCCCTACACTGGTGTCACTGGTCCTGTACTGGTATCACTGCCCCTACACTGGTGTCACTGCCCCTACACTGGTGTCACTGGTCCTGTACTGGTGTCACTGCCCTACACTGGTGTCACTGCCCTACACTGGTGTCACTGGTCCTGTACTGGTGTCACTGCCCTACACTGGTGTCCCTGGTCCTGTACTGGTGTCACTGCCCTACACTGGTGTCACTGGTCCTGTACTGGTGTCACTGCCCCTACACTGGTGTCCCTGGTCCTGTACTGGTGTCACTGCCCTACACTGGTGTCACTGCCCTACACTGGTGTCACTGGTCCTGTACTGGTATCACTGCCCTACACTGGTGTCACTGCCCTACACTGGTGTCGCTGGTCCTGTACTGGTGTCACTGCCCCTACACTGGTGTCCCTGGTCCTGTACTGGTGTCACTGCCCTACACTGGTGTCACTGCCCTACACTGGTGTCACTGGTCCTGTACTGGTGTCACTGCCCTACACTGGTGTCACTGGTCCTGTACTGGTGTCACTGCCCTACACTGGTGTCACTGGTCCTGTACTGGTATCACTGCCCTACACTGGTGTCACTGCCCTACACTGGTGTCACTGGTCCTGTACTGGTGTCACTGCCCTACACTGGTGTCACTGGTCCTACACTGGTGTCACTGGTCCTACACTGGTGTCACTGGTCCTGTACTGGTATCACTGCCCTACACTGGTGTCACTGGTCCTGTACTGGTGTCACTGCCCCTACACTGGTGTCACTGGTCCTGTACTGGTATCACTGCCCTACACTGGTGTCACTGGTCCTACACTGGTGTCACTGGTCCTACACTGGTGTCACTGGTCCTGTACTGGTATCACTGCCCTACACTGGAGTCACTGGTCCTGTACTGGTATCACTGCCCTACACTGGAGTCACTGGTCCTGTACTGGTATCACTGCCCCTACACTGGTGTCACTGGTCCTGTACTGGTATCACTGCCCCTACACTGGTGTCACTGCCCTACACTGGTGTCCCTGGTCCTGTACTGGTATCACTGCCCTACACTGGTGTCACTGGTCCTGTACTGGTATCACTGCCCTACACTGGAGTCACTGGTCCTGTACTGGTATCACTGCCCCTACAGTGGTGTCACTGGTCCTGTACTGGTATCACTGCCCTACACTGGAGTCACTGGTCCTGTACTGGTATCACTGCCCCTACAGTGGTGTCACTGGTCCTGTACTGGTATCACTGCCCTACACTGGAGTCACTGGTCCTGTACTGGTATCACTGCCCCTACACTGGTGTCACTGGTCCTGTACTGGTATCACTGCCCCTACACTGGTGTCACTGCCCTACACTGGTGTCCCTGGTCCTGTACTGGTATCACTGCCCCTACACTGGTGTCACTGCCCTACACTGGTGTCACTGGTCCTGTACTGGAGTCACTGCCCTACACTGGTGTCACTGGTCCTGTACTGGTATCACTGCCCTACACTGGTGTCACTGGTCCTGTACTGGTATCACTGCCCTACACTGGTGTCACTGGTCCTGTACTGGTGTCACTGCCCTACACTGGTGTCACTGGTCCTGTACTGGTGTCACTGCCCTACACTGGTGTCACTGGTCCTGTACTGGTATCACTGCCCTACACTGGTGTCACTGGTCCTACACTGGTGTCACTGGTCCTACACTGGTGTCACTGGTCCTGTACTGGTATCACTGCCCTACACTGGAGTCACTGGTCCTGTACTGGTATCACTGCCCCTACAGTGGTGTCACTGGTCCTGTACTGGTATCACTGCCCTACACTGGAGTCACTGGTCCTGTACTGGTATCACTGCCCCTACACTGGTGTCACTGGTCCTGTACTGGTATCACTGCCCCTACACTGGTGTCACTGGTCCTGTACTGGTGTCACTGCCCTACACTGGTGTCACTGGTCCTGTACTGGTATCACTGCCCTACACTGGTGTCACTGCCCTACACTGGTGTCACTGGTCCTGTACTGCTGTCACTACCCAAAGACTGGTGTCACTGGTCCTGTACTGGTATCACTGCCCCTACACTGGTGTCACTGGTCCTGTACTGGTGTCACTGCCCTACACTGGTGTCACTGGTCCTGTACTGGTATCACTGCCCTACACTGGTGTCACTGCCCTACACTGGTGTCACTGGTCCTGTACTGGTGTCACTGCCCTACACTGGTGTCACTGGTCCTGTACTGGTGTCACTGCCCTACACTGGTGTCACTGGTCCTGTACTGGTATCACTGCCCTACACTGGTGTCACTGGTCCTACACTGGTGTCACTGGTCCTACACTGGTGTCACTGGTCCTGTACTGGTATCACTGCCCTACACTGGAGTCACTGGTCCTGTACTGGTATCACTGCCCCTACAGTGGTGTCACTGGTCCTGTACTGGTATCACTGCCCTACACTGGAGTCACTGGTCCTGTACTGGTATCACTGCCCCTACACTGGTGTCACTGGTCCTGTACTGGTATCACTGCCCCTACACTGGTGTCACTGCCCTACATTGGTGTCCCTGGTCCTGTACTGGTATCACTGCCCTACACTGGTGTCACTGGTCCTGTACTGGTATCACTGCCCTACACTGGTGTCACTGGTCCTGTACTGGTATCACTGCCCCTACACTGGTGTCACTGCCCTACACTGGTGTCCCTGGTCCTGTACTGGTATCACTGCCCTACACTGGTGTCACTGGTCCTGTACTGGTATCACTGCCCCTACACTGGAGTCACTGGTCCTGTACTGGTATCACTGCCCTACACTGGTGTCACTGGTCCTGTACTGGTATCACTGCCCCTACACTGGAGTCACTGGTCCTGTACTGGTATCACTGCCCTACACTGGTGTCACTGGTCCTGTACTGCTGTCACTACCCAAAGACTGGAGTCACTGGTCCTGTACTGGTATCACTGCCCTACACTGGTGTCACTGGTCCTGTACTGGTATCACTGCCCCTACACTGGTGTCACTGGTCCTGTACTGGTATCACTACCCAAAGACTGGTGTCACTGGTCCTGTACTGCTGTCACTACCCAAAGACTGGTGTCACTGGTCCTGTACTGGTATCACTGCCCCTACACTGGTGTCACTGGTCCTGTACTGGTATCACTGCCCCTACACTGGTGTCACTGGTCCTGTACTGCTGTCACTACCCAAAGACTGGTGTCACTGGTCCTGTACTGGTATCACTGCCCCTACACTGTTGTCACTGGTCCTGTACTGGTATCACTGCCCCTACACTGTTGTCACTGGTCCTGTACTGATATCACTGCCCTACACTGGTGTCACTGGTCCTGTACTGGTATCACTGCCCTACACTGGTGTCACTGCCCCTAAACTGGTGTCACTGGTCCTGTACTGGTATCACTGCCCCTACACTGGTGTCACTGGTCCTGTACTGGTATCACTGCCCTACACTGGTGTCACTGGTCCTACACTGGTGTCACTGGTCCTGTACTGGTATCACTGCCCTACACTGGAGTCACTGGTCCTGTACTGGTGTCACTGCCCCTACACTGGTGTCCCAGGTCCTGTACTGGTATCACTGCCCCTACACTGGTGTCACTGGTCCTGTACTGGTATCACTGCCCCTACACTGGAGTCACTGGTCCTGTACTGGTATCACTGCCCCTACACTGGTGTCATGGGTCCTGTACTGGTATCACTGCCCCTACACTGGTGTCATTGGTCCTGTTCTGGTATCACTGCCCCTACACTGGTGTCACTGGTCCTGTACTGGTATCACTGCCCCTACACTGGTGTCATTGGTCCTGTACAGGTATCACTGCCTCTACACTGATTTCACTGGTCCTGTACTGGTATCACTGCCCCTACACTGGTGTCACTGGTCCTGTACTGGTATCACTGCCCCTACACTGGTGTCATTGGTCCTGTACAGGTATCACTGCCTCTACACTGGTGTCACTGGTCCTGTACTGGTATCACTGCCCCTACACTGGTGTCACTGGTCCTGTACTGGTATCACTGCCCTACACTGGTGTCACTGGTCCTGTACTGGTATCACTGCCTCTACACTGGAGTCACTGGTCCTGTACTGGTATCACGGCCCCTACACTGGAGTCACTGGTCCTGTACTGGTATCACTGCCCCTACACTGGTGTCACTGGTCCTGTACTGCTGTCACAACCCAAAGACTGGTGTCACTGGTCCTGTACTAGTATCACTGCCCCTACACTGTTGTCACTGGTCCTGTACTGGTATCACTGCCCCTACACTGGAGTCACTGGTCCTTTACTGGTATCACTGCCCCTACACTGGTGTCACTGGTCCTGTACTGGTATCACTGCCCCTACACTGGTGTCACTGGTCCTGTACTGGTATCACTGCCCCTAAACTGGTGTCACTGATCCTGTACTGGTGTCACTGGTTTTGTACTGGTATCACTGACCCTACACTGGAGTCACTGGTCCTGTACTGGTGTCACTGCCCCTACACTGATGTCGCTGGTCCTGTACTGGTATCACTTCCCCTAGACTGGTGTCCCAGGTCCTGTACTGGTATCACTGCCCCTACACTGGTGTCACTGGTCCTGTACTGGTATCACTGCCCCTACACTGGAGTCACTGGTCCTGTACTGGTATCACTGCCCCTACACTGGTGTCATTGGTCCTGTACTGGTATCACTGCCCCTACACTGGTGTCATTGGTCCTGTTCTGGTATCATTGCCCCTACACTGGTGTCACTGGTCCTGTACTGGTATCACTGCCCCTACACTGGAGTCACTGGTCCTGTACTGGTATCACTGCCCCTACACTGGTGTCATTGGTCCTGTACTGGTATCACTGCCTCTACACTGATTTCACTGGTCCTGTACTGGTATCACTGCCCCTATGCTGGTGTCATTGGTCCTGTACTGGTATCACTGCCTCTACACTGATTTCACTGGTCCTGTACTGGTATCACTGCCCCTACACTGGTGTTACTGGTCCTGTACTGCTGTCACTACCCAAAGACTGGAGTCACTGGTCCTGTACTGATATCACTGCCCCTACACTGGTGTCATTGGTCCTGTACTGGTATCACTGCCCCTACACTGGTGTCATTGGTCCTGTACTGGTATCACTGCCCCTACACTGGTGTCACTGGTCCTGTACTGGTATCACTGCCCTACACTGGTGTCACTGGTCCTGTACTGGTATCACTGCCCCTACACTGGTGTCACTGGTCCTGTACTGGTATCACTGCCCCTACAGTGGTGTCACTGGTCCTGTACTGGTATCACTGCCCCTACACTGGTGACACTGGTCCTGTACTGGTATCACTGCCCTACACTGGTGTCACTGGTCCTGTACTGGTATCACTGCCCCTACACTGGAGTCACTGGTCCTGTACTGGTATCACTGCCCCTACACTGGTGTCACTGGTCCTGTACTGGTATCACTGCCCTACACTGGTGTCACTGGTCCTGTACTGGTATCACTGCCCCTACACTGGTGTCACTGGTCCTGTACTGGTATCACTGCCCCTACACTGGTGTCACTGGTCCTGTACTGGTATCACTGCCCCTACACTGGTGTCACTGGTCCTGTACTGGTATCACTGCCCCTACACTGGTGTCACTGGTCCTGTACTGCTGTCACTACCCAAAGACTGGTGTCACTGGTCCTGTACTGGTATCACTGCCCCTACACTGTTGTCACTGGTCCTGTACTGGTATCACTGCCCCTACACTGTTGTCACTGGTCCTGTACTGGTATCACTGCCCCTACACTGGAGTCACTGGTCCTTTACTGGTATCACTGCCCCTACACTGGTGTCACTGGTCCTGTACTGGTATCACTGCCCCTACACTGGTGTCACTGGTCCTGTACTGGTATCACTGCCCCTACACTGGTGTCACTGGTCCTGTACTGGTATCACTGCCCCTACACTGGTGTCACTGGTCCTGTACTGGTATCACTGCCCCTACACTGGTGTCACTGGTCCTGTACTGGTATCACTGCCCCTACACTGGTGTCACTGGTCCTGTACTGGTATCACTGCCCCTACACTGGTGTCACTGGTCCTGTACTGGTATCACTGACCCTACACTGGAGTCACTGGTCCTGTACTGGTATCACTGCCCTACACTGGAGTCACTGGTCCTGTACTGGTATCACTGCCCCTACACTGGTGTCATTGGTCCTGTACTGGTATCACTGCCGCTACACTGGTGTCATTGGTCCTGTTCTGGTATCACTGCCCCTACACTGGTGTCACTGGTCCTGTACTGGTATCACTGCCCCTACACTGGTGTCATTGGTCCTGTACTGGTATCACTGCCCCTACACTGGTGTCACTGGTCCTGTACTGGTATCACTGCCCCTACACTGGTGTTACTGGTCCTGTACTGGTATCACTGCCCCTACACTGGTGTCACTGGTCCTTTACTGCTGTCACTACCCAAAGACTGGTGTCACTGGTCCTGTACTGGTATCACTGCCCCTACACTGTTGTCACTGGTCCTGTACTGGTATCACTGCCCCTACACTGTTGTCACTGGTCCTGTACTGGTATCACTGCCCCTACACTGGAGTCACTGGTCCTTTACTGGTATCACTGCCCCTACACTGGTGTCACTGGTCCTGTACTGGTATCACTGCCCCTACACTGGTGTCACTGGTCCTGTACTGGTATCACTGCCCCTACACTGGTGTCACTGGTCCTGTACTGGTATCACTGCCCCTACACTGGTGTCACTGGTCCTGTACTGCTGTCACTACCCAAAGACTGGTGTCACTGGTCCTGTACTGGTATCACTGCCCCTACACTGTTGTCACTGGTCCTGTACTGGTATCACTGCCCCTACACTGTTGTCACTGGTCCTGTACTGGTATCACTGCCCCTACACTGGAGTCACTGGTCCTTTACTGGTATCACTGCCCCTACACTGGTGTCACTGGTCCTGTACTGGTATCACTGCCCCTACACTGGTGTCACTGGTCCTGTACTGGTATCACTGCCCCTACACTGGTGTCACTGGTCCTGTACTGGTATCACTGCCCCTACACTGGTGTCACTGGTCCTGTACTGGTATCACTGCCCCTACACTGGAGTCACTGGTCCTGTACTGGTATCACTGCCCCTACACTGGTGTCATTGGTCCTGTACTGGTATCACTGCCCCTACACTGGTGTCATTGGTCCTGTTCTGGTATCACTGCCCCTACACTGGTGTCACTGGTCCTGTACTGGTATCACTGCCCCTACACTGGTGTCATTGGTCCTGTACTGGTATCACTGCCCCTACACTGGTGTCACTGGTCCTGTACTGGTATCACTGCCCCTACACTGGTGTCACTGGTCCTGTACTGGTATCACTGCCCCTACACTGGTGTCACTGGTCCTGTACTGCTGTCACTACCCAAAGACTGGTGTGACTGGTCCTGTACTGGTATCACTGCCCCTACACTGTTGTCACTGGTCCTGTACTGGTATCACTGCCCCTACACTGTTGTCACTGGTCCTGTACTGGTATCACTGCCCCTACACTGGAGTCACTGGTCCTTTACTGGTATCACTGCCCCTACACTGGTGTCACTGGTCCTGTACTGGTATCACTGCCCCTACACTGGTGTCACTGGTCCTGTACTGGTATCACTGCCCCTACACTGGTGTCACTGGTCCTGTACTGGTATCACTGCCCCTAAACTGGTGTCACTGATCCTGTACTGGTGTCACTGGTTTTGTACTGGTATCACTGACCCTAAACTGGAGTCACTGGTCCTGTACTGGTGTCACTGCCCCTACACTGATGTCGCTGGTCCTGAACTGGTATCACTGCCTCTACACTGGTGTCCCAGGTCCTGTACTGTTATCACTGCCCCTACACTGGTGTCACTGGTCCTGTACTGGTATCACTGCCCCTACACTGGAGTCACTGGTCCTGTACTGGTATCACTGCCCCTACACTGGTGTCATTGGTCCTGTTCTGGTATCACTGCCCCTACACTGGTGTCACTGGTCCTGTACTGGTATCACTGCCCCTACACTGGTGTCATTGGTCCTGTACTGGTATCACTGCCTCTACACTGATTTCACTGGTCCTGTACTGGTATCACTGCCCCTACACTGGCGTCACTGGTCCTGTTCTGATATCAGTGACCCTACACTGGTGTCATTGGTCCTGTACTGGTATCACTGCCTCTACACTGATTTCACTGGTCCTGTACTGGTATCACTGCCCCTACACTGGCGTCACTGGTCCTGTTCTGATATCACTGCCCCTACACTGGTGTCATTGGTCCTGTACTGGTATCACTGCCCCTACAGTGGTGTCACTGGTCCTGTACTGGTATCACTGCCCCTATGCTGGTGTCATTGGTCCTGTACTGGTATCACTGCCTCTACACTGATTTCACTGGTCCTGTACTGGTATCACTGCCCCTACACTGATGTCATTGGTCCTGTACTGGTATCACTGCCCCTACACTGGTGTCATTGGTCCTGTACTGGTATCACTGCCCCTACACTGGTGTCATTGGTCCTGTACTGGTATCACTGACCCTACACTGGCGTCACTGGTCCTGTACTGATATCACTGACCCTACACTGCTGTCACTGGTGGAAGAACAGGAAACTGGCAGAGGAGGTGCTGTTGGTGGAAGAACTGGAGACTGGTGGAGGACCTGAAGACTTGTGGAGGAGCTGGAGACTTGTGGAGGCGCTGATGTGGGTGGAGGAGCTGGAGACTGGTTGGAAGAGCTGGAGACTGATCGAGCCGCTGCTGCTGGTGGAGGAGCTGGAGACTGGTGGAGGCGCTGATGTGGGTGGAGGAGCTGGAGACTGGTTGGAAGAGCTGGAGACTGATGGAGCCACTGCTGATGGCAGAGAAGCTGGAGACTGGCGAAAGGTGCTGCTGCTGATGGAGGAACTGGAGACTGGAGGAGAAGCTGCTGCTGGCAGAGAAGCTGGAGATTGGTCGAGGAGCTGGAGACTGCCAATGGAGCTGGAGATTGGGTGAGGAGCTGAGACTAGTGGGGGAACTGGAGATTGGCGGAAGAACTGGCAGAGGTGTTGCTGGTGGTGGAGCTAAAGACTGGTGGAGGAGCTGGTGCTGAGGGAGGAGCTGGATACTGGTGGATAAGCTGGAGAGTGGCAGAAAAGTTGCTGCTGGTGGAGTAGCAGGAGACTGGTGGAGTAGCTGGAGACTGGTGGAGGAGCTGTAGACTGTTGGAGGAGCTGGAGACTGGTGGAAGAGCTGGAGACTGGTGGAGTAGCTGGAGACTGGTGGAGTAGCTGGAGACTGGTGGAGGAGCTGGAGACTGGTGGAAGAGCTGGAGACTGCCGGAGTAGCTGGAGACTGGTGGAGTAGCTGGAGACTGGTGGAGTAGCTGGAGACTGGTGGAGGAGCTGGAGACTGGTGGAAGAGCTGGAGACTGGCGGAGGAACCGCTATTGGGGAGGAGAAGGGGACTGGTTGTGCCACTACTGCTGGTGGAAGAACTGGAGACTGGTGGAGAATCTGCTGATGGCAGAGAAGCTGGAGACTGGTGAAAGGTGCTGCTGCTGATGGAGGAACTGGAGACTGGAGAAGCTGCTGCTGGCAGAGAAGCTGGAGATTGGTCGAGGAGCTGGAGACTGGCAATGGAGCTGGAGATTGGGTGAGGAGCTGGAGACTGTTGGAGGAGCTGGAGATTGGCTGAAGACTAGGGGAAGAGCTGGAGACTGGTGGAGGAGCTGAGACTAGTGAGGGAACTGGAGATTGGCGGAAGAACTGGCGGAGGAGGTGTTGCTGGTGGAGATAAAGACTGGTGGAGGAGCTGGTGCTGAGGGAGGAGCTGGATACTGGTGGATAAGCTGGAGAGTGGCAGAAAAGTTGCTGCTGGTGGAGTAGCAGGAGACTGGTGGAGTAGCTGGAGACTGGTGGAGGAGCTGTAGACTGTTGGAGGAGCTGGAGACTGGTGGAAGAGCTGGAGACTGGTGGAGTAGCTGGAGACTGGTGGAGTAGCTGGAGACTGGTGGAGTAGCTGGAGACTGGTGGAGGAGCTGAAGACTGGTGGAGGAGCTGGAGACTGGTGGAAGAGCTGGAGACTGCCGGAGTAGCTGGAGACTGGTGGAGGAGCTGGAGACTGGTGGAAGAGCTGCAGACTGGCGGAGGAACCGCTGTTGGGGAGGAGAAGGGTTGTGCCGCTACTGCTGGTGGAAGAACTGGAGACTGGCAGAGGACCTGAAGACTGGTGGAGGAGCTGGAGACTGGCGGATGACCTGGAGACTGTTTCAGAGTGCGTCTTTTTGCAGTCACCGCTGTAGTTACGAGAGCTTCAATCAGCAAGATATCTTGAGTAAACAGTATTTACTTCATACTGGATAAACATGAGATACAATTCAGTGTCACACAGTCTGTGCACTGAAGACAACACATTCAAGAAGAAGAAATAATAATCAGGAAGTAAGAAAACAACCAACAATTGAGAGCTTCCCTCCCCACATTACAGCAAGTATATAACTTTACACACTATCGCCATCTGCTGTCTGGTTAGTATAAAGTCCTCCTTTCACTTATAATAAGTCCTAATCTGTTGCATATGCCAACACCCTTTCTCAAAAGTAAGGACTTATTCGATCAAACCCAACTTTTTTATTCGTCTCTGATGTTTATCAGCATTCAACGCCTTCGTGAAGATGTCTGCTGTCATTTCTTCAGTAGGACAGTACGCTTAGGGTACCGTCTCACAGTGGCACTTTGTCGCTACGACGGCACGATCCGTGACGTTCCAGCGATATACATACGATCTCGCTGTGTCTGACACGCTACTGCGATCAGGGACCCCGCTGAGAATCGTACATCGTAGCAGATCGTTTGAAACTTTCTTTCGTCGCTGGATCACCCACTGTCATCGCTGGATCACCCACTGTCATCGCTGGATTGGTGTGTGTGACACCGATCCAGCGATGTGTTCGCTTGTAACCAGGGTAAACATTGGGTTACTAAGCGCAGGGCCGCGCTTAGTAACCCGATGTTTACCCTGGTTACCATTGTAAATGTAAAAAAAAAAAACACTACATGCTCACCTTCTGATGTCTGTCACGTCCCCCGCCGGCGGCTTCCCGCACTGACTGTGAGCGCCGGCCGTAAAGTAAAAGCAGAGCACAGTGGTGACGTCACCGCATATTTTTTTCACTGTTCATCTCTTTGAGATAATTAGCTTCCATTGGAGACTTTACTGTTTTTGCATCCTTTAATCCAAATTTTTCTGTTATGTCTTGAATCATGTGATTTTGATTCAGTAAGAAACTTCCGTCTTCTTCTCTTTCTACCTGTATTCCTAGATATTGTTTTACATTTCCCAAATCTTTGATTTCGAAATGTTGCTTCAGGATTTTTAGAATGTTTTCGTTATCCCTTTCTTGTTCAAAACAAATCAAAATGTCGTCTACATATATGAGTATATAAATCCATCTATTAATCAGCCTTTTTGTGTATAAGCATGGATCAGCTTTGCTTCTTTGAAATTTTTCATTTGTAAGTACTTCCGTGATTTTGTCATTCCACGCTTTAGCTGCTTGCTTTGAACCATATATGCTCTTCTGTAGTTTACAAACTTTGTTTGGATTTCTTTCATCTTTGAATCCTGGAGGTTGTTCCATATAAATGTCTTCTGTTAAATCTCCATTCAGAAAAGCTGTCTTTACATCCAGATGTCTCAGTTGCATCTGTTTCATTGCTGTAACTGTAAGTAAAGTTCTTATTGTAGTGTGTTTGACAACTGGAGCAAATGTCTCATCATAGTCTTATCCATATTTTTGAGAATACCCTTTAGCTACGAGTCTTGCTCGGTATCTTTCAGCTGTGCCATCTGTTTGGTATTTAACTTTAAAAATCCATTTACATCCTATGGTTTTTCTTCCTTATGGTAAATCTGTTAGTGTCCATGTATTTGAGTCTTGCATGGATTTAATTTCTGTTTCTGTTGCTTCTATCCATTTATTAGCTTCTTCTACAGGAAGGTTAGATATGTCTTCCCAAGAGGTAGGCTCATAGATTTTTCTTGTGCTTGTCTTGTATGAGAGACGTTTTGGTGGTTTTCCTTTGTTCTCTCTCATTGAACGTCTTGGTTCTGTGTCTGTTTGTAGTTGTGATTCTTCACTTTCAGTATTTTGTTCTTCATTAATTTCTGCTTCTTTCTCATCAGATATTTCTTCAGTTGTGTCACTATTGGTTTTCTCATTTTTTGTTTCAACTGAAATCATAATGTCTTCATTTAAATCTTCAATGAATGTCACACTGTTACTCACCGTAACTCTGTCTGTTTTGGGATCTAGGATTCTGTATCCTTTGCAATTTTCACTATATCCAACAAATGTTCCTTCCATGGATCTGTTTTGAAGTTTGGAATGTTTTTCTGTTGGAATGAATATAAAAACTTTACATCCAAAAACTTTTAAATGATTGACACTTGGTTTCATACCTTGCCACAGTTCATATGCAGTTTTCGTCAGTTTTCTGGAAAAAAGTCGGTTCTGTAGATATGTAGCTGTCATTGCTGCCTCACCCCAATATTTCTCTGGTAGTTTGGAATCTGTCAGCATACATCTTATCATTTCTGTTAGAGTTCTGTTTTTTCTTTCTGCTACTCCATTTTGTTCAGGTGTGTATGGAACCGTTTTCTGGTGTTCTATTCCATTTTGTCTTAAGTAGTCTTCTATTCTGTGACCTTTAAATTCACCTCCATTATCACTTCTGATGACAATTGGCTTCCTTTGAAATTTGTTACTTGATCTTGTTACATAGTCTACAAGTTTATCAAAAACTTCACTTTTGTTTTTAATTAAGTATGTGACTGTGTATCTTGAGTAATCGTCCATAAAAGTCAACATGTATCTATTGCCTCTTGATGTAGTCACTTTCATGGGTCCACATACGTCAGTATGCACCAAATCAAGTGGTCTTTCGCTTTTCATCTCACTTTCTTTTGGAATAGATATCCTTGTGGCTTTGGATTTTATACACCATTCACATCTTATGGTAATTGAGCAATCTGATATCTTTAAATCTTTTGTCAATTCTTTTCTCTGTAGTTCCCTTATACTGTCAGGGTGTCTATGTCCTAGACGTCTGTGCCACATGTGAATACAGTTTTTGTGATCATGTGTACATACCTTCATCTGTTCCTTTGGTGTGTCAAAATGATATAATTGTTCATCTGCCTTGACTTTGGTTATCACCTTGTTTCCTGCAATAATTGCACACTGATTGTCTTTGAATTTCACTGTGTCCTTTTGCTGTTAAACGTTTCACAGATAATAATCCGCCTTCCAATTTTGGAACATACAACACATCTTGTACAAGCATCTTTGAATCTTGCCCGAACTTGTTTGAACAATTTAGCATACCTTGTCCGATACCTTCTGCGGTTATTTTGCTTCCATCTGCAAGATAAATGGCTTCTTTCTTATCTAAATCAAGATCAGTAAAGAAATTCTTGTCACTTGTCATATGACTCGTTGCTCCTGAATCAATAAACCAACCAAGTGATGATTTCTTGTCTGTTACTTTAAATGTGCCATTCCAATTATTCTCACATGAATCGGAAATTGTGTTTCTTACTTTCTGTGTATGCTGTTTATGTTGTAATTTTTGTTGTTCTGCTTTCCATATGGTACTGTTGTGAATTCCGTTCTCGAACTCCCTCCTGTGGTCATGAGTGGTACTTCGGTGAGTTCTGTCCGTGGACTCCCTCTGGTGGCTGTGAGTGGAGCTGCTGGTTCTGAGATTCCTTCCCCACCTGCCCTCGTTTAGGGCTAGGCTGGATTCGCTATTTAACTCCACTCAGATCATTACTCCATGCCAGCTGTCAATGTTCTAGTACTGGTTCAGATCTCTCCTGGATCTTTCTGAGGACCTGACTACTCCAGCAAAAGCTAAGTTCCGGCTTGTTCATTTGTTCTTATAATTTTTCTTGCTAAGTTCTAGTCCAGCTGGCTTTCATGAAACTGCCTGGCTAGCTGGAAGCTCTGGGGGTGCAGAGTCGGTGCGGGGGTATTTTTTGCACACTCTGCGTGGTTTTTGTAGTTTGTTGTGTTGACCGCAAAGATCCCTTTTTTATCCTCAATCTGTTTAGTTCGACTGGCCTCTCTTTGCTAAAGCCTATTTCATCCTGTGTTTGTGATTTCCTCTTAACTCACAGTCAATACTTGTGGGGGGCTGCTTTTACCTTTGGGGAAATTTCTCTGAGGCAAGTGAGGCTTTGTTTCCTTTCTTTAGGGGTAGTTAGCTCTTAGGCTGTGAAGAGGCGTCTAGGCAGAGTCAGGCACGCTCCACGGCTATTTCTAGTTGTGTTGATAGGAGTAGTGTTTGCGGTCAGCAGAGTTCCCATCTCCCCAGAGCTCGTCCCGATTCCGTGTTTAACTATCAGGTCATTCCTGGTGCACCTAACCACCAGGTCCATAACAGGTACAGTCTTTCTTTAAATGACCTTTTTTCTTACATCTGAAGCATTCTCTTGTCTCTTTATTATAGGGTTTTTTGAATTCTGTAGCTTTAAGAGCGTTTTCACTGTCCTTTTCAGTAGAAGAATCATTTCTTTGTTCTTTTCTTCTCTGATATTCATCTATTAGTCTTGTTTTCACAAAATCTAATGTAATGTCAGTTTCTGGTCTTGTCTCAAGGGCATTTATCAAGGCTGTATACGAATCTGGTAAACTGCACAACAATATAGCTGCTACATGACTTTCTTTAACGTCTTCACCAATAGATCTTAGCTGTGATATCACTTCCATAATTGAGAATATGTGCTTCTGCATATCATCATTTGCACTCAATCTCATACTGTAAAGCTTTCTTAATAAAAATAACTTGTGATTCAAGCTAGGTCTTTCATACAGTTTTCTTAATGCTTCCCACATTCCCTTAGCTGTTTCTTCATTTGTTATATGTATTAATTGAGCATCATCCACTAATAAGCTAATGGTGGCTTTAGCTTGTCTATTCTTCTTATCCCATGTCTGATTATCTTGATCTGGTCTTGCTGTAACAATTACTTCCCATAGATCATCCTTAGATAACAACATCTCTACTTTGAATTTCCATAACTGATAATTTTCACTATTCAGTTTAGCTACTGTAAATTTCAGTTCTGTGTTACTCATCATCTTTATATAGTCTTACTTGTTTAGAGAGTTGTACTGAAGATATTCTCCTGTATGTCCAGCTCCTGGGATCATGAATTCCTCTGTCACTCTGTATCTGGATTTATTTCCTTCTGTTTACAGAGCTTATCTGTGTGCTCCGTTATCTGGGGTTATAAACCAGAATCCTGCTCCCTGGGCTTGTAGTGCAGACCTGTAGTGTCTGGGCCCATAACCTGTTGCAGAGTGCGTCATTTTGCAGTCACCGCTGTAGTTACGAGAGCTTCAATCAGCAAGATATCTTGAGTAAACAGTATTTACTTCATACTGGATAAACATGAGATACAATTCAGTGTCACACAGTCTGTGCACTGAAGACAACACATTCAAGAAGAAGAAAGAATAATCAGGAAGTAAGAAAACAATCAACAATTGAGAGCTTCCCTCCCCACATTACAGCAAGTATATAACTTTACACACTATCGCCATCTGCTGTCTGGTTAGTATAAAGTCCTCCTTTCACTTATAATAAGTCCTAATCTGTTGCATATGCCAACAGAGACTGGTGTAGAAGCAGGAGACTGGCGGAGGAGCTAGAGATTGTCAGAGGAACTGCTGATGGGGAGGAGCTGGAGACAGGTGGAAGAGCTGAAGACTGGTGGAGAGGATGGAGACTGGTGGATCAGCTGCTGCTGGCAGAGGAACTGGAGAGAGACTAGCGGAGGAGCTGCTGCTGGTGGAGGGGCTGGAGACTGGCGGAGTTGCTGCTGCTGACGGAAAAGCTGGTGACTGGTAGAGGAGCAGGAGATTGGCGAAGGCGCAGCAGGCCGATGGAGAAGCCTGAGAATAGTGGAGGAGCACGAGGACACACATCTAGTTGAAGTTTCTTGTGGCTTCGGTGGTCCCCTGACCCACCGGGCCTGGTCGCAGTGGGGACCGTGACTGCAGTTGTTATGCCCCTGTCAGCATTATATTGTTTGTATCTTATTATTTTTTATTTATATTAACTGCAACTTATTATTTTTCCATGTTACATATAATTATCTACTTTCATTGTTCTTCATATTCAGTTATTTACATTAATTATTATTATTATCTTTCCTGATATATTGGCGGCTTCTCGCTCCTTTTGCCAGACTTACATTTTTAATTACCGTATGTCTTTGTGCTATGTTGCATTTATTTTGTATTGTGCCATAAAAGTATAATTATTGATTAATATTGTTTATTTATTTACTTATTTATTTTAATGGAGTATTTTGAATTTGTTGTATTTTGGGATTTTTAGTATTCTTTACTGGATTTTTCAATTTTAGTATTTTTGGTACTTCCCTCTTTGGATAGGTTTATACAACACCTGAGATGAGTTTGTATGTTCTCCCCATTTTCTGAGTTTCCCCCTGGAATATTATGACCCTATACAGTATAAGTAATATAAATAATACTGATATTATTACTAGGGATAAGTGAATGTGCTCGATGATGCTCAAATATTACTGTAATGCCGTAGCCATCTTGGTAGTGGCATTACTGTGACTGGCTGGCCACATGACATCATCAGGGGTTATAAAAGGACAGGCGGCGCCAGGCTCGGCTCACTGATGCCATTGCACAGCTCTGTAACAGTTCTTATTTGAAGAAAATAGTGCTTGTCCAGGGCTGTGTGTGCACAGTTTAACAAATCAGAGTCCTGTTGTGCTGATACTGGTGCTCAAGCTGAACCATCATACTAACAGTCCTTGTAAGGGCAAATTTTGTGCTTTGCTGTTTTTATCAGATACATTTTGCATTTAGTCTAGGGAGGGAGAGTGAGAGTTGCAGGAGCAGGGAGAGTGGCTGAATAGATTTATAGGCAGGGATTAGGGCTTTGCAGTCTGTTGCTACATATCTAGCTCTGGCAGTTTACCACATTTTTTTAAAATTTTTAGGTGAAAAAGATGACTGTATTGTCATCCATATAGTATTACCTGCTTTGTGGTACATTTCATGGGTTATATAACGCTTCAAAAAAGTGTTGAAACATTTTTCTGAATTCAATCACTCACCCATAGAGGTACATTTCAGTATTATGTAACAGTCCTAAAAAGCATTGAAAAATATTTCTAGTAAATAGATGATGGTATTCCAATCTAGATCGGTGGGGATTAGCGTAATGTAATGATACAAAAATATTTCTGTATTCAATTACTCATCCATATACTACTACGTGCTCTGTGGTACATTTCAGATGCACATACCACTCAAAAAAGCGTTGCAATATTTTTCTGGATTCAATTACTCACCTATAGAGTTTTACGTGCTT
This sequence comes from Ranitomeya variabilis, assembly GCF_051348905.1. NCBI lineage: Eukaryota > Metazoa > Chordata > Amphibia > Anura > Dendrobatidae > Ranitomeya > Ranitomeya variabilis. The sequence goes on from NC_135232.1 coordinate 24,738,018, forward strand.
TGGGGTAGATTTCAGTGTTATATAACTCCAGAAAAGCATTGACTTTTTTTCGGTATTCAGTTATTCATCCATATACTATTACGTGCTTTGTGGCCAATTTCTGTATTCCATTACTCATCCATAGAGTATTACGTGCTCTGTGGTACATTTCGGTGGCATATAAGCCTCAAAAAAAGCGCTGAAGCGTTTTTCTTGATTCAAGTACATATCCACAGAATATTACGTGCTTTGCAGTATATTTTGGTGTTATGCAACACACCCAAAAAGCATTTAAACATTTTTCTGGATTCAATTACTGATCCATATACTATTATGTGCTTTGTGGTTCGTTTTAGTGTTAAATAACACTAAAAAAAGAGTTGAAAAAATTTTCTGGATTGAATTGTCATCCATACACTTTTGTGTGCTTTGTCTTACATTACGGTGGTATTAAAAGCCAGAAAAAAATGCTTTTATTGCTTCAGGTGACCAATTTTTTTTTAATAATAAAAAAAAAACTTGGCTTCAAAAGACCTAGCAATTAAAACTGTGTAAGGCATGTGGAAAGCGACAGGAAAATGGAAGTGCTGAGGCTGGTGCATGCAAACGCCAAGGACATAGGGCATTTGCAACTACACCTGTTGCTGGTGAACAAGAAACATACCCATCCATGACACATAGGTTCTTGTCCCACTTTGCTGGGAGGCACGGCATACCACTTCTGAAGTCAGAGCAGTGAGAACAGGTGGTCGGTTAGATAGTAGCTAATGTTTCCAGCAGGTTTGACAGCACCACCCAGTCTTCGACAAAGTCCTGTCTGACCAGCCACCAGTCTGGATCACTTAAACATCACCATGATCCTCCTTCGTCCCGCCATGTAGAGTCCCAAGAGACTAGTGATCCCTCACTAGGACACTCCGAGGAGCTCTTTACAACATCACTTCTTGATTGTGGCCTCTCACCCTTCATGTTCCAAGAGGGACAGGAGGAGCTATGGCCACACGAAGATGACGGTGGGGAACGGCAAATTTTTTCTAAGGAGGAAGATGATGAGACACAGTTGCCGAAAAGTCAGGTTGTTGTTATGTCACCAAGTCAGGAGGACCAGAGTGCAGCAGTGGAAGATGTGGTGGATGACGAAGTCACTGACCCAACCTAGGAAATCTGCATGCATAGAGAGGCCAGCAGCGCTGAGTGGGAGCTGTCGGCAACACTGAAACGTCAGGAAGAGGCAGTGGGGGGGTGAGTAGAGGGAGAAGGCGGGCAACTGCTCCGCAGAGCATCGACACTCCTGAATTTCTGAAATAGTTAGGTGTTCCTCAGTCTGGTTGCAAAATGGTCATTTGCGACCTGTGCCATGCCAATATCAGCAGGGACATGAGCACTAAGAGCCTAAACACCGCCAGCATGATCAGCCATATATCTAAGCACTCGACTCAAGCCGGACGCCTGGGTTCATGATTTGTGCCATCGGGTAACACCACTGCCTCTTCCCCTGTGCTAGGTGCTTCTCAATCCCCTGTCCATGACACTGGTGTATCTGTCCTTGCACATTCTGATGCACCATCATCAGGCACTTCCAAATCCTTGTCCCAGGACAGCGTTCAGCTCTCCCTACCCCGGGCCTTGGAACAAAAGAGAAAGTTTGCCTATGAGATAAACAGCACACCGTGGCAGGGTTACTTAAAGGAATAACAGACCAGACATATCTGTGGCTTTTGCCAATGAACCTCCAACCAGGCATACAAAACATGAAATATGAAAATATACTAAGATTTGCCAGAGCTTTTGGTCAAGATACGCCCTGTCAGCACCAATTTCCGCAAGTCGGTTACAGCAGCGCATGCAAGTGCCAGCTCACCGACTGGTGTGAGATGTGACCAAGTGCTGCAACTCCACACTGCACATGTTGGTAAGGCTTTGTGAGCAGCAGAGGCCAGTTGTTGAGTACCAGCTCCAGAATGCCAATCAGTATTGTGGTCAGCCTCCGCACATGACACCTGAAGTATGAGCATGAATGTCTGACATATATGCGGTTCTCCAAGACTTTGAGGACTCCACAAAGATGGTGAGTGGCGATGACATCATAGTCAGCGCAACGATCCCACTTCTGTGCCTACTTAAAAAGTCGCTGCTCACAAATAAACATGAAGCTGTCATGCGGACCAGGTGGAGATGGAGGAAAACACGAAACAGGTAGATACTACCCAGCCTCATCTCAGCTGCTCAGCACGGATTGGGTAACAATGAGGAGGTGGAGGCTGAGGATGAGGAGGAAAAGGAGCACAACAGAGACTAGTAGTCACACAACCTTTGTCCTGTCTTTCCTACATGGATGGGCTGAGGATGGGAAAGAGGGGGAAGAGATGGAGGAGGAGGAGGAGAGTCATCATCATGGTGGAGAGAGGGAAGTGTTGGCTGTAGGGACCTTGGCAGACTTTATGTACTGCTGCCTTTCCCATGACCCTCACGTTACATTCATCTTGGCCAAGAAACAGTACTGGTTGTTCACCCTGCTAGACCCACACTACAAGGAGGACTTTGCATGTCTTCTTCCTGAGGCACCGAGGTCTTCTAAAACAGTAATATACCAGAAGGCCATTGTGGAAAATATGTTGAAAAAATTACCATCAGACAACGTCAGCAGCATGGGGGCAAGATTCCTTGCCAAACCAAGGAGGAGAGACCAGGGAGACACACACCAGGTACAGCAGAGGCAGGAGTACACTGTCAAAGGCCTGGGACAATTTCATGACACCCTCCTGGCATCCAGGGTCTGATGACCAGGTATTTTTGGCAAGGGGGGAAAGTTTTTAAAGTTTTTATGGATGGTCAAGCAATACGGAAAGGGCTGACGGGCTCACTCTGATAACTATACCACCAGATGACAGCAGCAGCACACAAATGTTTTTAACCCCTTTCTGACATCTGACGTACTATCCCGTCGAGGTGGGGTGGGCCCGTATGACCACCGACGGGATAGTACGTCCAGCGCAATCGGCGGCGCTCACGGGGGGAGCGCGGCCGATCACGGCCGGGTGTCAGCTGATTATCACAGCTGACATCCGGCACTATGTGCCAGGAGCGGTCACAGACCGCCCCCGGCACATTAACCCCCGGCACACCGCGATCAAACATGATCGTGGTGTGCCGGCGGTACAGGGAAGCATCGCACAGGGAAGCATCGCGCAGGGAGGGGGCTCCCTGCGTGCTTCCCTGAGACCCCCGGAGCAACGCGATGTGATCGCATTGCTGCGAGGGTCTCTTACCTCCTCCTCGCTGCAGGTGCCCGGATCCAAGATGGCCGCGGCATCCGGGTCCTGCAGGGAGGGAGGTGGCTTACCGAGTGCCTGATCAGAGCAGGCGCTTGGTAAGCCTGCACCGATGTAAGTCAGATCGGTGATCTGGCAGAGTGCTCTGCAAACTGTCAGATCACCGATCTGTGATGTCCCCCCCTGGGACAAAGTACAAAAGTAAAAAAAAAATAATTTCCACATGTGTAATAAAAAAAATAAAAAAATTCCTAAATAAAGAAAAAAAAAATATTATTCCCATAAGTACATTTCTTTATCTAAATAAAAAAAACAATAAAAGTACACATATTTAGTATCGCCGCGTCCGTAACGACCCCACCTATAAAACTATATCACTAGTTAACCCCTTCAGTGAACACCGTAGGGAAAAAAAAAACGAGGCCAAAAACAACGCTTTATTATCATACCACCGAACAAAAAGTGGAATAACAAGCGATCAAAAAGACGGATATAAATAACCATGGTACCGCTGAAAACGTCATCTTGTCCCGCAATAAACGAGCCACCATACAGCATCATGAAAGAAAAAATAAAAAAGTTATAGTCCTCAGAATAAAGCGATGCCAAAATAATTATTTATTCTATAAAATAGTTTTTATCGTATTGTCGGGGCCGTAATAACGACAATTAATCCTCATTCACCAGTCATTCCAAATTGTAATGTGAGCGCAGAACTTCTGGTACCGGAAAAAGAAATGATTCAGACACGTAGCTGATTCAATCTTTGCTGATGCTCTTGCGATCACCTCAGTGAGGAGCTGAGCAGCAACTGTGTTTTATTCTTCAATACATAGTACTAAAAAGGGAATGCAATGGGTGGGGTTTAAGCAGCATACATCTAGTGCCCAGTCTCTCTGATTCGTCGAACGTCTCCTGGTGAATTCCTCCTCTTCTTATCATTCCTTTAGTTTCGTTTCCAAAGAAATGATTCATCCCTCCAGACACAAACCAGAAACGAAACTGCCTGGCAGCCATTTTAAATACAATTACATTTGCATTAACTAACAGATAGGAAAAACTTATTGTTTCACAGTATAAAAGTATAGCAGTACAAAAAGAGTATAAAGATTTATATATAAAAATACAAAGGTATATAAGAAAATACATTTTCACCTTGACAGTATAAAAGCGCCAAAACATAAAAAAAGATATAAATGAGGTATCGCTGTAATCGTACTGACCCAAAGAATAAAACTGCTTTATCAATTTTACCAAACGTGGAACGGTATAAACGCCTCCCCCAAAATAAATTCATGAATAGCTGGTCTTTGGTCATTCTGCCTCACAAAAATCGGAATAAAAAGCGATCAAAAACTGTCACGTGTCCGAAAATGTTACCAATAAAAACGTCAACTCGTCCCGCAAAAAACAAGACCTCACATGACTCTGTGGACCAAAATATGGAAAAATTATAGGTCTCAAAATGTGGAGACGCAAAAACTTTTTTGCTATAAAAAGTGTCTTTTAGTGTGTGACGGCTGCCAATCATAAAAATCCGCTAAAAAACCCGCTATAAAAGTAAATCAAACCCCCCTTCATCACCCCCTTAGTTAGGGAAAAATAATAAAATTAAAAAAATGTATTTATTTCCATTTTCCCATTAGGGTTAGGGTTAGGGCTAGGGTTAGGGCTAGGGTTAGGGCTAGGGTTAGGGCTAGGGTTAGGGCAAGGGTTAGGGTTAGGGTTATGGCTAGGGTTAGGGCTAGGGTTAGGGCTGGGGTTAGGGTTGGGGCTAGGGTTGGAGCTAAAGTTAGGGTTAGGGTTGGGGCTAAAGTTAGGGTTAGGGTTGGGGCTAAAGTTAGGGTTAGAGTTTGGATTACATTTACGGTTGGGATTAGGGTTGGGATTAGAGTTAGGGGTGTGTCGGGGTTAGGGGTGTGGTTAGGGTTACCGTTGGGATTAGGGTTAGGGGTGTGTTTGGATTAGGGTTTCAGTTATAATTGGGGGGTTTCCACTGTTTCGGCACATCAGGGGCTCTCCAAATGCGACATGGCGTCCGATCTCAATTCCAGCCAATTCTGCATTGAAAAAGTAAAACAGTGCTCCTTCCCTTCCGAGCTTTACCGTGCGCCCAAACAGGGGTTTACCCCAACATATGGGGCATCAGCCTACTCGGGACAAATTGGACAACAACTTTTGGGGTCCAAGTTCTCTTGTTACCCTTGGGAAAATATAAATTTGGGGGGCTAAAAATCATTTTTGTGGGAAAAAAAAGATTTTTTATTTTCACGGCTCTGCGTTGTAAACTGTAGTGAAACACTTGGGGGTTCAAAGTTCTCACAACACATCTAGATAAGTTCCTTGGGAGGTCTAGTTTCCAATATAGCGTCACTTTTGGGGGTTTCTACTGTTTGGGTACATCAGGGGCTCTGCAAATGCAACGTGACGCCTGCAAACCAATCCATCTAAGTCTGCATTCCAAATGGCGCTCCTTCCCTCCCGAGCTCTGCCATGTGCCCAAACAGTGGTTCCCCTCCACATATGGGGTATCAGCATACTCAGGACAAATTGGACAACAACTTTTGGAGTCCAATTTATCCTGTTACCCTTGTGAAAATACAAAACTGGGGGCTAAAAAATCATTTTTGTGAAAAAAAAAAAGGAATTTTTATTTTCACGGCTCTGCGTTATAACCTGTAGTGAAACACTTGAGGGATCAAAGCTCTCAAAACACATCTAGATAAGTTCCTTAGGGGGTCTACTTTCCAAAATGGTGTCACTTGTGGGGGGGTTTAATGTTTAGGCACATCAGGGGCTCTCCAAACGCGACATGGCATCCCATCTTAATTCCAGTCAATTTTGCATTGAAAAGTCAAATGGCGCTCCTTCCCTTCCGAGCTCTGCCATGCGCCCAAACAGTCGTTTACCCTCACATATGGGGTATCGTCGTACTCAGGACAAATTGCACAACAACTTTTGTGGTCTAATTTCTTCTCTTACACTTGGGAAAATAAAAATTGGGGGCGAAAAGATAATTTTTGTGAAAAAATATGATTTTTTATTTTTAGAACTCTGCATTATAAACTTCTGTGAAGCACTTGTTGGGTCAAAGTGCTCACCACACATCTAGATAAGTTCCTTAAGGGGTCTACTTTCCAAAATGGTGTCACTTGTGGGGGGTTTCAATGTTTAGGCACATGAGGGGCTCTCCAAACGGAACATGGCGTTCCATCTCAATTCCAGTCAATTTTGCATTGAAAAGTCAAATGGCGCTCCTTCCCTTCCGAGCTCTGCCATGCGCCCAAACAGTGGTTTACCCCCACATATGGGGTATCGGCGTACTCAGGACAAATTGTACAACAACTTTTGGGGTCCATTTTCTCCTGTTACCCTTGGTAAAATAAAACAAATGGGAGCTGAAATAAATTTTGTGTAAAAAAAATGTAAATGTTAATTTTTGTTTAAACATTCCAAAAATTCCTGTGAAACACCTGAAGGGTTAATACATTTCTTAAATGTGGTTTTGAGCACCTTGAGGGGTGCAGTTTTTAGAATGGTATCACACTTGGGTATTTTCTATCATATAGACCCCCTCAAAATGACTTCAAATGAGATGTGGCCCCTAAAAAAAAATGGTGTTGTAAAAATGAGAAATTGCTGGTCAACTTTTAACCCTCATAACTCCCTAACAAAAAAAAATTTTGGTTCCTAAATTGTGCTGATGTAAAGTAGACATGTGGGAAATGTTACCTATTAAGTATTTTGTGTGACATATCTCTGTGATTTAAGGGCATAAAAATTCAAAATTGGAAAATTGCGAAATTGTCAAAATTTTCGCCAAATTTTCGTTTTTTTCACAAATAAACGCAAGTTATATCGAAGAAATTTTACCACTATCATGAAGTACAATATGTCACGAGAAAACAGTGTCAGAATCGTCAAGATCCGTTGAAGCATTCCAGAGTTATAAACTCATAAAGGGACAGGGTCAGAATTGTAAAAATTGGCCCGGTCATTAACGTGCAAACCACCCTTGGGGGTAAAGGGGTTAATGTTCAATATTTGATTGAATCCTGTGCACTGCAAAATCACCAGTCTACCACTAGATGGCAGTCTGCACTTACTCCTGAACTGATAGCAGAGGATTGGCGCAGCATTTGACTTCGGTATTACCATAGTACAATCAGCTGTGAGCTGCAGATCCTCAAGATTATAGGGGACACTTTTGGTGCCTTCTGTTAAAGTAAGAAAAACTAACATTGGTCACAGAAATAACTTGAAACTGACAAAAGTTATTTTCAATGTAAATTTCCTGAATCTCAATAATGAGGATCAGACTTTGTTTCTTTTCAATTTTGGGTCAACAGAACAAAACAAATGCAGGACAAAAATGATGGTTCCTGTATCCTAGTACTTTGTTGCAGGACCTTTTGAGGTGATCGCTGCACACAGATGATTTTTGTGCCTCTCAGTGAGACTTCTGCCCCGTCCACAGGGATTTTGGCTCCTCATGAGCAGACGGCTCCTCGTGTCTCAGGGGTGGAGGAGGCATCTTCTCTAGACTGCAGGTTTCTGCTCCGTCCACAGATGTCCTGTAGGATTTAGATCAGGGTCATAGAAGCCTCTTTAGGAGAGTCCAATACTTTACTCTCAGACATTTTTGCATATTCTTAGCTGTGTTTTGGGTCATTATCCTGTTTGGGGAGCCATGGCCGGCAGTTCAGACTGAGATTTTGGACAATCAACAGCACATTTGGCTCCAGAAAGCCTCAAAAGTCTTGAGATTTCATTGTACCCTGCACTAATCTAGGACCCCCACTGCCAGATGCAGCCGCCCCAGAACATCTCCTCGCTGGAGCTGATGTGGCGCCGGAAAGCTCCAGTTCTGCCTCTTCCGTCCACAGGATGTTCTCTCAGAAGCACTATGACTTGTCAATATTAGTGATGAGTAGTGTTGAGCATTCCGATACTGCAAATATCGGGTATCGGCCGATATTTGCTGTATCGGAATTCCGATACCGAGTTCCGATATTTTTGCAATATCGGAAATCGGAATCGGAAGTGTGCGGTGCGTATGGTTCCCAGGGTCTGGAGGAGAGGAGACTCTCCTTCAGGCCCTGGGATCCATATTCATGTAAAAAATAAATAATAAAAATAAAAAATATTGATATACTCCTCCGGCGGACCCTGGACCTTAGCGGTGCCTCTGTTCCTAAGAATGCAGGGAGTGAAGGACCTTCGATGACGTCGCGGCTTGTGATTGGTCGCGTGAGCAGTCACATGAGCGGTCACGCGACCAATCACAAGCCGCGACGTCATCGAAGGTCCTTCACTCTGCATTCTTACGAACGGAGGCAGACGCTTGGACCGGTGAGAGCCGGGGCCGTCGGAGGGGTGAGTATATCAATATTTTTTATTTTTAATCTTTATACATGAATATGGATCCCAGGGCCTGAAGGAGAGTTTCCTCTCCTTCAGACCCTGGGAACCATTCCGATATTTTGTGTCCCATTGATATGCATTGGTATCTGGTATCGGTATCGGCGAGATCCGATATTTTGCCGGTATCGGCCGATCCAATCCGATACCGATACCTTTGCATATCGGAAGGTATCGCTCAACACTAGTGATGAGCGAGTATATGCGTTGCTCAGGTTTTCCCGAGCACTCTCGGGTGTCCTCCAAGTATTTATGATTGCTCGGAGATTTTGTTTTCAACGTGACAGCTGAATGATTTACAGCTACTAGCCAGACTGAGTACATGTGGGGGTTGCCTGGTTGCTAGGGAATCCCCACATGTAATCAAGCTGTCTAGTAGCTGTAAATCATTCAGCTGCGGCGATGAAAACTAAATCTCGAGCAGTCATAAATACTCGGAGGTCACCCAAGCGTGCTCTGGAAAACCCAAGAAATGAGTATACTCGCTCATCACTAGTCAATATGCATTTTGGTAAATTCCAGTCTCGCATTTTTATGATTTGCTTTCATCAGTGGTTTCCTCCTCGGTAATTTTCCATGAAGTCCACTTTGGCCCACATAGCAACAGATGGTGAGATCTGAAACTGATGGACCTTGAACTTGGAGTTCACCTCTAATTAAATCGAAGTTGTTCTGGGCTCTGTGGTTCCCATTCATAGTTTGTAGATTGTGAGCCCTCGCGGGCAGGGTCCTCACTCCTCCTGTACCAGTTGTGACTTGTATTGTTCAAGATTATTGTACCTGTTTTTATTATGTACACCCCTCCTCACATGTAAAGCACCATGGAATAAATGGCGCTATAATAATAAATAATAATAATAATAATAATAGTATCCGTGTCTTAGTTTTCCTTTTGCGGTGGTTGAGAGGTCGGCTACAGCCCCATAGATCTTAAACTTCTGGATAATATGTTCAGCTGTAGTAACCGCAACATCCGGCTGTGTGGAGACGTTTTATAACCTTTACCCTTACGTTTGTCTATCATTTTTTTCTTTTTGTTCACATAAGTGTATACAGTATATATATATATATATATATATATATATATATATATACACACATGTATATACTGTATATAGAGAGAGCGAGAGAGCGAAAGAGCTGTGGATGTACATCTCTATATGTCTGTGTGATGACACAGCATTTTATCTTAATTAACCAGACATCAATTTTCAACAAGCCAGGAAGTATAGACTGTTGTCTATATGTTGATTACATATTGTCCAGGCCAGACAGTTTGTTGACTTGCAAAATAGAGGAGGAAAAAATATGCAAATAGATTACATAATTGAGTCGCCCGACAGGGCCGTGGGGTACTCGGTACCGGGTCCTGCGTTCACAGGGGGATGTCACAGTCCGTGGCCCTGGGCGCCCATGTAAAAGGGAAAGGTCTTTAAAGGGAATAAAGTTTATGTTCGTGACACCACCTGTGGTATTCGGTCAGTGGGGACCGATGCTGCTTTAAGGGGTCCTCTGGGGTGATGTTATGGCAGCTAGATGGTATACCTTCCCACAGCTGAAGTATATCCCCAGGGCTCCCGGTGTGTAGATGTAGGATGGTGAAAGGCGCAGTAAAGAATGAGGACACAGGTTTGCAGTTTCTTTACCTTGTTTACTGTTGACTTCAGGCAGCCACAGTCCAGGGAACCAGATCACAGGGCAGGCAGGGTCCGGTCGGCTTGGAGGCAAGTTAGGAGTCCCCTTATCCAGGTGGAAATCAAAGCCTTCCTCTAGCACCGTGGTGTTGTAGTCCCTTATTGCCTATGGCTTCAAATAAGGTCCTCACAGGTGTTCTGTCGCTCTCTCTGTCCCCCATATAGGATAGGACACGATCCGTATGACTGGTGACTTGAGGCGGTTTATAGGGACTCTAGCACGCCCCGGCCTCTAAGGGTGTCACTGTGCCTCCTGGGTACTAAGGTGGACAGGTAACGTGGAGTTCAGGTGTCCTGCCGGTCTCTGATGTAAGTCGTGGAGGGCCTTACAACCGGCTACCGGTCTCTGCGCCTCAGAAGGAGGCAGCCTGCTCGGGGCTGTTTTTCCCCTGGTATCCTCTCCTGTGTTTTGCTCTCCTGCACATTCACTGCAATCAATTCGGCTTTCTGTATATCTCTTTACAGGAACTGCTCCACTGCGGCTACACAGCTTCGTAAACCCTCCTCTGCGTCAGACTGGTCCAGTCTGTTTCCTGGCAAGAACTGACTGACTTTCCCTACAGACTACCAGATCTATATATATATATATATATATATATATATATATATATATATATATATATATATATATATATATATATATATACGTGTGAATACTAGATGAAGGACAGTTGTTAACTATAAAAAGAGGTTATATGCCTCTGTAACATGAGACAGAAATTCAGCCAAGACATCCAGACATTCAAACATCCAAGGGACCAGAGACTCTTTATAGGACAGCAGCCCAGACATCACGGCTCCATCACGAGGGACACAGATTTGTCATTCTACAGGATGCCAGCTTAGGGGACCTCAGGCTCAGCCCCTGCTGGAAGAATACAGATCTGCTCCATTAACCATCACTGATCCATGGATACATTTGTGGGGGCCAGAAATAAGACCCTCTAGTCACTTGGCTCCATGGAGATGTTCAGAGAAGCCAGGTTGTGACCCTCTGGTCACCTGGCCATATACCTGAATTCACTGTCATCTTCCTAAGCTTGTCGTTACCTCCTCTCTGTGTGTGTTCCACAGGTGGGGTTAGTTGGCCCTGGAAGCTCTGAAGTAACAGCTTCTTTTATCCCGGCGAGTCAGCGGAAGGGTGAGACTTTGGTAATTTTCACCATCTTGTTTTTTTTTTTTGCTGGAACTGTTCTATGTGTTATTTGCCTGTTTTGTGGTTCAATAAAGTATTGCCACACTGTTTTACCCTCACCCTGTGTAGTCTGCACTAGAAGTAGAAAATGTCCTCAAACGCCACAATAGGCATCGAGCAGGACCAGGCAGTCCCCAGCATCCCACATTATGCCCAACCAAACCACAGTATGGTGGGCACTGTCACGGATCCCTCTCGGTGCTGCTGCTAATTCGTCACGTTCCTGCTCTCAGCACGTGACTTGGGTTGTGCCTGCAAGGATTAATCTATCTCCCCACTCTCAGTCCAGCATTCAACCTCTGTCCTATGCTGTAATGGGAGCATACATCACACACCGACCCAGGCCACACACCCGCTCATACACGCTGCCACCACTCACAGAATACACGGGTGATGAGTCCCGGAAATACTAATACTGTCTACCACTCATAAGGCTCACACACCTTAGGCTATGGATTCTTTATAACATACAAAGTTCAACTGTGAAAGTTTTATGCTTTAATACAAAAAGATTCATAGTTACATAGTTACATAGTTATTAAGGTTGAAGGAAGACTTTAAGTCCATCTAGTTCAACCCATAGCCTAGCATGCCCTAACATGTTGATCCAGGGGAAGGCAAAAAAAACCCATGTGGTAAGAGTAAGCTCCATCATGGGGAAAAAAATTCCTTCCCGACCCCACATACGGCAATCAGACTAGTTCCCTGGATCAACGCCTTATCAAGGAATCTAATATATATACCCTGTAATATTATACTTTTCCAGAAAGGTATCCAGTCCCCTCTTAAATTGAAGCAATGAGTCACTCATTACAACATCATACGGCAGAGAGTTCCATAGTCTCACTTCTCTTACAGTAAAGAATCCACGTCTGTTATTATGCTTAAACCTTTTTTCCTCCAGACGTAGAGGATGCCCCCTTGTCCCTGTCACCGGTCTATGATTAAAAAGATCAGCAGAAAGGTCTTTGTACTGTCCCCTCATATATTTATACATTAACATAAGGTCACCCCTTAGTCTTCGTTTTTCCAAACTAAATAGCCCCAAGTGTAATAACCTATCTTGGTATTGCAGACCCCCCAGTCCTCTAATAACCTTGGTCGCTCTTCTCTGCACCCGCTCTAGTTCAGCTATGTCTTTCTTATACACCGGAGACCAGAACTGTGCACAGTATTCTAAGTGTGGTCGCACTAGTGACTTGTATAGAGGTAAAATTATGTTCTCCTCATGAGCATCTATGCCTCTTTTAATGCATCCCATTATTTTATTTGCCTTTGTAGCAGCTGCCTGACACTGGCCACTGAATATGAGTTTGTCATCCACCCATACACCCAGGTCTTTTTCATTGACGGTTTTGCCCAGAGTTTTAGAATTAAGCACATAGTTAAACATCTTATTACTTCTACCCAAGTGCATGACCTTACATTTATCCCCATTAAAGCTCATTTGCCATTTATCAGCCCAAGCTTCTAGCTTACATAAATCAGCCTGTAATATAAAATTGTCCTCCCCTGTATTGATTACCCTGCTGAGTTTAGTGTCATCTGCAAATATTGAAATTCTACTCTGAATGCCCCCCTACAAGGTCATTAATAAATATGTTAAAAAGAAGAGGGCCCAATACTGACCCCTGTGGTACCCCACTACTAACCGTGACCCAGTCCGAGTGTGCTCCATTAATAACCACCCTTTGTTTCCTATCCCTGAGCCAACTCTCAACCCACTTGCACATATTTTCCCCTATCCCCATTATTCTCATTTTATGTATCAACCTTTTGTGTGGCACCGTATCAAAAGCTTTTGAAAAGTCCATATACACTATACACATTCAGTGTATTCAGTGCTTACAGTAAAGAAAAAGATACAAAAATATGGTAATAAAAAGACATACAGGTATGCAAAACAGTATAAAATAAACAGGAGAAAACTTATAGAAATAGCTAACTTGTAGTCTGCTTCTGCTCCCAGAGGGTAGGATGAATATAGACTGGATCACATCAGCTTCCCAGGCTGCCCTCACATGTGAACAATTTTGAATGTATACAAGCCAAATTTATAGAGTCACCCTGGAGATGAGATTTCTAGACCAGCCCCTCAAGTTGATATTCTAATTGCTTGTTTTTGATTGGACCACGGCCAAATAATATATTATTTTTTCTGAGATTCTTTTTGTAAAGCTTCCCACAGATAGATAGTGTCAGGCTGTAACTGACATCTCTCTTCAAAGAGCCGAAGGTGTGAAGCGCTTCCTCTCTTTCCTGGTCCTAGCTAGGCCCCCTGGCGAGATTGGAGATAGAAGTCTGCTGTCTCAGGAAAATACATATTAACACTTGGGTGAGACCTGCAGCCTTCAGGACAGATGTTCAATTATTACTAGTCACACAATAAACCTATACATAGTTCACTGCACACATATATTTTGATACATATTTCACTACAGGCACCCTAGTTGGTGCCGAATCTCAAATTAGTGCAGACACCAGCTCCACATGTAAAACTAAACACAGAAACATTAGTATTATATAGGATATCTACAAAACGTCAAAACATAATGACCCGATATACATTACAGTTGTGTAAGGGAGACGACAGCACCGTGGGTACCTGTGTGCCGGGTCTGGAAGTGAAAAGGCTGCATCCCCTGTTCCCAATGGGAAGCTTTAGCGAGGCGAACCTTCCTCTGTTGCCTGGGGAAGCCTGAGTGAGGCGGACCTTCCTCCTGACCGAGGGGGGTGGAGATATAAAAGGAGAAAGCGTGTGCAGCAGAGCAGTTTGGCGCGAACCCAGAGCAGCATACAGAGAGGTAAGCGGCGCACTCTGCTTCCCGTTTCCCCACCGAGTACCGGCTCTGCGGCAGCCCCCATCGACTGCAAAGGGGCCGCACCAGAGAAAGAGAAAGGCTGGGAGTGCTGCAGCAATCCAGAGAGAGAGCGACTGCTGCGCACAGGGAAGCCGTGTGTTCAGCAGCAGACAGGGAGAGAAGTGCTCCATCCTGAGAGTGACATGCCCACAGGACAGCGTCCATCGTCTCCCACCGCCAGCCGCAGGGACCAGTGGGTGCTGCGGTCCCGGAGCATCTGTATAGCGCAGCCCCGCGCTCAAGCACTGCCACTGCTGACAGAGACTGTGAGGAGAGACATGCAGGGTGCCCATTGGTCACTACGAAGCGAGGTGTGGAATGTTCCGGGCTAGTGAGTACTGTGTGCGTGCTGCCAGAGAAAGATTGGGTGCAGCACCCCGCCGGGGAAGCAACGCGACAGTGGTTATCGGCATTTCAGTCTTGGCAGGACCAGGCAGCGCGTAGCATAGATAGAAGAGTGCAGCGCGCCCAGTAGCTGACAGAGATTGAGGTGCCATGTGCATACCTCCCAACTTTCGAGGAAGGGAAAGAGGGACAAAGTTAGCGGCGCGCACAGCGGCAAATTTTAGGCCACACCTCGACCACACCCATTTCACGACTAGTCACGCCCCAACCACACCCATTTAGCACTTCTGATCACAATGTTTCGTAAACAATAATTATAAACAAAAAAAAATATGGCCACACAGTGCTCCATGCTGTATAATGGCCACACATGACGCTCCATACAGCATAATGGCCACACATGACGCTCCATACTGTATAATGGCCACACATGACGCTCCATACTGTATAATGGCCAGACATGACGCTCCATACTGTATAATGGCCACACATGATGCTCCATACTGTATAATGGCCACACATGATGCTGCATACAGTGTAATGGCCCCACGTGATGCTCCATACAGTATAATGGGCCCACATGATGCTGCATACTGTATAATGGCCACACATGATGCTCCATACTGTATAATGGCTCCACATGATGCTCCATACTGTATATTGGCCACACAGTGCTCCATACTGTATAATGGCCACACATGATGCTCCATACTGTATAATGGCCACACAGTGCTCCATACTGTATAATGGCCACACAGTGCTCCATACTGTATAATGGCCACACATGATGCTCCATACTGTATAATGGCCACACATGATGCTCCATACTGTATAAAGGCCACATGATGCTCCATACTGTATAATGGCCACACATGATGCTCCATACTGTATAATGGCCACATTATGCTCCATACTGTATAATAGCCCCACATGATGCTTCGTACTGTATAATGGCCACCCATGATGCTGCGTACTGCACAATGGCCACACGTGATGCTCCATACTGTATAATGGCCACACATGATGCTCCTTACTGTATAATGGCCACATTATGCTCCACACTGTATAATGGCCCCACATGATGCTACATACAGTAAACTTGCCCCACGTGATGGTCCATACAGTATAATGGCCCCACACGATGCTCCATACAGTATAATGGCCCCACACAATGCTGGGTACAGTATGGTTACCCCACCCCCATCATTGCCTTCTCCATCATTACACACACACACACACACCTTTCACCGCGCACCCTCGCAGCAGCCGGCAGCTTTCACTCCCACGGCGCTGAATGGTGTCATCCAGCTGCGCCGCTGACTGCTCACGTCGCTGCAGCTGTCATACGCCACTGATAAAGACCTCCGTGTCTCCTGTGCCAGTCAGTGTCAGAGCGAGGAACAATATCTGCTCCGATCTGACACAGCCAGCGTCCGCTCTGTACACCTCGTACACACCCGACTCCGCTCCATACACCTTGCACATGCGGCTCCTCTCCGTACACCTCGAACACACACGGCTCCGCTCCGTACACCTCATACACATATGGCTCCTCCCCATACACCTCGTACACACACGGCTCCACTCTGTACACCTCGTACACACACGGCTCCGCTCCATACACCTTATACACACACGGCTCCTCTCCATACATCTCGTACACACACGGCTCCACTCCGTACACCTCGTACACACACGGCTCCTCTCCATACATCTCGTACACACACGGCTCCACTCCGTACACCTCGTACACACATGGCTCCTCCCCATACACCTCGTACACACACGGCTCCGCTCCATACACCTTATACACACACGGCTCCTCTCCATACATCTCGTACACACACGGCTCCACTCCGTACACCTCGTACACACACGACTGCGCTCCATACACCTTGCACATGCGGCTCTGCTCCGTACACCTCGTACACACACAGCTCCGCTCCGTACACCTCATACACACACGGCACCACTCCGTACACCTCGCACACACGGCTCCACTCCGTACACCTCGTACACACACGGCTCCGCTCCGCACACATTGCACACGCTGCTCCGCTCCATATACCTTGCACACACGGCTCCGCTCAGTACACCTCATACACACATGGCTCCACTACATACATCTCGTACACACACGGCTCCACTCCGTACAGCTCATACACACACGGCTCAACTCCATACACATTGCACACGCTGCTCCGCTCCGTATACCTTGCACACACGCGGCTCCGCTCCGTACACCTCATACACACGGCTCCACTCCGTACAACTCATACACACGGCTCCTCTCCATACATCTTGTACACACACGGCTCCGCTCCATACACATTGCACACACTGCTCCGGTCCGTATACCTTGCACACACACTGCTCCGCTCCGTACACATTGCACACGCTGCTCCGCTCCGTATACCTTGCACACACACAGCTCCGCTCCGTACACCTCATACACATACGGCTGCTCTCCATACACCTCGTACACACACGGCTCCGCTCCGTACACCTCATACACATACGGCTCCTCTCCATACGTCTCGTACACACACGGCTCCGCTCCATACACATTGCACACACTGCTCCGGTCCGTATACCTTGCACACACACTGCTCCGCTCCGTACACATTGCACACGCTGCTCCGCTCCGTATACCTTGCACACACACAGCTCCGCTCCGTACACCTCATACACATACGGCTGCTCTCCATACACCTCGTACACACACGGCTCCGCTCCGTACACCTCATACACATACGGCTCCTCTCCATACGTCTCGTACACAAACCGCACCACTCTGTACACCTCGTACACACACGGCTCCACTCCGTACACCTCATACACATACGGCTCCGCTCCATATATCTCGTACACACACGGCTCCACTTCGTACACCTCGTACACACACGGCTCCGCTCCATACACATTGCACACGCTGCTCCACTCCGTACACCTTGTACACACACGGCACCACTCTGTACACCTCGTACACACACTGCTCCACTCCGTACACCTCATACACATACGGCTCCGCTCCGTACACCTCATACACATACGGCTCCTCTCCATACGTCTCGTACACACACGGCTCCGCTCCATACACATTGCACACACTGCTCCGGTCCGTATACCTTGCACACACACTGCTCCGCTCCGTACACATTGCACACGCTGCTCCGCTCCGTATACCTTGCACACACACAGCTCCGCTCCGTACACCTCATACACATACGGCTGCTCTCCATACACCTCGTACACACACGGCTCCGCTCCGTACACCTCATACACATACGGCTCCTCTCCATACGTCTCGTACACACACGGCTCCGCTCCATACACATTGCACACACTGCTCCGGTCCGTATACCTTGCACACACACTGCTCCGCTCCGTACACATTGCACACGCTGCTCCGCTCCGTATACCTTGCACACACACAGCTCCGCTCCGTACACCTCATACACATACGGCTGCTCTCCATACACCTCGTACACACACGGCTCCGCTCCGTACACCTCATACACATACGGCTCCTCTCCATACGTCTCGTACACAAACCGCACCACTCTGTACACCTCGTACACACACGGCTCCACTCCGTACACCTCATACACATACGGCTCCGCTCCATATATCTCGTACACACACGGCTCCACTTCGTACACCTCGTACACACACGGCTCCGCTCCATACACATTGCACACGCTGCTCCACTCCGTACACCTTGTACACACACGGCACCACTCTGTACACCTCGTACACACACTGCTCCACTCCGTACACCTCATACACATACGGCTCCGCTCTGTACACCTCATACACACACGGCTCCACTCCGTACACCTCATACACACGGCTCCGCTCCATACATCTCGTACACACACGGCTCCACTCCGTACACCTCGTACACACACGGCTCCGCTCCATACACATTGCACACGCTGCTCCACTCCGTACACCTTGTACACACATGGCTCTGCTCTGTTCACCTCGTACACACGTGGCTCTGCTCCGTACACATCTTACACACACGACTCTGCTCCATACACCTTTCACACGCTGCTCTGCTCCGTACACCTCTTACACACGGCTCAGTACACCTCTTACACACACGACTCCGCTCCATACACCTTTGACACGCTGCTCCGATCCATACACCTTGTACACACACAGCTCTGCTACATCGACACTGTAAACACCTCCTGACCTCACACATATGCTTACCCTCCTCCAGCGCCATAACAACCAGCAGAGTCCTGTACACGCAGGTCCTCCCGATCATGTGACCCCCCTGACTCCTCCCATCCTGTGACTTCATCACAGGTCCTGTGTGCACAGAGCAGCCAATATGCTGCTCTGCGGGTGCAGGGGCTCAGGGAGCTGACCGGGTGATATACACACCTCCCAACTAGTGCGGGACAACTAATGTCCCGCCCGGGATCGCGGGGCTGACTGTCAAAATCGGGACAATCCCGCTGGATCCGGGGCGGTTGGGAGGTATGCGTGTGCTTCATGACCGTGAGTACAGCGCACGTGCCGCAGAGAGAGAACCGAGTACTGGACAGGCTTGTGTAACCCACCTTACCAGCATATACTTTCCCGCTCATGGGAGACCCTGATTGTGCCAGTGCATATTTGCAGAGCCACATTGGACTCGTACAGTGCTGTGGCCCACACCCTTGTCAGCCACTGCAGCATATGGACTAGGGGTAGCGGAAGGTACCGGAGACTAACCACTGCCGCCAGAAGACAGGACATTGCTGCCCACAGGACCCTATTGGAAAATACACCGTGCCAGCTGTTGTCGGCGCTATTCACTTCATGGACATAGGAACCACTGACTTTCATCAGGACTGTCGTTATCTGAACCGTTGTTCTTCAACTCACAATATCCTTTGCCATTTGAACTGTTTAATTCCCCTGTTTAACCCTTTACCTCCCTGTGTGGAGTATTCCCCTGTTATTAAACTTGTTAACCCTTGCTCTGCCTCCTGTCTGTCACTGCATCCCGCAACCTGCTTACAGTTGTACTAAACAAACTTACATAGACGATTAGGGGGTGTCCTGTGTCTCATAGAGGACCATATACTCCGTGGGCTGTGCTATATACTCCGTGGGCTGTGCTATATACTACGTGGCTGTGCTATTTACTATGTGGGCTGTTATATACTACGTGGCCGGCAATCAGCGACAGGCGCAGTCCGGCCATGAATTGGTGCGGGATTTGAACCATGCTTCGCTAATTGGTCGCGGCCGGCCGAATCCTGTGTATTCAATGTATTATTCTAAAATCTTCATAAATAAACTACATATATATTCTAGAATACCCGATGCGTTAGAATCGGGCTACCATCTAGTCTGTATATATCTGTGTATATCCGTGTATATCAGTATATCAGTATATATCTGTATATATCTGTGTATATCTGTATATAGCTGTATATAGCTGTATATATGTGTGTATATCTGTATATAGCTGTATATATCTGTATATATGTGTGTATATCTGTATATAGCTGTATATAGCTGTATATATGTGTGTATATCTGTATATAGCTGTATATATGTGTGTATATCTGTATATAGCTGTATATAGCTGTATATATGTGTGTATATCTGTATATAGCTGTATATAGCTGTATATATGTGTGTATATCTGTATATAGCTGTATATAGCTGTATATATGTGTGTATATCTGTATATAGCTGTATATATCTGTATATATGTGTGTATATCTGTATATATCTGTATATATCTCTATATATCTGGGTAATAAACTATAATGCGGTGCAGATCCGGGTTACATGTGGCAGATGGGGGAGACCTCTGTGATCCCTCCTGTACTTGCTCTGGTGTTTATGATGCCGACATTTCACAGATCACAACATTGATGTCTTCCAGGTCTGTGATCTGTCCAGTAAATGATGAATAAGATGAATGGTGGAGGAAAAAAAAGCAGACAAAGGAGACTACCTTGGACACCATAATGGACACCATCCAGTAATGACTACAACCCTCATCCTGCACTGCAGGAAGCATCCATCATTTACTGAACAAACCACTACCCCAATATAAACCGACCACTACCCCAACATAGACCGACCACTACCCCAACATAAACCGACCACTACCCCAACATAGACCGACCACTACCCTAACAAAAACCAACCACTACCCCCAACATAAACTGACCACTAACCCCAATATAAACCGACCACTAGCCCCAATGCAGCACCCCAGGTAACTGGTTGCTGCAGTGATGTTGGCTTCCCTTTGGGGAGGGTGATGTCACGCTTGGAGGCAAGGGGGATTTTTCCTTTCAGGTAAGGCACTTACGGTACATTCAACACATCTGAATCTAGGCCAGGAGGGGGAGCTCAGGACCCGGATTCAGGGAAGCGTCCCTTAGATATTTGCATCCTGGTCTGGAGGAGGAGCTAGTCAGTTTGTAGTGAGTTGTAGAGGAGTGAGGAGAGGAGGACGTCTGGAGCAGACGTAGGGGCCGAGCAGCCACGAGGGAGCTGCTACCCCTGGAAAGAGAGATATCGTGAAGAGTTGAATTGTGAAGGAGCTTAGAGGGAAGAAGCACAGTTGAGGAAAGGGCTCAGGAGGGG
Source organism: Ranitomeya variabilis (assembly GCF_051348905.1). NCBI lineage: Eukaryota > Metazoa > Chordata > Amphibia > Anura > Dendrobatidae > Ranitomeya > Ranitomeya variabilis. The sequence continues at coordinate 24,759,397 of NC_135232.1, forward strand.
AACAGCGGAAGGACATCCTCAGAGCGCAGAAGCCGGGTACCGGGAGCCCGAGGTCGTGTTGTTCTCCAGGACGCGCAACAGAACCGGAGGGCATAGGACTGTATGTCAATTGCCTGTAACAAGTCTGAGGTGAAGCAGTGATCATGAGAGCCAGGTCATCTAAGAGATCCTATAAACAGACTCATACTGCCTATCATACAGACATCTGTCTTAGGACAGGAGAGAGGGGACCCTGTCAGCAAGCTACCCCAACAGAAACCGACCACTACCCCCAAACTTAACTGACCACTAACCCCAACATAAACCGACCCCTACCCCCAACAAAAACAACATTAACTGACCAAATGTCATGAGGAAGGACAAATGGCTGTGGACCCCCCGTTCTCGTGTGATTCCTCCAGGATCAGATAATTATCTCTGAACCTGTAGTTTGGTGATAAAGATCTGTTAAGGAAACCTCCATATAACATTATATTCCTTCAGCCACCACTAGGGGCAGCTTGTGCTGATGTATAAGCAGCAGTCTCCTGAGCTCCCCCTAGTGGTGACAGCAGATACACAGAACTCTACTTTGTAATTCTATGACAGTGCTGAGGGTTTGGAGCTCTGGATCAGAAAAACTGTACTCCAAAGGCTAAAAAATATCTATTCAGGCAAAATGTGAACCTTTATGTGAACTGTATTTTTCCCCCAAATATTCTGACCTTTCGTTGAACCAAATGATCATAGAACTATGGGAAAGCCTACTGGTGGCCCAGACCCCAGGGGTCTTTAGGAAGAGAGGAGGGCGGCGATTTCTGTAAACAGGATACAGATAGGGGGATTATCTCCAGGCGGCAGAGGAGCTGGACATTTCCAGGCTGAACTTCCATTGTGACTGATAGCAGCTCCCGGAGGGAGGAAATCCCCCAGACATGAAGGTAGGATACCAGAATTATCATGTGCTTCTACCCCAAGATGTGGAGTATTACCGGCAGTCCTATGTAATCACCAGCAGCCCTATGCAAACCGCACACTGTAACTCTGAGCCCAGTGAGAACCTTAGCTTTGCAGCGATCTGTTCGTTTCTGTGTTGCGTTAATGGCTGGGATGATACCTGCAGTCCTATGTAAAATGCATTGGAAACTGATGCAGCTCGGCAGCTTCTAATAAATACAAATTATTAAGGTTTACAAGTTTTATTCTCTCCTTTATCCTGTAGGATAAAAGTCAATCCTGACCTAATCCTTCTCACATCTGAGGGTTTGTTACATTGTATCAGGTCTGATCTGAATATTCTGGACCTCCACTGATACATTGTAACAAACTATCTGGAGAAGGAGATTTGTGCTGCTATATAATTCTCCCTCACAGAGGATTGTCTGCAAACAACTGCACCAAACCCTCAGCTGCGACATGCGCGGCTGTATGAGAACTTGATTTTTGAGAAACCAGATTTCTGTATTGTGCGTTTTTTATTCAAGTGTTGAAAAAAAAAATGAGATGTTTGTAAAAGGAAAAGAAAATTGGTCTGATTCACCATTTGCCAAGACCTGTAACATTTTCCATGTTGGGTGAGGGCTTGTCCGGTGCGCACCAAAGCGACGTTTTCATTGATACCATTTTGATAACTTTTTATTATATTTTTTGTTAGGAAAGTGAGGTGACCAAAAAACGCAACTCTGGGGTTGTGATTTCTTTTCTCATTACAGCATTTTTTAAAATGTCTTTATTTTTAAAGGGGAAAAAGAAGGTGATTTAAATTTATATATATATATATATACATACAGTATATATATATATATATATATATATATATATATATATGTATATATATATTGTATATATGTATGTATATATATATATTATATATATATATATATATATATATATATATATATATATATATATATATATATATATATATACTGTATATATACAATTTTTTTATTTGATTTTTTTAACTTTTTTTTCATTTTTGACTTTAATCCTAGCTTCCCTCCTGGCAGCAATGGGGCCTTCAGCCGGCCCCCAAATGTTATAGTAACCCATCAGCGCCCTGTAATTGGAGGGGGGTCATCTAAATGCTGCTGTCAGACAAATGACTGCAGGCATCTAAATAGTTAACAGCTACAACCAGCAGCTAAGCAGCTGAGTTGTTGCCAGCAGCTAAATGGTTAACAGCCAAGACCAGCAGGTAAATGGACAACAGCTACGAGCAGTGCTTGGCTATGACCTCAGCTTTTATAGACCGTTGCCAGCTTTTTAATATAGCCAGTATTAGCTACTAAGTATCCTCCACATGCGGTAACCCCTGCGAAGGGCGTACAGTTATGTCCGTATTATGTACAAAGAGGTTACCGTATATACTCAAGTATAAGCCGACCCAAGTATAAGCCGAGACCCCTAATTTTGCCACAAAAAACTGGGAAAACTTAATGACTCGAGTATAAGCCTAGGGTGGGAAATGCAGCAGCTACCGGTAAATGTCAAAAGTAAAAATAGATACCAATAAAAGTAAAATAAATTGAGACATCAGTAGGTTAAGTGTTTTTCAATATCCATATTGAATCAGGAGCCCCATATAATGCTCCATGCAGTTCATGATGGCTCCATAAGAGGCTCCATATTAAAATATGCCCCATATAATCCTGCATAAAGGTTAATAATGGCCCCATAAAATGCTTCATAGACACATTTGCCCAATATAGTGCTGCACAAACGTTATGGCCCCATAAGATGCTCCATACAGACACTTGCTCCATTTGCTGTTGCTGCGATAAAAAAATAAAAAATCACATACTCACCTCTCCGTCGCTCAGGCCCCCGGCACTTGCTATATTCACCTGCTCCTCGTTCCGGCGCCGCTCAGTCTTCAGCGTCTCCTGCACTGACGTTGAGGCAGACGGCACACACTAACCACGTCACCGCGCCCTCTGACCTGAGCATCACTGCTTAAGATGGAGCGGCGCCGGAACGAGGAGCAGGTGAATATCGTGCAGCGCTCCCCTCCCCGTTATACTCACCTGCTCCTGGCGCTGTGCAGTCCCTGCTTCCCCACAGCTTCTTCCTGTACTGAGCGGTCACTGTTACCGCTCATTACAGTAATGAATATGCGGCTCCACCTCTATGGGAGGTGGAGCCGCATATTCATTACTGTAATGAGCGGTACCATGTGACCGCTCACTACAGGAAGAAGCTGCCGGCGCCGGGGAAGCCAGGGACGTGCAGGGACCGCGCCAGGAGTAGGTGAGTATAATTAGACAGCCCCCAGTCCCCCTCCCCTGCCGACCCCTGGGTATGACTCGAGTATAAGCCGAGAGGGGGACTTTCAGCCCCAAAAAAGGGCTGAAAATCTCGGCTTATACTCGTGTATATACGGTATATCACAACTAATGGTGGATAGAAGTCGCATTTATTGACATGGTGCAGTACCTCTCCATCACCTGCAGGAGGTGCTGTTGGATCAGATGACATAACTACAGTCTTGTGGCTCTAAGGGGGATTGTTTCTCCTTGTGGTGAGTACCAGCTGATGTAAGGAGACTTGTAGGCCATGCAACCCTCTGGGAAGTTAAATATGTAACTATCCTCGTCAGAGAAGAAGAGGACTTGTACTCTAGCGCCATTTACTGGAAGTCCAACTTCTATTAGTCCATATCAACCCTTTATCGAGCCTTAAGATATCACAGAGCCAATCGGACCTTATGCCATTTATCATATTGCTCCTTCTTGTTACTCTCTTCTTCCCCTGGTTGATACATTGCTGCTGCCCCATGTATCATTTCCCTTTCTATATGTCACTTGTGAGCACAGACCATTCTGTATCAGTGTCCAGGTCTAAAAACTGCTTATTCCAAAAATTAGTAGCCCCTGCTGATTGTATCCAGCCTGGACAAACCTCTGTGTTATCAGATCATTGAAAACTGTTAGGGTATGTGTCCACATTCAGGAAACGCTGCGTTTTTGACGCAGCGCTGAGCCGCAGCGTCAAAAACGCAGCGTCCAGATGTTACAGCATAGTGGAGGGGATTTAATGAAATCCCGTCTCCACTGTGCATTAAAAAACGCATGTGTTTTTCCCGCAAAAACGCACATGCGTTGCGTTTTTTCGGAACGCAGCATGTTGCTACAATGAGCAAAACACGCAGGAACACAGCAGGTGACCTGCCAGTGACCTCAGGTGCATTTTTGGTCAGGATTTTACCAGCATAAAATCCTGACCAAAGCCTGAAGCAAAACTGAACGTGGACACATACCCTCAGAGGAAAAGTATAATAGAAACATATGCACCACTTCTGCATTTATCACCCACTCCTGGTTTTGGCTTACAAATACTGATGTAAAATCCTGACCAAATCCTGATGCAATCCTGAACGTGGACACATACCCTAAGGGTCGGCTCAATGCATCAATCAGAGCACTGTGCTGTGCAAATGATATACATCCACAACTGAACGTTGTTTTTCTTCACCTTCTAAATAGGTGCACTGATTTTTTTCTCAATGTATCTTTACACTGGCCAGAGCTCACTTCTCTTATAAAAATCGCAAAGTTCGCTGCACAGAAATAGATAATAATATAATATATACCTGAGGCAGCAACTAGAGGGCGATCTCTGCATAATGTCTTATTATTGAGACCAAAGTGTTATCAGTTTGAAGTGAATGACCTCTAGTGGTGGCTGCAGGCGAAATATTATCATGTATCTCTGTATACAGGGAGCTCCCCCTAGTGGTGGCTGCAGACAGGATCTTATCATGTATCTCTGTATACAGGGAGCTCCCCCTAGTGGTGGCTGCAGACAGGATCTTATCATGTATCTCTGTTTACAGGGAGCTCCCCCTAGTGGTGGCTGCAGACAGGATCTTATCATGTATCTCTGTTTACAGGGAGCTCCCCCTAGTGGTGGCTGCAGACAGGATCTTATCATGTATCTCTGTATACAGGGAGCTCCCCCTAGTGGGGCTGCAGACAGGATCTTACCATATATCTCTGTATACAGGGAGCTCCCCCTAGTGGTGGCTCCAGACAGGATCTTATCATGTATCTCTGTATACAGGGAGCTCCCCCTAGTGGTGACTGCAGACAGGATCTTATCATGTATCTCTGTATACAGGGAGCTCCCCCTAGTGGTGATTGCAGACAGGATATTATCATGTATCTCTGCATACAGGGAGCTCCCCCTAGTGGGGCTGCAGACAGGATCTTACCATATATCTCTGTATACAGGGAGCTCCCCCTAGTGGTGGCTCCAGACAGGATCTTATCATGTATCTCTGTATACAGGGAGCTCCCCCTAGTGGTGACTGCAGACAGGATCTTATCATGTATCTCTGTATACAGGGAGCTCCCCCTAGTGGTGATTGCAGACAGGATCTTATCATGTATCTCTGTATACAGGGAGCTCCCCTAGTGGTGGATGCAGACAGGATCTTATCATGTATCTCTGTATACAGGGATCTCCCCTAGTGGTGACTGCAGACAGGATCTTATCATGTATATCTGTATACAGAGAGCTCCCCCTAGTGGTGGCTGCAGGCAGAAGCTTATCATGTATCTCTGTATACAGGGAGCTCCCCCTAATGGTGACTGCAGACAGGATCTTATCATGTATCTCTGTATACAGGGAGCTTCCCCTAGTGCTGGCTGCAGACAGGATCTTATCATGAATCTCTGTATATAGGGAGCTCCCCCTAGTGGTGACTGCAGACAGGATCTTATCATGTATCTCTATATACAGGGATCTCCCCCAGTGGTGGCTGCAGACAGGATCTTATCATGTATCTCTGTATACAGGGAGCTCCCCCTAGCGGTGACTGCAGACAGGATCTTATCATGTATCTCTGTATACAGGGAGCTCCCCCTAGTGGTGGCTGCAGACAGGATCTTATCCTGTATCTCTGTATACAGGGAGCTCCCCCTAGTGGTGGCTGCAGACAGGATCTTATCATGTATCTCTGTATACAGGGAGCTCCCCCTAGTGGTGACTGCAGACAGGATCTTATCATGTATCTCTGTATACAGGGAGCTCCCCCTAGTGGTGACTGCAGACAGGATCTTATCATGTATATCTGTATACAGGGAGCTCCCCCTAGTGGTGGCTGCAGACAGGATCTTATCATGTATCTCTGTATACAGGAAGCTCCCCCTAGTGGTGGCTGCAGACAGGATCTTATCATGAATCTCTGTATATAGGGAGCTCCCCCCAGTGGTGGCTGCAGACAGGATCTTATCATGTATCTCTATATACAGGGATCTCCCCCAGTGGTGGCTGCAGACAGGATCTTATCCTGTATCTCTGTATACAGGGAGCTCCCCCTAGTGGTGGCTGCAGACAGGATCTTATCCTGTATCTCTGTATACAGGGAGCTCCCCCTAGTGGTGGCTGCAGACAGGATCTTATCATGTATCTCTGTATACAGGGAGCTCCCCCTAGTGGTGACTGCAGACAGGATCTTATCATGTATATCTGTATACAGAGAGCTCCCCCTAATGGTGACTGCAGACAGGATCTTATCATGTATCTCTGTATACAGGGAGCTCCCCCTAGTGGTGGCTGCAGACAGGATCTTATCATGTATCTCTGTATACAGGAAGCCCCCCCTAGTGGTGGCTGCAGACAGGATCTTATCATGAATCTCTGTATATAGGGAGCTCCCCCCAGTGGTGGCTGCAGACAGGATCTTATCATGTATCTCTATATACAGGGATCTCCCCCAGTGGTGGCTGCAGACAGGATCTTATCATGTATCTCTGTATACAGGGAGCTCCCCCTAGCGGTGACTGCAGACAGGATCTTATCATGTATCTCTGTATACAGGGAACTCCCCCTGGTGGTGGCTGCAGACAGGATCTTATCCTGTATCTCTGTATACAGGGAGCTCCCCCTAGTGGAGGCTGCAGACAGGATCTTATCATGTATCTCTGTATACAGGGAGCTCCCCCTAGTGGTGACTGCAGACAGGATCTTATCATGTATCTCTGTATACAGGGAGCTCCCCCTAGTGGTGACTGCAGACAGGATCTTATCATGTATCTCTGTATACAGGAAGCTCCCCCTAGTGGTGGCTGCAGACAGGATCTTATCATGAATCTCTGTATATAGGGAGCTCCCCCCAGTGGTGGCTGCAGACAGGATCTTATCATGTATCTCTATATACAGGGATCTCCCCCAGTGGTGGCTGCAGACAGGATCTTATCATGTATCTCTGTATACAGGGAGCTCCCCCTAGCGGTGACTGCAGACAGGATCTTATCATGTATCTCTGTATACAGGGAGCTCCCCCTGGTGGTGGCTGCAGACAGGATCTTATCCTGTATCTCTGTATACAGGGAGCTCCCCCTAGTGGAGGCTGCAGACAGGATCTTATCATGTATCTCTGTATACAGGGAGCTCCCCCTAGTGGTGACTGCAGACAGGATCTTATCATGTATCTCTGTATACAGGGAGCTCCCCCTAGTGGTGACTGCAGACAGGATCTTATCATGTATCTCTGTATACAGGGAGCTCCCCCAGTGGTGGCTGCAGACAGGATCTTATCATGTATCTCTGTATACAGGAAGCTCCCCCTAGTGGTGGCTGCAGACAGGATCTTATCATGAATCTCTGTATATAGGGAGCTCCCCCCAGTGGTGGCTGCAGATAGGATCTTATCATGTATCTCTATATACAGGGATCTCCCCCAGTGGTGGCTGCAGACAGGATCTTATCATGTATCTCTGTATACAGGGAGCTCCCCCTAGTGGTGACTGCAGACAGGATCTTATCATGTATCTCTGTATACAGGGAGCTCCCCCTAGTTGTGGCTGCAGACAGGATCTTATCATGTATCTCTGTATACAGGGAGCTCCCCCTAGTGGTGGCTGCAGACAGGATCTTATCATGTATCTCTGTATACAGGGAGCTCCCCCTAGTGGTGGCTGCAGACAGGATCTTATCATGTATCTCTGTATACAGGGAGCTCCCCCTAGTGGTGACTGCAGACAGGATCTCATCATGTATGTCTGTATACAGGGAGCTCCCCCTAGTGGTGGCTGCAGACAGGATCTGATCATGTATCTCTGTATACAGGGAGCTCCCCCTAGTGGTGACTGCAGACAGGATCTTATCACGTATCTCTGTATACAGGGAGCTCCCCCTAGTGGTGGCTGCTGACAGAATCTTATCATGTATCTCTGTATACAGGGAGCTCCCCCTAGTGGTAGCTGCAGTGATTGTCTTATTATATTTTCTCCACTATGTATATAGAGACATCAATAAACTCTTTAAAAAGAGTAATCCATATTTCCTCTTTATTCCTAGAAATGGCTGCTCTTGCTTGTGCTGATCTTAGAGATCTGGGAAGGGGTTGGTTTCTTTCCAAGGTAAGAATAAAAAATATTTCAAAGAATCCTATAATGTTAGAGTTGGAAGGGACCTATGTCTAACCTCAATGCAGCAAATTATATAAATTATATAAATTCATAACATACAAACTACTAAATGCAATATTTGTGTGTAAAATCAGATTATTTCCGGAAACAAAAGCATACACTTTAGTTTACAAACCTCAGTCAGAACTCAGGAGCGATGTGTCGGCCGCCTGTACATACTGCAATAAAGTAGTCATTCCCGGCTGTTGTGTGGAGGAGGCGCAGTGACAAAGTGACAACTAGTTCTCATTTACAACAGCGGTTATTAGTATTTTCATACATACACACTCTGTGTGCAGAATTATTAGGCAAGTTGTATGTTGATCACATGATACTTTTTATACATGTTGTCCTACTCCAAGCTGTTCAGGCTTGAGAGCCGATTACCAGTAAGTAAATCAGGTGATGTGCATATCTGTAATGAGGAGGGGTGTTGTCTAATGACATCAGAACCCTATATAAGGTGTGCTTAATTATTAGGCAACTTCCTTTCCTTTGGCAAAATGGGTCAGAAGAGAGATTTGACGGCTCTGGAAAGTCCATAATTGTGAGGTGTCTTGCAGAGGGAGGCAGCAGTCTTGAAATTGCCAAACTTTTGAAGCGTGATCACCGAATAATCAAGCGTTTCATGGCAAATAGCCAACAGGGTCGCAAGAAGCGTGTTGGGCAAAAAAGGCGCAAAATAACTGCCCATGAATTGAGGAAAACCAAGCGTGAAGCTGCCAAGATGCCATTTGCCACCAGTTTTGCCATATTTCAAAGCTGCAACGTTACTGGAGTATCAAAAAAGCACAAGGTGTGCGATACTCAGGGACACGGCCAAGGTAAGGAAGGCTGAAAAACGAACACCTGTGAACAAGAAACATAAGATAAAACGTCAAGACTGGGCCAAGAAATATCTTCAGACTGACTCTTCAAAGGTTTTATGGACTGATGAAATGAGAGTGACTCTTGATGGGCCAGATGGATGGGCCAGAGGCTGGATCAGTAAAGGGCAGAGAGCTCCACTCCGACTCAGACGCCACAAGGTGGAGGTGGGGTACTGGTATGGGCTGGGATCATCAAAGATGAACTTGTGGGACCTTTTCGGGTTGAGGATGGAGTGAAGCTCAACTCCCAGACCTACTGCCAGTTTCTGGAAGACAACTTCTTCAAGCAGTGGTACAGGAAGAAGTCGGATCGCTCAAGAAAAACATGATTTTCATGCAGGACAATGCTCCATCACAGCCTCCAACTACTCCGCAGCGTGGCTGGCCAGTAAAGGTCTCAAAGAAGAAAAAATAATGACATGGCCCCCTTGTTCACCTGATCTGAACCCCATAGAGAACCTGTGGTCCCTCATAAAATGTGAGATCTACAGGGAGGGAAAACAGTCCACCTCTCGGAGCAGTGTCTGGGAGGCTGTGGTGGCTGCTGCACGCGATGCTGGTCGTAAACAGATCAAGCAACTGACAGAATCTATGGATGGAGGCTGCTGAGTGTCATGATAAAGAAAGGTGGCTATATTGGGCACTAATTATTGGGGGGTTTTGTTTTTGCATGTCAGAAATGTTTATTTCTAAATTTTGTGCAGTTATATTGGTTTACCTGGTGAAAATAAACAAGTGAGATGGGAATATATTTGGTTTTTATTAAGTTGCCTAATAATTCTGCACAGTAATAGTTACCTGCACAAACAGATATCCTCCTAAGATAGCCAAATCTAAAAAAAAAAACCACTCCAACTTCCAAAAATATTAAGCTTTGATATTTATGAGTCTTTTGGGTTGATTGAGAACATAGTTGTTGATCAATAATAAAAATAATCCTCTAAAATACAACTTGCCTAATAACTCTGCACACAGTGTGTGTGTGTGTATATGTATGTATATATATATATATATATATATATATATATATATATATATATATATTATAATATAATTTGTCGTTTCTCATCCTGAAATAGGCTGGGACTTGTAGAAATGTGCCCGTTTATAAACTGGGACATTTTCCACAAAACAAGGCAATTAAAAATTATAATTTATAATAACAATCTTATCTTTTTATTTTTATGTAGCGCTGATTTATTTTATAAACATGGAAACAAGGCAATAAAATGGAAGCTGCGCACATCTGACCGCTGCCTGTCGTTGTTTTCTGGAAACGTTCGCTGCCGATAATTACATGAACATCCGCTTCATTGTCTGCACATTAGCAGAGGATGTAATTAGATAATAATCAGCCGCTAATGATGATTAGTGCGGTGTATGACGAGCGCTCTCTGTGCCTCGGAGTCATTACACATGGCGCAGCTCATGGCACTGGGGTCTCCGCTATGGGCACTGCTACCAGGAATCTGGGACACGTTTCAGACAACGAAAATCAATGGAAGTGTCGCTGGGAGGCGCTGGGCAGGGAAGCCCCCTCTAAATGATGTCCATACCCCCCTGACAAACCTGAGAAATACATAGTTGGTGCGCACAGAACAAAAGTACTGTATTTTTCGGACTATAAGACGAACCGGACTATAAGGCGCACCCAGGTTTTAGAGGTGGAAAATAGGGAAAAAAATATTTGAAGCAAAAAAAATGTGGTAAAATATTTAATAACATAAATAACATACTATTATATGTGGTGTTATTATATATAATAGTATGTTATTATGTTGGAAGCTGCGGGACCAGTGTGGTGTCTGTGAAGTACGATATGAAGACGCTGGAGGGTGAGTATAAGGGCTCATTTCCACATGCGAGGCACACGTCCGTATCTTGCATGTGGAAACCAAGCTCTGGCGCCGGCACTTTGGAGCGGAGCTGTGCAGCTCCATGTGTTCCTATACGGCCGCACGCTCCGCTTTGGAGTGCCGGCTCCACAGCTTGGTTTCCACATGCGAGATACGGACGTGTGCCTCGCATGTGGAAATGAGCCCTAAGAATGGGGGCACAGGGCTTATAGTGAAAGCACCACTCCAGCACTGCAAAATAACACTGGAGTGCTGCTTTAAAATCCCATGGGAGAACTATAACTCCCAGCATGTCCTGCAGATCCTATGACATGCTGGGAGTTATAGTTCACCAAAGGAGTGGCAGAGTGCTTTATTGTGTTTTGTAAAGACTGACCTCTTAATTGTGGCAGCCAGCCACACTGTTGTGAGGTAAAAGCTGGAGCATCCCATGGCTGCACACACACAGAGCCCTCCCTGTTGTTGTTGCCTTTCCACAGCACAGGACATAAGAGGAAGCTGCAGATTCTAGGTGGGAGTCTGAAGGACCTGTGATGATGTCAGAAGAGGGAGGGCTCTGAGCTGCCATGTGATGCTCCAGCCCGCCCACTCCTGACATCACACAGGTCCTCCTGCACAGCACTCGTCCAGCACAGGCAGGTAGACAGCGATCTCCTGGCCCCTGCTGCTGCCTCCTCCTCCCTCCCCCGGATACACAGATTCTCCCCGGAATCAGTGCTGGGGAAACTGTGTGTCGCTGCTTAAGTGCAGCATTCATTTGCTGCTCCCGCTCACCGCTCAGCTGATCGGTGGGCGGGGAGCCGCTAATAAATATTCACTGCACTTAATCAGCCGGGCCATGTGCTTTCCCCAGCAGCTGATTCCGGGCAGCGGGGACATCCTGAAGTGGGATAACAGTGTGATCCCACTCGCTGCTGCCCCCCTCCCCACATGCTATATCCGTACTATAAGACGCACCCACACTTTCCTCCCAAATTTGGAGGAGAAAAAGTGCGTCTTATAGTCCGAAAAATACGGTAATTCATTTTTTTGGTGCAGCTTTTTTTTTTAACTAAAAGTAAAGGCAAGATAGAAACTTTTTTTCTGCTGGATCCACTTCTTGCTTTGGCTTGTAAAACTACACCGAAATCTGTACAAACGATTCTAGCCCCATATATACAGTATATAACAACTCCTCAACATTGAAATCGCAACACCAAGAAAGAAAAGTTGTGGAATTCTGGAAATCCCAGGATGGAGACGTACAATACAGCTGCCATTATCTATCTCACCCTTTAATGATAATGAAATGACTCTGCTCATCCTGCCCCAGTGTGTACGGTGATGGCCATAAGTTTTGACCCTGTCACACATTCTGATTTTCCCTCTTCAGTGTTTTTGCCCTTTTCGTTAGATATTTCTCTGGTTACTGATGGACAATTCTAAACATTCTATCAGTTTTTAAACTTTTATTGACAAATCCATGAAGTTTCTGTAAAGTCTCAATATTCCCATTGCTGCCCCTTATTCTCCAGACTTCTGCCCTTCTCCCCGGTGGTTGGATGTCGGCTTCTGGGCAGATCCTGACTGATGGCCGCCCGTTCTTGTCTCATCAGATCTCAGAGTTATCACACATTCTGGGTTTTTCTTTGTCGCTCTTGAGGATTGGGACTGAGATCTGCGGAATTTCCTGGACCCAAAATGTCAATGTTTTGTTCCTGGAGCCACTTACGGTAGTTATCACTTTTGCCTTGTGGCCTTTTCTCCATCATGGGGATAAAGCGTCATCACCACATTGTCCTGGAGGATGGGAGAAGTTGTTCTTGGAGGAGATTTACATCCTGTTCTTAGGTAGATTGTGAGTGACCCCCTCCATGGAGAAGAAACCCCCACACGTGAATGGTCTCTGGAGGCATTACTGCTGGCCTACACAGGACTCATGGCAGTATCGCCTTTTGTTCTCCGGAAAATGACTTTACCCCAGTCCAGTGCAATCCCCGTTCTTCCTGCAGATTGTCAGTCTGTTCTTGATGTCTGTCTTGGAGAGAAGTGGCTTCTTTGCTTTCCTTGACACCAGGCAGCCTCCAAAAGCCTTCGCCTCATTGTGCGTCTAGATGCACCGACACCTGCCTGCTGCCATTCACGAGGCAAGCTCTGCACTGGTGTTTAATCAATCCCATAGCTGAATCTTCTTTAGCAGACTGTCCTGACACTTGCTGGACTTTCTTGTGCTCCTTGAACCCTTTATAACAACAGTTGAACCTCTCTCTGTTTAACATTTTTGCTGATCTGATGAATGGTTGATTTATGGGGCAATGTAACTAGGAGCAATGTCCTTGCCTGTAAATCCTTTTGAGTGCTCTAGTGGTCGGTGTAAGAACTGCAATATTTGAAAACTGCTTCATTTCAATAGTCAAATAAAAATAAATAAATAAATAAAACCCTGAAAATGTAGCAAATGTTCATAATGAAATCCTCAAGTAATGCGACATTGTCTGCTCAGTCTAGAACAAGTCAGATCAGCGGTTTTCCAAGTTATCACTTAAGTCATTGTGTGTAATGTAACACCAACATATGTTATATGTTATAGCTTTATGACAAAAGTGAACTGCAAATGGGGCTCCTTTGGGCCGTGGTCCGAATGCGATGGCTGCTCTAAGACCCAGGTACGTCACCTCACCACCTATATGTGCTAGTATACGGGGATGTCTATGTATGGGGCACAGTGCAAGGCACCATTTTCTAATCTGACCCACATTAAAGGGGTTTATTCATGTGTTTTAAAAGGGTCTCTTCTGGAAGTTGGATCCCACAGGACAGTCTTGACTGAACAGGCACTGATCATGGGGGGGTCTCACATAGCGACTGTTTGACAACCTCTGCGTGGGACTCTACCATAATGAGGGTCTGTAAATTTTCTCTCTAGCAAATTTAAGTGGCGCAATATACAGAACCAAATACATTCCTGAGAACCTCATAGGGCATTGGATCTAGTATTAACCCTTTCTCACTAATGGAAGTACTATAGTGATCTAACTGCAGGATTCTTCTGCAAACAGGCATACAGCTACGTCCAGTGGTGGAGGCGGACACAGGAGCTGTGCCGTCATTAGTGGGTGCCATCCCACTCCAACAGTAGGATGATTAACCCCTTAGCTGCAGCCATCAATAGTTACCGCAGCATCTAAAGGGTTTGTCAGACATAAGGGAAATCCACCCAATTTTTTTTTAAAGGAGATGAATTTCTTAATCCTCGCCCACTATGTCAGATGTTAGTAACAGAAGTGACTAATGTGTCCCTTCATATTTCCTATCCAGACCCGCAGACGGACCGTTGAGGTTTTTGCCCAGTTTGGTGGCATTGAATGCAGTGGAAATTCTTATGAAACTCAGTCTTGTGTTCCCACCAAGGGATGTCCCATAGAGGACGGCTGCGGAGACCGCTTCCGATGTTCTTCAGGTAATGGTTTGATGATTGACAGCAAGAAAAGTAACATTCTGTGAAGATCAGACCTGAAGAAGAATAATCTGGGGAATCAATCAACACCCACATCCTTTCTGCCCCAGTCATTAGGGGGAATGTGGAACCGGATTAACAGTGTAAAGTATGGTTACCTAGATCCCCTATGCCCAGTGGACACTTGCATCTAGGTTTGTCTACTTATGGGCCTGCCCCATACCCTGGTGTTGTAAAGTAACTAATGACCTACTGACATCAGAAATTTCTGGCCCCACACTGTCAATAAATAAAATATTAAATTGTATTTATCTAGCTTAAACCAGCAGTGAATAAACCGTACACATAAATATACAGTGCCTAAAAGTAGTATTCAACCCCCTGCAGATTTAGCAGGTTTAATAAGATGCAAATAAGTTAGAGCCTTCAAACTTCAAACAAGAGCAGGATTTATTAACAGATGCATAAATCTTACAAACCAAAAAGTTTTGTTGCTCAGTTAAATTTTTATAAATTTTAAACATAAAAGTGTGGGTCAATTATTATTCAACCCCTAGGTTTAATATTTTGTGGAATAACCTTTGTTTGCAATTACAGCTAATAATCGTCTTTTATAAGACCTGATCAGACCGGCACAGGTCTCTGGAGTTATCTTGGCCCACTCCTCCATGCAGATCTTCTCCAAGTTATCTAGGTTCTTTGGGTGTCTCATGTGGACTTTAATCTTGAGCTCCTTCCACAAGTTTTCAATTGGGTTAAGGTCAGGAGACTGACTAGGCCACTGCAACACCTTGATTTTTTGCCTCTTGAACCAGGCCTTGGTTTTCTTGGCTGTGTGCTTTGGGTCATTGTCTTGTTGGAAGATGAAATGACGACTGTTGTGAATTTGGATTCTGGGCTCCCCCGGTGGCTACTGGTGGAATTGAACTGTGTCTTCATCTTCTCTGTTCACCTGTTCCCATCAGGATGTGGGAGTCGCTATATAACCTTGCTGCTCTGTTAGTTCCTTGCCGGTCAACAATGTTATCAGAAGCCTCTCTGTGCTTGTTCCTGCTCCTAGACAACTACTAGATAAGTTGGACTCTTGTCCATGTTTGTTTTTGCATTTTTGTTCCAGTTCACAGCTGTAGTTTCGTTACTGTGTCTGGAAAGCTCTTGTGAACAGGAATTGCCACTCTGGTGTTATGAGTTAATGCCAGAGTTTTAAAGTAATTTCTGGATGGTGTTTTGATAGGGTTTTCAGCTGACCATGAAAGTGTCCTTTCTGTCTTCTGCTATGTAGTAAGTGGACCTCAAATTTGCTAAACCTATTTTCATACTACGTTTGTTATTTCTTCTTAACTCACCGCCAATACATGTGGGGGGCCTCTGTCTCCTTTCGGGGTATTTCTCTAGAGGTGAGCTAGGACTAATATTTTCCTCTGCTAGCTTTAGTTAGTCCTCCGGCTGGTGCTGGGCATCTAGAATCAACGTAGGCATGCTACCCGGCCACTGCTAGTTGTGCGTTAGGTTTAGTTCATGGTCAGCTCAGTTCCATCTTCCAAGAGCTAGTTCATATATATGCTGATGCTATGTTCTCTTGCCATTGAGATCATGACAGTTTGACCGGCCCACTAAAGGGTTAAAATCCTTGGCTGAGAAAGGAGAGAAATAAGTAGTCTGCTGAAATTTTTTTTTTTTTTTTCTCTCCTTCTTTGAATGGCTCTGTGTCCACCTGTTTGTAATGGATCTTCAGAGTGTAACTGCAGGTTTGAATAATCTCGCCACGAAGGTACAAAATTTGCAAGATTTTGTTTGTCATGCACCTGTATCTGAGCCGAGAATTCCCTTGCCGGAATTTTTCTCGGGGAATAGATCCGGGTTTCAGAATTTTCGAAATAATTGCAAATTATTTTTGTCCCTGAAATCTCGCTCTGCCGGAGACCCTGCACAGCAGGTCAGGATTGTGATTTCCTTGCTCCGGGGCGACCCTCAAGACTGGGCTTTTTCATTGACACCAGGGGATCCTGCGTTGCTCAATGTGGATGCGTTTTTTCTGGCCTTGGGGTTGCTTTATGACGAACCTCATTTGGAGCTTCAGGCAGAAAAAACTTTGATGTCCCTATCTCAGGGGCAAGATGAAGCGGAAATTTACTGCCAAAGATTCCGTAAATGGTCTGTGCTTACTCAGTGGAATGAGTGCGCCCTGGCGGCGACTTTCAGAGAGGGTCTCTCTGATGCCATTAAGAATGTTATGGTGGGGTTCCCTGTGCCTGCGGGTCTGAATGAGTCCATGACAATGGCTATTCAGATCGATAGGCGTTTGCGGGAGCGCAAACCAGTGCACCATCTGGCGGTGTCCACTGAGAAGTCGCCAGAGAGTATGCAGTGTGATAGAATTCTGTCCCGAAGCGAGCGGCAGAATTTTAGACGGAAAAATGGGTTGTGTTTCTATTGTGGTGATTCTACTCATGTTATATCAGCATGCTCTAAGCGCACTAAAAAGCTTGGTAAATCTGTTTCCATTTGCACCTTACCGTCTAAGTTTATTCTATCTGTGACCCTGATTTGCTCTTTGTCATCTATTACCACGGACGCCTATGTCGACTCTGGCGCCGCTTTGAGTCTTATGGATTGGTCCTTTGCCAAACGCTGTGGGTATGATTTAGAGCCTTTGGAGACTCCTATTCCTCTGAAGGGGATTGACTCCACCCCATTGGCTAATAATAAACCACAATACTGGACACAAGTAACTATGCGTATTAATCCGGATCACCAGGAGATTATTCGCTTTCTGGTGCTGTATAATCTACATGATGATTTGGTGCTAGGATTGCCTTGGCTGCAATCTCACAACCCAGTCCTCGACTGGAGAGCTATGTCTGTGTTGAGCTGGGGATGTAAGGGGGCTCATGGGGATGTACCTGTGGTTTCCATTTCATCATCTATTCCCTCTGAAATTCCTGAGTTCCTGTCTGACTATCGTGACGTCTTTGAAGAATCCAAGCTTGGTTCGTTACCTCCGCACCGAGAGTGCGATTGTGCCATAGATTTAATCCCGGGTAGTAAATACCCAAAGGGTCGTTTATTTAATCTGTCTGTGCCTGAACATGCTGCTATGCGAGAATATATAAGGGAGTCCTTGGAAAAGGGACATATTCGTCCATCGTCATCTCCCTTAGGAGCCGGTTTTTTCTTTGTGTCAAAAAAAGACGGCTCTTTGAGACCATGTATTGATTATCGGCTTTTGAATAAGATCACTGTTAAATATCAATACCCATTGCCGTTGCTGACTGATTTGTTTGCTCGCATAAAGGGGGCCAAGTGGTTCTCTAAGATTGACCTTCGTGGGGCGTATAATTTGGTGCGAATCAGGCAGGGGGATGAGTGGAAAACCGCATTTAATACGCCCGAGGGCCACTTTGAGTATTTAGTGATGCCTTTTGGTCTTTCAAATGCTCCGTCAGTTTTCCAGTCCTTTATGCATGATATTTTTCGCGATTATTTGGATAAATTTATGATTTTGTATCTGGATGATATTCTGATTTTTTCGGATGACTGGGACTCTCATGTCCAGCAAGTCAGGAGGGTTTTTCAGGTTTTGCGGTCTAATTCTTTGTGTGTGAAGGGTTCTAAGTGTGTTTTTGGGGTACAGAGGATTTCCTTTTTGGGATATATTTTTTCCCCCTCTTCCATTGAAATGGATCCTGTCAAGGTTCAAGCTATTTGTGATTGGACGCAGCCCTCTTCTCTTAAGAGTCTTCAGAAATTTTTGGGCTTTGCTAACTTTTATCGTCGATTTATTGCTGGTTTTTCGGATATTGCTAAGCCATTGACCGATTTGACTAAGAAGGGTGCTGATGTTGCTGATTGGTCCCCTGATGCTGTGGAGGCCTTTCGGGAGCTTAAGCGCCGTTTTTCCTCTGCCCCTGTGTTGCGTCAGCCTGATGTTGCTCTACCTTTTCAGGTTGAGGTCGACGCTTCTGAGATCGGAGCTGGGGCAGTGTTGTCGCAGAGAAGTTCTGACTGCTCCGTGATGAGGCCTTGTGCCTTCTTTTCCCGTAAATTTTCGCCCGCTGAGCGGAATTATGATGTTGGGAATCGGGAGCTTTTGGCCATGAAGTGGGCTTTTGAGGAGTGGCGCCATTGGCTTGAGGGAGCCAGACATCAGGTGGTGGTATTGACTGACCACAAAAATTTGATTTATCTTGAGACCGCCAGGCGCCTGAATCCTAGACAGGCGCGCTGGTCATTGTTTTTCTCTCGGTTTAATTTTGTGGTGTCATACCTACCGGGTTCTAAGAATGTTAAGGCGGATGCCCTTTCTAGGAGTTTTGAGCCTGACTCGCCTGGTAACTCTGAGCCCACAGGTATCCTTAAGGACGGAGTGGTATTGTCAGCCGTTTCTCCAGACCTGCGGCGGGCCTTGCAGGAGTTTCAGGCGGATAGACCTGATCGTTGCCCACCTGATAAACTGTTTGTTCCTGATGATTGGACCAGTAGAGTCATCTCTGAGGTTCATTCTTCTGCGTTGGCAGGTCATCCTGGCATTTTTGGTACCAGGGATTTGGTGGCAAGGTCCTTCTGGTGGCCTTCCCTGTCACGAGATGTGCGAGGCTTTGTGCAGTCTTGTGACGTTTGTGCTCGGGCCAAGCCTTGTTGTTCTCGGGCTAGTGGATTATTGTTGCCCTTGCCTATTCCTAAGAGGCCTTGGACGCACATCTCGATGGATTTTATTTCAGATCTGCCTGTTTCTCAGAAGATGTCTGTCATCTGGGTGGTGTGTGACCGTTTTTCTAAGATGGTCCATTTGGTTCCTCTGCCCAAGTTGCCTTCTTCTTCCGAGTTGGTTCCTCTGTTTTTTCAAAATGTTGTTCGTTTGCATGGTATTCCTGAGAATATCGTTTCTGACAGAGGGACCCAATTCGTGTCTAGATTTTGGCGGGCATTCTGTGCTAGGATGGGCATAGATTTATCTTTTTCGTCCGCTTTCCATCCTCAGACGAATGGCCAGACCGAGCGGATTAATCAGACCCTGGAGACATATCTGAGGTGTTTTGTGTCTGCTGACCAGGATGATTGGGTTGCTTTTTTGCCATTGGCGGAGTTCGCTCTCAATAATCGGGCCAGCTCTGCCACTTTGGTGTCCCCGTTTTTCTGTAATTCGGGGTTTCATCCTCGATTTTCCTCTGGTCAGGTGGAGTCTTCGGATTGTCCTGGAGTGGATGCTGTGGTGGAGAGATTGCATCGGATCTGGGGGCAGGTGGTGGACAATTTGAGGTTGTCCCAGGAGAAGACTCAGCTTTTTGCCAACCGCCACCGTCGTGTTGGTCCTCGGCTTTGTGTTGGGGATTTGGTGTGGCTGTCTTCTCGTTTTGTCCCTATGAGGGTCTCTTCTCCTAAGTTTAAGCCTCGGTTCATCGGCCCGTATAAGATATTGGAGATTCTTAACCCTGTTTCCTTCCGTTTGGACCTCCCTGCATCCTTTTCTATTCATAACGTTTTTCATCGGTCATTGTTGCGCAGGTATGAGGTACCGGTTGTGCCTTCCGTTGAGCCTCCTGCTCCGGTGTTGGTTGAGGGTGAGTTGGAGTACGTTGTGGAGAAAATCTTAGACTCTCGTGTTTCCAGACGGAGACTCCAGTATCTGGTCAAGTGGAAGGGATACGGCCAGGAGGATAATTCTTGGGTGAATGCATCTGATGTTCATGCCTCTGATCTGGTTCGTACCTTTCATAGGGCCCATCCTGATCGCCCTGGTGGTTCTGGTGAGGGTTCGGTGCCCCCTCCTTGAGGGGGGGGTACTGTTGTGAATTTGGATTCTGGGCTCCCCCGGTGGCTACTGGTGGAATTGAACTGTGTCTTCATCTTCTCTGTTCACCTGTTCCCATCAGGATGTGGGAGTCGCTATATAACCTTGCTGCTCTGTTAGTTCCTTGCCGGTCAACAATGTTATCAGAAGCCTCTCTGTGCTTGTTCCTGCTCCTAGACAACTACTAGATAAGTTGGACTCTTGTCCATGTTTGTTTTTGCATTTTTGTTCCAGTTCACAGCTGTAGTTTCGTTACTGTGTCTGGAAAGCTCTTGTGAACAGGAATTGCCACTCTGGTGTTATGAGTTAATGCCAGAGTTTTAAAGTAATTTCTGGATGGTGTTTTGATAGGGTTTTCAGCTGACCATGAAAGTGTCCTTTCTGTCTTCTGCTATGTAGTAAGTGGACCTCAAATTTGCTAAACCTATTTTCATACTACGTTTGTTATTTCTTCTTAACTCACCGCCAATACATGTGGGGGGCCTCTGTCTCCTTTCGGGGTATTTCTCTAGAGGTGAGCTAGGACTAATATTTTCCTCTGCTAGCTTTAGTTAGTCCTCCGGCTGGTGCTGGGCATCTAGAATCAACGTAGGCATGCTACCCGGCCACTGCTAGTTGTGCGTTAGGTTTAGTTCATGGTCAGCTCAGTTCCATCTTCCAAGAGCTAGTTCATATATATGCTGATGCTATGTTCTCTTGCCATTGAGATCATGACAGACGACCCATCTTAAGATCCTTGATGGAGGAGCGGAGGTTCTTGGCCAAAATCTCCAGGTAGGCCGTGCTATCCATCTTCCCATGGATGCGGACCAGATGGCCAGGCCCCTTGGCTGAGAAACAGACCCACAGCATGATGCTGCCACCACCATGCTTGACTGTAGGGATGGTATTCTTGGGGTCGTATGCAGTGCCATCCAGTCTCCAAACGTCACGTGTGTGGTTGGCACCAAAGATCTCGATCTTGGTCTCATCAGACCAGAGAACCTTGAACCAGTCAGTCTCAGAGTCCTCCAAGTGATCATGAGCAAACTGTAGACGAGCCTTGACATGACGCTTTGAAAGTAAAGGTACCTTACGGGCTCGTCTGGAACGGAGACCATTGCGGTGGAGTACGTTACTTATGGTATTGACTGAAACCAATGTCCCCACTGCCATGAGATCTTCCCGGAGCTCCTTCCTTGTTGTCCTTGGGTTAGCCTTGACTCTTCAGACAAGCCTGGCCTCGGCACGGGAGGAAACTTTCAAAGGCTGTCCAGGCCGTGGAAGGCTAACAGTAGTTCCATAAGCCTTCCACTTCCGGATGATGCTCCCAACAGTGGAGACAGGTAAGCCCAACTCCTTGGAAAGGGTTTTGTACCCCTTGCCAGCCTTGTGACCCTCCACGATCTTGTCTCTGATGGCCTTGGAATGCTCCTTTGTCTTTCCCATGTTGACCATGTTTGAGTGCTGTTCACAAGTTTGGGGAGGGTCTTAAATAGTCAGAAAAGGCTGGAAAAAGAGATAATTAATCCAAACATGTGAAGCTCATTGTTCTTTGTGCCTGAACTATTTCTTAATACTTTAGGGGAACCAAACAGAATTCTGGTGGGTTGAGGGGTTGAATAATAAATGACCCTCTGAAAAGACTTTTCCCAATTTAAAAAAAACAAAAACAAAGAAATAACATTCTTTTTTGCTGCAGTGCATTTCACACTTCCAGGCTGATCTACAGTCCAAATGTCACAATGCCAAGTTAATTCCAAATGTGTAAACCTGCTAAATCTGCAGGGGGTTGAATACTACTTGTAGGCACTGTATACCAGCAGTGCATAAACCATATTCATAAATATATGCCAGCAGTGAAAATACTGTATACATAAATATATGCCAGCAGTGAATATACTGTATACATAAATATATACCAGCAGTGAATAAACCGTACACAAATATATACCAGCAGTGAATAAATCATATTCATAAATATATGCCAGCAGTGAATAAACCGCACACATAAAAAATATTCCAGCAGTGAATAAACCATATTCATAAATATATACCAGCAGTGAAAAAACTGTATTCGTAAATATATACCAGCAGTGAATAAACCATACACAAAAAATATACCAGCAGTGAATAAACCATATTCATAAATATATACCAGCAGTGAAAAATCTGTATACATAAATATATACAAACGGTCAATAATCCATATACATAAAAATAAACACCAGCAGTGAAACCGTACACATAATTATATACCAGCAGTTAATAAATCGTACACATAACTATATACCAGCAGTGAATAAACCATACACATAATTATATAACAGCAGTAAATTAAATGTACCCATAAATACCTTTTTTAAGGTAATTTTCAACTAGTCAGCCAGATCCATTTATCCAAATGCAAAGTAAAATATTCACCTCCAGGTCCTCTCCAGTACGGGCCTTGTTATTAAGGGGTCGTCTCATAACATCATCCATATGTCTTATTAGAGGTAATCAAATCTCCTGAAATTTTGCTCTAATTGAATTTGATTAGAATAATATTTAGGTCTGAATTGAATCTGCCCCAAACTAACGGGGTTAAAAAGTTATCGTCACCTGTCCTAGGCCCTCACCTGTCCTAGGCCCTCACCTGTCCTAGGCCCTCACCTGTCCAAGGCCCTCACCTGTCCAAGGTCCTCACCTGTCCTAGGCCCTCACCTGTCCTAGGCCCTCACCTGTCATGTGGCCGCAGCTGCCCACCTGTATTGGTCTTCAGATTGGTCTTCTCTTTGGACTTTGGTATGGATCTTGGGTTGATGAATGTCGCTGACCTGTGCGGCTCCCCGTGTCACCATGTGAGCATTGAAAGTTCCAGAGAGAAGATCACACTGAAGGGAACAGAGTGCAGACCCCTTCCTCAGCCTCAAAAGAATTCAGAAAAATGGCAGCCAGTTGCACACCATTTTGCTAGATTCGTGCAGATTAAATGGCAAAATATTGGATTCTGGCGAGTGGCCGTCATAGTAGGACTCCTCTGTTCTGAAGTTCTGTTCTTATGTGATATGGATGATGATTCATATCAATGGCTTCCATGTTATTACTACATTTCCACTGCTGCCATTGAGGATTCTCCTGGCAAAATCAGCTGATGGACAGAGCACACTGTCACTGGTTATCTATGGTGACCCCATATAATGGTGAGGTTGTGACTGCTGGTACTTGTGCTGAATATGGAGTCTTATTGATAATGTTCCATGGTAAAATAGGCTAATTGCCTAAGAGGTGGCACTTCTGAAGAGAGTTAAATTTATCCAAATTTTCTAGTCAACACACACACGTGTGTAGATGGACTGTGGTAATTTCCTGAAGAAGAAGCCATGAGCTTTGAAACACGTTGAATAAACCACCGGAGTATTTCACAACTATATCTGGATTCGTCATTTGTCACAGCAGCGCGGATTTCATCCACATTTATCTATTATAATAGATGGACTGCATCACATATCCTCCTTCACATAATATGGGATGGGTGAGTGATTGTCCACACTTCCATATGTTTCAGGTCCGTGTATCAGTAAATTCCTGGTGTGTAATGGCGATCACGATTGTGAGGAAGACAGCAATGATGAGGCCAACTGTGAGGTGCGACACAAAGTGTGCGACATTGATAAACCCCCACCCAACACGCTTCAGACCGGCCTGGGGTAAGCGAGGATACCAACCATTATTGTTTATTATATCTCAGATGTCACTCAGGATAGTGCGGCTCTAGGCAGGACAGTTGTGTGGGGCCTGTGATATAGATATGTATATAATATTTTAGCAAGGTGAAAAGATGTCACTGCTAAACACACAGAGATGATTTGGAGATTCGTTCCGCTGGCCTGTTTCGTGGTCGGCTCCTCTGTCTGTTGAGCTATTACTTTTTGTTCCCTGTCCAAATGCTGATAGTTCCATTTGTCTTTGTTCCCTCTTCTTGATTTTTTTCCTCTCCAGGTGTTTCCCATTTTCCTTTTTTGTCTGCCCTATCACATTCTTGGTTGGGTTTTATATGTTCACCCTTCTCTGCACTTCCTTGCTGGCTATACCTCTAGGTGGACTTGGGTTTAGGAGTTTCTACCCTTCAGCTTAGGGGTGTATGTAACACAAATGCATTCACCCCCTGCAATGATCCCTCTTCCTCCTCCATGCAGGGACACCAACATACTCACCTCCCTGGCCGTGCGGTGAGCTCCCCGTCTCCTGCTTTCTGTCCTGCTCCTGTGCATGCCACACAGACTTCCCGTCAGTGCGCACGCTTCCCTGTTCTTGAAAGGGCAGCACACATGCTTTGATAATGGCCACAGCGACTAACTGGTAGGCATATTGTATAAAAGTCACCCTCCCCAGTAGGGAGATGCCTGAGAAACCCCTGTTTTCTTCATTTAGTTTGTGTGCAACTATATGTTGTCAGGTCACCTGTTCTAGTATCCAGTGTAGTTAGTGCTTGACCCTGAACCCCTGGTCATTTTGTGGCCAGGGCCTGAACCTGAACCCCTGGTCCTTAGGTGGCCCTGGCTTGAACCCTGAAGCTGTACTGGCGATACCTGAAGCCTAAAGTCACATCGGCGGTATCTGAACCTGAAACCACTCCGGCGGTACTTGAGCCAGCCCCTGTCTGCCCTGGATAGCGTTCCAGTGTCAATACTGATGGAGCCTGTTCCAGTATCCAAATCCAGCCCTGTCTGTATCCATTCTGCTCGAGGATCCAGAACCTGTGCAGTCTGAAGAGTCTGTATCCTGTCCAACAGTTACTCAGAGCCCAGTCTGTGTCTGCGATCCTGATTGCTGTTGTCAGCAGCTGTCGTACCGGGGACTGCCTAGGAGTGGTATCTGACGGCTATCTGCAGCTCAAGCCTGACTCCACCAACAGGGGCTGCAGTGAAAGCCAGGTAGCCGCTTAGTCATGCCTGTCATGGTTCTCAATGGCAAGAGACCGTAGTAAAGCATACAAAAGGACTAGCTCTTGGAAGATGGGAACTCGAGCTGACTGTGAGCTAAACCTACCGCACAACTAACAGTGGCCGGGTAGCGTGCCTACGTTTTATCCCTAGACGCCCAGCGCCAGCCGGAGAACTGACTGACCCTAGCAGAGGAAAATACAGACCTGGCTTACCTCTAGAGAAATTTTCCCCAAAAGGCAGACAGTAGCCCCCACATATAATGTCGGTGATTTTAGAGGAAATTGACATACGAAGTATGAAGATAGGTTTAGCAAATTGAGGTCCGCTTACTAGATAGTAGGAAGACAGAAAAGGGAACTACACAGTCAGCTGAAAACCCTTTCAAAACACCATCCTGAAATTCCTTTAAGACTCTAATATCAACTCATGACACCAGAGTGGCAATTTCAGCTCACAAGAGCTTCGAGCCTCAGAAATATTCAAACACAGAGAACTGGAACAAAAATGCAAAACAAACTAGGACTACAAGTCCAACTTAGCTGATAGTAGTCTAGGAGCAGGAACATGCAACAGAAAGGCTTCTGGTAACATTGTTGGCCGGCATAGAAATGACTGAGGAGCAAGGCTAAATAGACAACTCCCACATCCTGATGGAAACAGGTGAACAGAGGCGATGAAGCACACAAGTTCAGTACCACCAGTGACCACCGGGGGAGCCCAGAAACCAAATTCACAACAGTACCCCCCCCTCAAGGAGGGGGCACCGAACCCTCACCAGAACCACCAGGGCGATCAGGATGAGCCCTATGAAAGGCACGGACCAAATCGGAGGCATGAACATCAGAGGCTGTCACCCAAGAATTATCCTCCTGACCGTAGCCCTTCCACTTGACCAGATACTGAAGTCTCCGTCTGGAAACACGGGAGTCCAAGATCTTCTCGACAACGTACTCCAACTCACCCTCAACCAACACCGGAGCAGGAGGCTCAACGGAAGGCACAACCGGTACCTCATACCTGCGCAACAAAGACCGATGGAAGACATTATGAATAGAAAAAGATGCAGGGAGGTCCAAACGAAAGGACACAGGGTTAAGAATCTCCAATATCTTGTACGGGCCGATGAACCGAGGCTTAAACTTAGGAGAAGAAACCTTCATAGGGACAAAACGAGAAGACAACCACACCAAGTCCCCAACACAAAGACGAGGACCAACACGACGACGGCGGTTGGCAAAATGCTGAGTCTTCTCCTGGGACAACTTCAAATTGTCCACCACATGCCCCCAAATCTGATGCAACCTCTCCACCACAGCATCCACTCCAGGACAATCCGAAGACTCCACCTGACCGGAAGAGAAACGAGGATGAAACCCCGAATTACAGAAGAAAGGAGAAACCAAGGTGGCAGAACTAGCCCGATTATTGAGGGCAAACTCCGCCAAGGGCAAAATGGCAACCCAATCATCCTGATCCGCAGACACAAAACACCTCAAATAAGTCTCCAAGGTCTGATTAGTTCGCTCGGTCTGGCCATTAGTCTGAGGATGGAAAGCAGACGAAAAAGACAAATCAATGCCCATCCTAGCACAGAACGCTCGCCAAAATCTAGACACGAATTGGGTTCCCCTGTCAGACACGATATTCTCCGGAATACCATGCAAGCGAACCACATTTTGAAAAAACAGAGGAACCAGCTCGGATGAGGAAGGCAATTTAGGCAAGGGAACCAAATGGACCATCTTAGAGAAACGGTCACACACCACCCAGATGACAGACATCTTCTGAGAAACAGGGAGATCAGAAATAAAATCCATGGAGATGTGAGTCCAAGGCCTCTTCGGAATAGGCAAAGATAACAACAATCCACTAGCCCGAGAACAACAAGGCTTGGCCCGAGCACAAACATCACAAGACTGCACAAAACCTCGCACATCTCGCGACAGGGAAGGCCACCAGAAGGACCTAGCCACCAAATCCCTGGTACCAAAGATTCCAGGATGACCTGCTAACGCAGAAGAATGGACCTCCGAGATGACTCTACTGGTCCAATCATCAGGAACAAACATTCTACCAGGCGGGCAACGATCAGGTCTATCCGCCTGAAACTCCTGCAAGACCCGTCGCAAGTCTGGGGAAACAGCAGATAATATCACTCCATCCTTAAGGATACCTGTAGGTTCAGAATTACCAGGGGAATCAGGCTCAAAACTCCTAGAAAGGGCATCCGCCTTCACATTTTTAGAACCCGGTAGGTAAGAAACCACAAAATTAAACCGAGAGAAAAACAACGACCAGCGCGCCTGTCTAGGATTCAGGCGCCTGGCAGACTCAAGATAAATCAAATTCTTGTGGTCGGTCAATACCACCACCTGATGTCTAGCCCCCTCAAGCCAATGACGCCACTCCTCAAAAGCCCACTTCATAGCCAAGAGCTCCCGATTACCAATATCATAATTTCGCTCAGCGGGCAAAAATTTACGAGAAAAGAACGCGCAAGGTCTCATCACGGAGTAGTCGGAACTTTTCTGCGACAAAACCGCCCCAGCTCCGATTTCTGAAGCGTCGACCTCAACCTGAAAAGGAAGAGCAACATCAGGCTGACGCAATACAGGGGCGGAAGAAAAGCGGCGCTTAAGCTCCCGAAAGGCCTCCACAGCAGCAGGGGACCAATCAGCAACATCAGCACCCTTCTTAGTCAAATCAGTCAACGGTTTAGCAACATCAGAAAAACCAGTTATAAATCGACGATAAAAATTAGCAAAGCCCAAAAACTTCTGAAGGCTCTTAAGAGAAGAGGGTTGCGTCCAATCACAAATAGCCTGAACCTTGACAGGGTCCATCTCAATGGAAGAGGGGGAAAAAATGTACCCCAAAAACGAAATCTTTTGAACCCCAAAAACGCACTTAGAACCCTTTACACACAAGGAATTAGAGCGCAAAACCTGAAAAACCCTCCTGACCTGTTGGACATGAGAGTCCCAGTCGTCCGAAAAAATCAAAATATCATCCAGATACGCAATCATAAATTTATCCAAATATTCACGGAAAATGTCATGCATAAAAGACTGAAAGACTGAAGGGGCATTTGAAAGACCAAAAGGCATTACTAAATACTCAAAATGGCCCTCAGGCGTATTAAATGCGGTTTTCCACTCATCCCCCTGCTTAATTCGCACTAAATTATACGCCCCACGAAGATCAATCTTAGAGAACCACTTGGCCCCCTTTATTCGAGCAAACAAATCAGTAAGCAGTGGCAAAGGATACTGATATTTAACCGTGATTTTATTCAAAAGCCGATAATCAATACACGGCCTCAAAGAGCCATCTTTTTTAGATACAAAGAAAAAAACGGCTCCTAAGGGAGATGACTAAGGACGAATATGTCCCTTTTCCAAGGACTCCTTAATATATTCCCGCATAGCAGCATGTTCAGGCACAGATAGATTAAATAAATGACCCTTTGGAAACTTACTGCCCGGAATCAGATCTATTGTACAATCGCAATCTCTGTGCGGAGGTAGTGAACCAAGTTTAGGCTCCTCAAAAACGTCACGATAATCAGATAAAAATTCCGGAATCTCAGAGGGAATAGATGACGAAATGGAAACCAAAGGTACGTCCCCATGAGTCCCCTGACATCCCCAGCTTAACACAGACATAGCTTTCCAGTCGAGGACTGGGTTATGAGATTGCAGCCATGGCAATCCAAGCACCAACACATCATGTAGATTATACAACACAAGGAAGCGAATAATCTCCTGGTGATCCGGATTAATACGCATAGTTACTTGTATCCAGTATTGTGGTTTATTACTAGCCAATGGCGTGGAGTCAATACCCTTCAGAGGTATAGGAACTTCCAGAGGCTCTAAATGAAACCCACAGCGTTTGGCAAAGGACCAATCCATAAGACTCAAAGCGGCGCCAGAGTCGACATAGGCGTCCGCGGTAATAGACGATAAAGAGCAAATCAGGGTCACAGATAGAATAAACTTGGACTGTAAAGTACCAATTGAAACAGACTTATCAACCTTCTTAGTACGTTTAGAGCATGCTGATATAACATGAGTTGAATCGCCACAATAGAAGCATAACCCATTTTTTCGCCTAAAATTCTGTCGTTCGCTTCTGGACAGAATTCTATCACATTGCATAATCTCTGGCGCCTTCTCAGTAGACACCGCCAAATGGTGCACAGGTTTGCGCTCCCGCAAACGCCGATCAATCTGAATAGCCATTGTCATGGACTCATTCAGACCTGCAGACACAGGGAACCCCACCATAACATCTTTAATGGCATCAGAGAGACCCTCTCTGAAATTCACCGCCAGGGCGCACTCATTCCACTGAGTAAGCACAGACCACTTACGAAATTTTTGGCAGTATATTTCAGCCTCATCTTGCCCTTGAGACAGGGCCATCAAGGCCTTTTCAGCCTGAATCTCTAAATGAGGCTCCTCATAAAGCAACCCCAAAGCCAGGAAAAACGCATCCACATTGAGCAACGCAGGATCCCCTGGTGCCAAAGCAAATGCCCAATCCTGAGGGTCGCCCCGGAGCAAGGAAATTACAATCCTGACCTGCTGTGCAGGATCTCCAGCGGAGCGAGATCTCAGAGACAAAAATAATTTACAATTATGTTTGAAATTCTGGAAGCGAGATCTATCTCCGGAGAAAAATTCAGGCAAAGGTACTCTAGGTTCAGATATAGGAGCATGAATTACAAAATCCTGTAAACTTTGAACCTTCATAGCGAGATTATTCAAACCTGTAGCTAAACTCTGAGGATCCATTTTCATCAGGTGAAATCAGAACCATTCAAGGATTAGAAGGAGAGAGAGACGAAGGCTGCAGTAAGCAGAGATGCTAGTGAATCAACTAATGAGCAAACTCAGGGAAAAAAAAAAATAAAAATTATCTGCAGACTTCTTTTCTCTCCTTTCTTCTGCCAATTATTTTAACCCTTGGCCGGCCAAACTGTCATGGTTCTCAATGGCAAGAGACCGTAGTAAAGCATACAAAAGGACTAGCTCTTGGAAGATGGGAACTCGAGCTGACTGTGAGCTAAACCTACCGCACAACTAACAGTGGCCGGGTAGCGTGCCTACGTTTTATCCCTAGACGCCCAGCGCCAGCCGGAGAACTGACTGACCCTAGCAGAGGAAAATACAGACCTGGCTTACCTCTAGAGAAATTTTCCCCAAAAGGCAGACAGTAGCCCCCACATATAATGTCGGTGATTTTAGAGGAAATTGACATACGAAGTATGAAGATAGGTTTAGCAAATTGAGGTCCGCTTACTAGATAGTAGGAAGACAGAAAAGGGAACTACACAGTCAGCTGAAAACCCTTTCAAAACACCATCCTGAAATTCCTTTAAGACTCTAATATCAACTCATGACACCAGAGTGGCAATTTCAGCTCACAAGAGCTTCCAGCCTCAGAAATATTCAAACACAGAGAACTGGAACAAAAATGCAAAACAAACTAGGACTACAAGTCCAACTTAGCTGATAGTAGTCTAGGAGCAGGAACATGCAACAGAAAGGCTTCTGGTAACATTGTTGGCCGGCATAGAAATGACTGAGGAGCAAGGCTAAATAGACAACTCCCACATCCTGATGGAAACAGGTGAACAGAGGCGATGAAGCACACAAGTTCAGTACCACCAGTGACCACCGGGGGAGCCCAGAAACCAAATTCACAACACATGCCCCTCTTAGGTAAGCCCGACCCGTGACACAGTGGGTACACGGTCCACGTCCGCGTTCATGACAGTTAGCCTTGCATGGTAAACACCAGTTGAATTGCTGCAGTGAGCCTGTTTGTTTTTTCTTCCCAGTTCTCCTTCCTTTCACCTCTTTAGGTTTCTGTGCATTTATTCTTGTTCCTTATATGAACATGTTTTTAATTTTCTCACCTTGGGTTTTCGTATCTTCCTGCACGTTTTCTTCTCCTCTGCTGCGGCCTTCCCTCTGGATCCTCAGGAGGTACAAGGAGCCCCTCGGTGGCCTTTTAGGGAGTCAGGTTCGAGGTGGTGTTTTTGAGTGGTGTGCAATTAGGGTCTTCTCGTCTGTACAGGGACCAGTTAGGTGTGGGTGCAGCTTCTCCCAGTAGCAGCACGTCTTTCCTTTTAGCTTTACATGAGTTAGTGTATGTTGTATTCATAACACAGGTCGATGAAGTTACAGAGGGATCTGTGCCGGAGAGATCTCTGGGGAGAGGAGATCATCGCCGCTGAGCCTAGGAACGCAGCTCACACAGTGATGATATCCTCTTCTTGTGCCCTCTCCCGCATTGATCCTCGGTACACAGGTGGCGGCGGCACCATTTTGTTGGTCAAAATGTTTATTTTTTTTAAGACTACAATATTAACTGCTCAGGCGCCGTATTTAAAGTAGGAGGTTCAGTGAAGGTTCAGTGATTCGTCATTTAAGCCCAAAATGATGACTGAGGCCAGAGCACAAAAAAAAACCCTCGCCCACAGGCTGCTCATAACCCCGCCCACAGGCTGCTCATAGCCCCGCCCACCTACAGCTGATAGGCCCGCCCAACTACATCTCATAGGCCCGCCCTGAAGCACGATACTGTCATTAGCTCAAAACTTCAAGCACAGATTAAGCAAGAACCACAAGACGGATTTCTTCCACCCAGGTATCATTTAAATTAGTAAAATAGTGCCAACGTGACAGTGTCTGTAGTTACTGAGCAAAATCCTGATGACAGGTTCTCTTTAAGACAATACACTACAAGAAGGTGACCTCTGATCACAATACAATACAGGGAGGTGGTCTCTGCTCACGATGCACTGCAGGGAGGGGGTCTCCGCTCACAATACACTACAGGGAGGTGGTCTCTACACACAATACACTACAGGGAGGTGGTCTCTACACACAATGCACTACAGGGAGGTGGTCCCCACTCAATGCACTACAGGGAGGTGGTCTCCCCTCACAATGCACTAGAGGGAGGTGGTCTCCGCTCACAATGCACTACAGGGAGGTGGTCTCTGCTCACAATGCACTACAGGGAGGTGGTCTCTGCTCACAATGCACTGCAGGGAGGTGGTCTCTACACAATGCACTACAGGGAGGTGGTCTCCGCTCACAATGCACTACAGGGAGGTGGTCTCTGCTCACAATGCACTACAGGGAGGTGGTCTCTACACAATGCACTACAGGGAGGTGGTCTCCGCTCACAATGCACTACAGGGAGGGGGTCTCTACACAATGCACTACAGGGAGGGGGTCTCCGCTCACAATGCACTACAGGGAGGTGGTCTCCGCTCACAATGCACTACAGGGAGGTGGTCTCAGCTCACAATGCACTACAGGGAGGGGGTCTCTACACACAATGCACTGCAGGGAGGGGGTCTCCGCTCACAATACACTACAGGGAGGTGGTCTCCGCTCACAATACACTACAGGGAGGTGGTCTCCGCTCACAATACACTACAGGGAGGTGGTCTCCGCTCACAATACACTACAGGGAGGTTGTCCCCACTCACAATGCACTACAGGGAGGTGGTATCTACACACAATACACTACAGGGAGGTTGTCCCCACTCACAATGCACTACAGGGAGGTGGTATCTACACACAATGCACTACAGGGAGGTGGTCCCCACTCACAATACACTACAGGGAGGGGGTCTCCGCTCACAATACACTACAGGGAGGTGGTCTCCGCTCACAATACACTACAGGGAGGTTGTCCCCACTCACAATGCACTACAGGGAGGTGGTATCTACACACAATGCACTACAGGGAGGGGGTCTCTACACACAATGCACTACAGGGAGGTGGTCCCCACTCACAATACACTACAAGGAGGTGGTCTCCGCTCACAATGCACTACAGGAAGGGGGTCTCCGCTCACAATGCACTACAGGGAGGGGGTCTCCGCTACCCCTGGCGTGATTGATCATGTTCTGACATTGTATTGAGGATTATATGAAGTGTTTCAGATACATTTCATTCTCTCTTTGTTTTATTGTTTCCAGTTTCAATGTCGCCACCCAGCAGATGAGGAGCCCAGTCATTCACACAAAGAGCTTTGGAGGGAAATGTCGTAAAGTGTTCAGCGGTGACGGCAGAGACTTCTACCGACTCAGTGACAATGTCCTCACCTACACCTTTAAGGTGATGTCACATAATGCATATTGGTCTTCTCACGTGCTGCCCACTTTGCCTTAGATGTGGTGCCGGGGGCCAAACTACATCCCCACCAAGGAGCAGCTCCTCATGGAGCGACCTCTGCACATTTTACTGCCAGTAATATTGAAAGGTGTGATGCACTGTATCCTCCATAGAGACTAATGTTCAAAAGATCCGATCTCTCCGTCGCGCCTCCCTGCATTTCACATTGTCTTGTATGGGATTCGGAATGGGATGTATACCCGGTGCCGCATTACCCGGTGCCGCATTACCCGTCTTATACAAGGCTCTATATCTGCCCCGTATGGTTCCGGCCACACTCCTCAGTAGATCTTCACATATTGGATAGGAAAGGAATCTGCCCCATGTGCCCAGAGTTCTGCCAGCTCACCCCGTCCGAAGGGGCCTGTGCAGTATCTGATCCCTCATGTCTATGGAGAGTGGCAATGTCCAGTCACCATCTTCTACCTGCTCAATATTGGTAGCTCTGGAGTGATGGCAGCAATTCCACATCTTCAGCTAGACAGACGCATTAGATAAATGTCTGCCGAACCTGCTCATCTGCTGTGTATGTGAAGGTCCAAACTGTCACCTGACCGCAAATGTAGAAGGATCAAGATGCCCCACTTCTACATTCCTGATTCTTTGTTCCTGTGGGAAATAAGACTCCAGTAGGGGAGTCTAGAGGAGAAAGAAAAATCTGTAAGGGACATAGGGATCTGGAAGTGGAGAGACGAGTCTGGAGGGAAAAGAGGGGTCTGGGTGGGAGACAGACGTGTCTGGAGAGCGAGGACAGAGGGGTCTGGAGAAGACAGAAGTCTCTTAAAAGATAAAGAGTATACTGGAGGAG
The DNA here is from genome assembly GCF_051348905.1 of Ranitomeya variabilis. Lineage (NCBI taxonomy): Eukaryota > Metazoa > Chordata > Amphibia > Anura > Dendrobatidae > Ranitomeya > Ranitomeya variabilis. Next base: position 24,793,665 of record NC_135232.1, read on the forward strand.
GAGACAGAGAGGTCTGAGGACAAATAAATCTAGAGGAGAAGGAAAGAGGAGTCTGGATGAGGAGAAACAAGTCTAGAAGAGATGGACAGAGAAGTCTGGAGGAGGAGGACAAACTAGTCTGGAGGAGGACAGAAGGTCTGGAAGGGATATTGAGATCTGAAGGAGGATAGAAGAGTCTAAAAAGGACTGACAAGTCTGGAGTAGGGCAGAGGAGACAGGAGGATCTAGATAGGACAGATGAATCTTAAATGATGAAGAGTATTCTGGAGGAGAAAGACCAGTCTGGAGGACTGAGATAGTGAAGATAGTGGAGAATGGAGGAGGAAATAGGAGACTGAAAAGATATATAAGGGTTTGAAGGAGAGAGAGCAGTCTGGAGGACTGAGATAGTGGAGTCTCAGAAGGGGCCACGAAATAGCATCGGGGACATTCTGAAATGTAAAGTCTGGTCATTTTTTCACCTTATAACCCTCTCATTTAGATAGAACACAGGTCCCTTACTATATGAATCACATCACACCCCAAAATGAAAACTGTACACTGACATAACCCCATAACCCACCTAAATAGAGATCCAGACATTTTTAAATTCTACAGACCTCAGACCAGATGCCATAAATACAAAACTTTCCATGTAATATTCTTCAGATCATAGACCCTCTAACTTCAGATTCCTTTTCCTGACCCCTAAATAAATAAATAAATAAATAAATAAATAAATACAGACCAGACCCATTAGCTTCCTTTGTTCTTCACTCCTTGGTGGAGCAGAAAAAGATCTGACGCCACCGCTGACATTGGGGCGTTATCTGTGTCAGTGGAAAACGCCGAGAGGTGAGGACACGGGGAGCCCGGGAGATCCACTCTTGGCCCATGGATACGTTTTCATGTTGGAGGCAATGACGTACCTCTCAGTTGATTGCACTCTTGGTCTACATCCTATTGCATTTATGGCCTGATACAGTTTTCCGAGTGGAGGAGCCACCGTCACCTACAACTGCTGACCACAGCCCTAATCACGGCTCAGCCCATTAATCCCTGGCATAAACCGTTGTCATGTATAAATACTTGTTTATACTTATTTGATTTGCAGGTAGAAGCCAAGAATGATTTCAGCTACGATTTCTATAACAGCAGCTGGGCCTATGTGAAAACCACTGAGGAGCAAGTGAGGTCCAACTATGCTGGTAACAGGGACACAACCCGCACCATCGCAACCACAAAAGAAAAGGTAACGCTGACCCTGAGCTTCCGAGACTCCATATAAAGTATATTTTTGCATTTACATACTGGTAGTCACATGAATGTCATGACATTGGGGACAAGTAAGTTTGGGGTCTTTTTTGCATCCTTTTACCTTTTTGAATATGGAGCATGAGCCCATCAGATGTCTCCAACACATAGAGAAAATCAAACTGCAGCTGCATCCCCCTCCTCCCCCATTTGTGTGCTCTACATAGGCATTGGCATATAAAAATGGATGGACTGTATCTCTGTAAAGTTTAGATCCCCCATCACATTTGGCATGGTGTTGACTTGAAGTCACCTGGTGGCCAATAATGGCTGCTGGAGGCGACATTACCTTTATCTGTATGGAAATTGGCTTCCTGGCTCTAGAAATAATGATGAATGATATGAACCTAAAATATCTGCGTGTCTTTACTCTCTAGAGTTACCAGTATTTGGTGATCAAGAATCACGTGGAAGTGGCGCAATTCATCAATAACCATGCGGAATATTTAGTACTGGCGGAGTCGTTCTGGAAAGAGCTCTTCTACCTGCCATCCGTCTACGAGTACACCGCTTACCGCAAGCTCATCGACAATTACGGAACCCATTTTTTACAATCTGGATCTCTGGGTGGAACATACGAATTCCGCTTTCGACTTGAAACTGAGAAAGTGACCAAATATGGTACATAATGTTACAGGCATAGTGATATCGTCCCCTTATTCTAGAGGAAAATTGGGTGAAACATGGCCTCCAGAATTTAAATAATACTATTAGAAATTATGAACCTATGCATGTGTCTACATGGATGGCGCCCAGGGATCAGTCCTATACATTGACATCAAGAATATTGTTTTCTGCACAAATAAGTCATGGTACACATTGGCTTTCCAGCTGCTACAAAACTACTACTCTCAACATCCCCTGACAGTCAAAGGTGGGCTGGAAAGCCAACGAATAGCACATCCGTATCTTCATAATCCATATATCGTCAAGCTTCTTCCTCAGTTGTCACAACTTACTCTTGGGCTTAAACTTCTCTATTTTAGACAGTTTCTCCTTGGAAAGCTCTCTTGACAATAAGCTGTTTACAAAGTGGGATCCATTGTAACCTGGCACTGTGAGTTTCCCTGCAGCTCCCCATCAGGCGATGTGAAGTATTACACAGTGTCCATTCCTATCAGTCAGGACGGGTCCTCCAGAGAGGACGACACTCCTTATACCTTCTCTAGACTCTGACCAAAAGATGAAGGTCCTGAATAGAGGACTCCCCTCTCTAATTACTAATTGGTAGGGAATACGGTTTTTATAAACTGGACAATGCATTTATCTTTAATAACATCACATTTGTTTTTTTTTTTAGATGGATCCAAGTCAAATTTCGAACAGTGCACCACCTCCAGTTCAGGATTTCTTTTCTTTAAGTCATCAAAAAAAGAATGTAAAAAGTTGTTTGATGTGATAAGTTCATCTGAAGGTAGGTACCGTCGTAATACAGGGAATAGATGAACAGTGGGGAAAATAAATATTCGATACACTACCGATTTTACACTTTTTATCACCTTCAAAGAATGGATAGGTCTGTAATATTTCTTGTAGGTACACTTCACCTGTGAGAGACGAAATCTAAAAATAAAAAAAAAATAAAAAAAAACAGAAAATCACATTGTATGATTTTTACATAATTAAATAGCATTTTATTGCATGAAAGAAGTATTTAATCACCGACCAACCAGCAAGAATTCTGGATCTCACAGACCTGTTAGTTTTTCTGTAAGAAGCCTCCTCTGCACACATTACTTGGATTAATTACACCTGTTTGAACTCGTTACCTGTATAAATGACACCTGTCCACACATTCAATCACACTCCAACCTCTCCACCATAGCCAAGACCAAAGAGCTGTCTAAGGACACCAGGGACAAATTGTAGACCTGCACAAGGCTGGGATGGGCTACAGGACAATGGGTGTTATGACCCCAATGGCGAGGGTCTCAGAGGTACGTGGAAGTCTGCAGAATACAAAAATCCAGCTCATAGGGCAGTGGTAACTGGGTTGACCATATATCTACTCCTAACGCCAACACTAGAAGTAGCCGGGGATCATTCCTACGTTGATTCTAGATGACACGCTCCAGCCGGAGAATCTAGCTACCCCTAGTAGAGGAAAACAAAAGACCTTTCTTGCCTCCAGAGAAGGGGACCCCAAAGCTGGATAGAAGCCCCCCACAAATAATAACGGTGAGGTAAGAGGAAATGACAAACACAGAAATGAACCAGGTTTAGCACAGAGAGGCCCGCTTACTGATAGCAGAATAAAGAAAGGTAACTTATATGGTCAACAAAAACCCTATCAAAATCCACACTGGAAATTCAAGAACCCCCGAACCGTCTAACGGTCCGGGGGGAGAACACCAGCCCCCTAGAGCTTCCAACAAAGGTCAGGATATAGATTTGGAACAAGCTGGACAAAAATACAAAACCAAAACAAATAGCAAAAAGCAAAAGGCAGACTTAGCTGATATAACTGGAACCAGGATCAGTAGACAAGAGCACAGCAGACTAGCTCTGATAACTACGTTGCCAGGCATTGAACTGAAGGTCTAGGGAGCTTATATAGCAACACCCCTAACTAACGACCCAGGTGCGGATAAAAGGAATGACAGAAAAACCAGAGTCAAAAAACTAGTAACCACTAGAGGGAGCAAAAAGCAAATTCACAACAAATGGGGCAAGCAGCTTGGTGAGAAGATTACTGTTAGCACAATTATTAGAAACTGGAAGAAACACAAGTTGACTGTCAATCTTCCTCAGTCTGGGGCTCCATGCAAGATCTTGCCTTGCGGGGTAAGGATGATTCTGAGAGAGGTCAAGAATCTGCCGAGAACAACACAGGAGGACCTGGTCAATCAGTTGAAGAGAACTGGGACCACAGTCTCAAACATTACTGTTAGTAACACATTACGGCATCATGGATTAAAATCCTGCAGGGCAGGCAAGGTCCCCCTGCTCTCACCGCCACATGTCCAGGCTGATTTGAAGTTCATCAGTGACCATCTGGTTGATCCATAGGAGGCATGGGAGAAGATCATGTGTTCAGATGAGGCCAAAATAGAAATTTTCGGTGTCAACTCCACTTTCCCTGTTTGGAGGAAGAAGAAGGATGAGTACAACCCCAAGAACACCATCCCAACCGAGAAGCATGGTGGGGGAAACATCATACTTTGGGGGACAAGACGACTGCACTGAATTGAAGATAAGATGGATGTGGTAATTTATTGCGAGATTTTGGCCAACAACCTCCTTCCCTCAGTAAGAGCATTGAAGATGGGTCGTGGCTGGATCTTCCATCATGGCAATGACCCAAAAAACACAGCCAGGGCAACTAAGGAGTGACTCGGTAAGAAGCATTTCAAGGCCTAGTCAGTCTCCACATCTGAACCTAATAGAAAATCTTTGGAGGAAGTTGAAACTCAATGTTGCCCCGAGGCAGCCCCAAAGACCCTGAAAGATCTGGAGAAGATCTGTTGGGAGGAGTGGGTCAAAATCCCTGCGGCAATGTTTTCAAACTTGGTCAAGAACAACAGGAAAGAGTGGGTCAAAATCCCTGCTGCAGTGTCTTCAAACTTGGTCAAGAACAACAGGAAACTTCTGACCTCTGCAATTGCAAACAAAGGTTTCTGTGCCAAATCTGAAGTTCTGTTTTTCTATTGTATCAAATACTTTTGTGGATTTATTTTTATATTCTATCTCTACAGTTGAAGTGATAACAATTACAGACCTCTACATTCTTTTGTAGGTGGGAAAATTTGCAAAATCGTCAGTGAAACAAATGCTTATTTTCCCCATTGTAGCTGTACTTGCCCCTAGGGTCAATTCCTCCTGTGGTCCCCAGACACTACATAGAAGGGACAAACACCACCATACTCTGATGAGACCCAATATTACCACCACATAGTCACCGAGTAATACCACATACAAAGGACAAATACCACTACACCATGGCTAGACCACATATTACCACCACATAGTGACCGAATAATACCACATAAAGGGGATAAATACCAACACACCATGACCAGACCACATGTTACCACCACAGAATGACCAAATAATGCCACATATAAGTGACAAATACCACCACACCATGACCAGACCACATATCACCACCACAGTGACAGAATAATACCACATACAAGGGACAAATGCCACGCCACTATGACCAGACAACATATTACCACCACATAGAGACAGAATAATACCATATACAAGGGACAAATAAAGCTACACGATGACCAGACCACTACCACCACATAGTGACCGAATAATACCACATCCAAATGACAAATGCCCCACACCATGATCGATTCACGTATTGTAACATACATATCACCATATAGTGATCGAACAATATTACATATAAGGCTACTTTCATACTAGCGTCGTACGATGCACATCGCAATGCAATGTGCCGACGTACCGACGCATACTGTGAAAAAAAAACACAACGGGGGCAGCGGATGCAGTTTTACAACACATCCGCTGCCCCATTGTAATGTCCGGGGAGGAGGGGACACAGTTCCGGCCACGCATGCGCGGTCGGAAATGGTGGACACGACGCACAAAAAAAAGTTACATGTAACTTTTTTTGTGCCGACGGTCCGCCACAACACAACACATCCGTCGCACGACAGATGCAACGTGTGGCAATCCGTCGCAATGCATCGCTAATGCAAGTGTATGGAGAAAAAACGCATCCTACAGGCAATTTTGCAGGATGCGTTTTTTCTCCAAAACGACGCATTGCGACGTGCGTCGTACGACGCTAGTGTGAAAGTAGCCTAAGAGACAAATACTGCCACACCATGACAGACCACATATTACCACCACACATGGACCAAATAATTCCACATACACGTGACAAATACCACCACACTGTGACTAGACCACATATTTCCTTCACATAGTAACAGAATAATACCACATACAGGGACATGTGCCACCACACAGTAACTAAATTCTACAATACTGATCATTAATAAAAAAAACCCACAATATTAATAACACTTAAATCATCGTGAGTGATCACTGGTTACATTATACACAGGACCTCTATATACAGTGTATAGTGTACAGGTAATACTAAGATCACCAGTGAAATTATACACGAGATCTGTATATAGTGTCAGTGTACAGGTAATAAGGTGATCACTAGTGACATTCTACACAGGAGCTCTGTATATAGTGTATAGTGTACAGGTAATACAGTGATCACCAGTTAGTGTACACAGGAGGTCCGTATATAGTCTTTAGTGTACAGGTAATGCAGTGACCATCATTATAAACAAGAGCTCTGTATATATTGTCATTGTAAAGGTAATACTGGATCATCGATGACATTATACACAGAAGCTTTTTATATAGTGTTTTGGCAATACAGTGATCACCGGTGACATTTTACACATGAGCTCTGTATATAGTATATCAGAGGTGTATCCTAGGGTTTCTGGCACCTGGGGCAAGGATTCAGTTTGGCGCCCCCCTCCCCCCCCCCAGAACGTATGCGATTTTCACACTTAGTCATGTACCGGCGAGCTCCTCTCCGTAATGCTCTCATTGTTCAGTGAAAAACTGAGGGAAGCAGAAGAGAAGCTCGTTGTCACAGGACCACAAGTATGAAAGTCGCATGTGAGTGAAGTGTCCATGTGACGACTACTGGAACCTGCAGAGCTGAATCCTGACATCGCAGCTTCTGAATTCTCACAACGCATGCACTGCACACTTTTAGGATTCTCCCTTGCCGGTGGACGGTCATGTCAGCACAAGCATGTGATTTGTATACTTCTGACCACATTCCGACTAGACGTGCCCGGCCTCACTCGGTTCATTTTCATTGAGTGAGGCCACACATGTCTAGTCAGCATGTGACCGCATGTATGTAAATCACCAGCACCAGAGAATCCTGACAGCGTGCAGTGCGCACTGTGAGAATTCAGAAGTCTGCAGTCACAAAGAATGACTGCAGACTCATCACAAACCTGGACATCCCCTTTAATGCTCCTAACATAAATAAAAACATGAGTTAGTCAGTATCACAAATAACATTTACATCCAGGTACCTTATAGATGACGTCGTCTCTGGAGTTGTTCTCCTTCATTTCTTCATCTTGTCCAGACCCCATGATGAGTTTTCTCATCCACAGCCGTCTCTGCAGACTTCCATCTTCTCCGCTCTTTTGCAGAAAATCTCCACATGATGTCCTTAAAGATACAAGTGTCATTAAAATGCTCCTGAAAATAAAATTGCCCCTCACTATATTGTCTGCATAAAATATGACCCCCACACTGTCCCTCTTATATGGTACATGCTCTTTACACGGACCTCCCCTTTCCATACCGGCCCCCTCATCACACTGTCCTCTCACACTGTGTCCCCCTATAGGGCTCAGTATTTATACTGTACTCTCTCATCACACTCCCCCTCCTTGGTATACTGTCCCCTCCTGGCCGTGCCCTTACACTGTCTCTCCATGCTACGCATGCACACATCCCAACACCCTCACTCCCCGTACTCTGTCCACATACGTTTTTCACATCGCTACTCATACTGTGTCTGCATACATTCCCCCATTTGCTCCCCAAACTGTCTGCACCCATCCCCCCATACTGTTTCCTCATACTTGCCCCCCCATCTCCCCCTTTGCTCTTCATTTTGTGTCCTCAGATCTCCCCACACACATTCAATCCCCCATCTCCACTACAATTCTCCCCACACACAATAAATACCCCCATCTCCACTCACATTAAATCCCTTCCCCACAATAAATCCCCCTCCCTACTCACACTAAATCTCCCCCCCACAATAATTCCCCCCATCTCCACTCACATTAAATCTCCCCCCCACAATAAATCCCCACTCACATTAAATTTCCCCCCCCCCACAATAAATCCCCCCATCTCCACTCATATTAAATATCCCCCATCCAATAATATATCCCACCATCCCCACTCACATTAAATCCCCCCACAATATATCCCCCCCATTCCCACTCACATTAAATCCCCCCCTGCATCTTCGGTGTCTTCAGCTCCACTGGAGCACTTACCACTGATCTGCATCTCCTGCTCTGCCTCTGCCGCGCAGGTGAGTGACGTCAGCAGCGTGATCACATGACCTGATCACGCTGCTGGCGTCGCTCTGACCCGGCAGTCAGAGCTTCAATTGTACTCGCATCTCAGATGCAGTACAATTGAACACTGGGAGCCGGCGCGCTGCAGCTTCTCTGTGCCGGCTGTCAGCTTGACAGTCGGCACAGAGAACAGCTGACTCCCAGTGCGGGGGGCCACAGAATGTAGCCACCGGGGGAAACACTGCGGACCGCCGCTTTAGGCGGCCCAACTGCGCCCCCCTGCCGGCTGCACCCGGGGCACATGCCCCGGCTGCCCCCCCCTAGATACGCCACTGTAGTATATAGTGCACAGGTGATAGTGATCATTGGTGACATTATACACAGGAGTACTGAATATAGTATATAGTGACTAGATCAATGGCTGCACTCAACTGTACTAAAGCAAGGAAATGTGCGATACATGAAATGTGAATTGCATAATGGCTTGTGAAATCTATGCTAAAACACATGAGATGCTTAGCACAAGATTTGCCCAAAAAATGTGAGCCCATCCACCAAGCGTCAAGGTAATCTCAAATCGGATGGGTAACTAACCTGTCTGCCTAGTGTGAACACTTACCTATGGCTAATAACATGGTAAAGCTTGCATTTATAGGAAGGTCGGAACCAACTGTGTTTGGATGTAATTAAAATCACAGCATGGTGAAGGGCGGGGCGTTCAAGTCAGAAAAAAAGTACATAGTAAATATAAGAAAACTGACTGAACAGCAATATAGTCTGAACTGGTGCATAACCAAAAAAGTCATATAGCAAATAGATCAATGGCTGCACTCAAAATTTACTGTGCTAAAGCAAGGAAATGTGCGATACATGAAATGTGAATAGCATAATGGCTTGTGAAATCTATGCTAAAACACATGAGATGCTTAGCACAAGATTTGCCCAAAAAATGTGAGCCCATCCACCAAGCGTCAAGGTAATCTCAAATCGGATGGGTAACTAACCTGTCTGCCTAGTGTGAACACTTACCTATGGCTAATAACATGGTAAAGCTTGCATTTATAGGAAGGTCGGAACCAACTGTGTTTGGATGTAATTAAAATCACAGCATGGTGAAGGGCGGGGCGTTCAAGTCAGAAAAAAAGTACATAGTAAATATAAGAAAACTGACTGAACAGCAATATAGTCTGAACTGGTGCATAACCAAAAAAGTCATATAGCAAATAGATCAATGGCTGCACTCAAAATTTACTGTGCTAAAGCAAGGAAATGTGCGATACATGAAATGTGAATAGCATAATGGCTTGTGAAATCTATGAAAAAACACATGAGATGCTTAGCACAAGATTTGGCCAAATCAGGTCAGGTCAGGGACCCATCCAATTTGAGATTACCTTGACGTTTGTTTGGTGGATGGGCTCACATTTTTTGGCCAAATCTTGTGCTAAGCATCTCATGTGTTTTTTCATAGATTTCACAAGCCATTATGCTATTCACATTTCATGTATTGCACATTTCCTTGCTTTAGTACAGTTGAGTGCGGCCATTGATCTATTTGCTATGTAAGTCTTTTTTGGTTATGCACCTGTTCAGACTAGATTGCTGTTCAGTCAGTTTACCTATATTTACTATAGTATATAGTGTACAGGTCTTACAGTGAGCACTAGTGACATTATACACAGGAGCTTTGTATATAGTGATAGTGTACAGGTAATACAGTGATCACCAGTGACACTATACACAGGAGCTCTGTATATAATATATAGTGTGCAGGTAATATAGTGATTACCAGTCACATACACAGGAGATCTGTATTTACTGTCAGTGTACAGGTAATACAGTGATAACCAGTGACATTATACACAGGAGATCTATATCTAGTGTACATTATGCAGATAACACAGTGATCACCAGTGACATTATACACAGGATCTCTTTATATAGTATATAATGTACTGGTAATATAGTGATCACCGTTGACATTATACACAGGAGCTCTGTATATAGTGTCAGTGTACAGGTAATACAGTGATCACCAGTGACATTATACACAGGAGCTCTGTATATAGTGCTAGTGTACAGGTAATGCAATGATCACCAGTAACCTAATACACAGGAGCTCTGTATATAATATATAGTGTGCTGTTGTGAATTCTGCTCTTGGGCTCCCTCCGGTGGTTGTTTGTGATAGTGCAGTTGTCTCTGGGTTGTAATCCAGGGCAGGTGTTTCTGCTGATTGCAGCTCTATTCGGTATTTAGGTGTGCTGGATTCATTAGTCAGTGCCAGTTGTCCATTGTTCGTGGAGGGTTTACATCCCTGTCTGGTTCCTTCTGCTCTGCTGCCAATTCAGCCAAGATAAGTGTCTGGTTTACTTTCCTGCAGCACACATGCAGTGTGCTTTTCAGTTCAGAACAATTCGTTGTTTTGTCTTGTCCAGCTTAGACTTGTTTGGATTTTTTTAGTCATGCTGGATTCTCTGGAGATGCAGATATACATTCTATGTCTTTAGTTAGATGTGGAATTTTTGTATTTTCTGCTGTGGATATTTTCAGAGTTTTAATACTGACCGCTTAGTACTCTGTCCTATCCTTTACTATTTAGCTAGAAGTGCCTCTTTTGCTAAATCCTGTTTTCAGCCTGTGTGTGTCTTTACTCTTATATTCACCGTCAATATTTGTGGGGGGCTGCCTATCCTTTGGGGTTTCTGCTCTGAGGCAAGATAGAATTCCCATTTCCATCTATAGGGTTATTTAGTCCTCCGGCTGTGTCGAGGTGTCTAGGATGTGTTAGGTACACCCCGTGGCTACTTCTAGTTGCGGTGTCAGTTTAGGGTTGCGGTCTGTACAGGTACCACCTTCTCCAGAGAAGGTCTCATGCGGCTCCAAGGCCACCGGATCATAACAGTACAACTGGCCAACAATGAGTTAAATGCATCTCAGAAGAAGGGAAGAAGGGTGTTGAGCCATTTTTTTTTCTGTAGTCTGCTTTGTCTCTCCTTCCCTCTTTCCCTCTGGGTGGCTGTGGAGTCTTGTGCTAGTATGGATGTTCAGGGATTAGCTTCTCGTGTAGACCAGCTTGCTGCTAGAATACAGGGTATTGCAGATTATATTGTTCAGACTCCGGTTTTAGAGCCTAGGATTCCTACTCCTGATTTGTTTTTTGGGGACAGGTCCAAATTTTTGAGTTTTAAAAACAACTGCAAACTGTTTTTTGCTCTGAAACCTCATTCCTCTGGTGATCCCATTCAGCAGGTTAAAATTGTCATCTCCCTGCTGCGTGGCGATCCTCAGGATTGGGCATTTTCCCTGGAATCTGGGAATCCGGCCTTGCTTAATGTAGACACCTTTTTTCAGGCTCTAGGATTATTATATGATGAACCAAATTCTGTGGATCAAGCGGAGAAGACCTTGTTGGCCCTATCTCAGGGTCAAGAGGCGGCAGAATTGTATTGTCAGAAATTTAAAAAATGGTCTGTGCTGACTAAATGGAATGATGATGCTTTGGCGGCAATTTTCAGAAAGGGTCTTTCTGAATCCGTTAAAGATGTTATGGTGGGGTTTCCCACGCCTGTCGGTCTAAGTGATTCTATGTCTCTGGCCATTCAGATTGATCGGCGCTTGCGTGAGCGCAGAGCTGTGCGCGCTGTGGCGTTGTCCTCAGAGCAGATGCCTGAGCCTATGCAGTGTGATAGGATTCTGTCTAGAACGGAACAACAAGGATTCAGACGTCAGAATAGGTTGTGTTTTAATTGTGGCGATGCTTCTCATGTTATTTCAGTCTGTCCTAAGCGTACAAAGAGAATCGCCAGATCAGTTACCATCAGTACTGTACAACCTAAATTTCTGTTATCTGTGTCCCTGATCTGCTCATTGTCATCATTTTCTGTCATGGCGTTTGTGGATTCAGGCGCCGCTTTGAACTTAATGGACTTTGAATTTGCCAGGCGTTGTGGTTTCCCCTTGCAGTCTTTGCAGAATCCTATTCCTTTAAGGGGCATTAATGCTACACCTTTGGCTAAAAATAAACCCCAGTTTTGGACACAGGTGACCATGTGTATGGCGCCAGCCCATCAGGAAGATTGTCGTTTTCTGGTGTTGCATAATTTGCATGATGCTATTGTGCTGGGTTTTCCATGGTTGCAGATACATAATCCTGTGTTGGATTGGAAGTCTATGTCTGTGACTAGTTGGGGTTGTCAGGGGGTTCATAATGACGTTCCTGTGATGTCAATCTCCTCTTCTTCCTCTTCTGAAGTTCCAGAGTTTTTGTCTGATTTTCAGGATGTATTCGATGAGCCCAAGTCCAGTTCCCTTCCACCGCACAGGGACTGTGATTGTGCTATTGACTTGATTCCAGGCTGTAAGTTTCCTAAGGGCCGACTTTTCAACCTGTCTGTGCCTGAACATACCGCCATGAGGAGTTATGTTAAGGAGTCTTTGGAGAAAGGGCATATTCGGCCATCTTCTTCACCGTTGGGAGCGGGATTCTTTTTTGTTGCTAAGAAGGATGGCTCCTTAAGACCCTGTATTGATTATCGCCTCTTGAATAAGATCACGGTCAAGTTTCAATACCCTTTACCTTTGCTTTCTGATTTGTTTGCCAGGATTAAGGGGGCTAGTTGGTTTACTAAGATTGACCTTCGGGGGGCATATAATCTTGTTCGTATTAAGCAGGGGGATGAATGGAAAACTGCGTTTAATACACCCGAAGGCCATTTTGAATACCTTGTGATGCCATTCGGGCTCTCTAATGCTCCATCTGTTTTTCAGTCCTTCATGCACGACATCTTCCGGACTTATCTTGATAAATTAATGATTGTATATTTGGATGACATTTTGATTTTTTCCGATGATTGGGAGTCTCATGTGGAGCAGGTCAGGATGGTATTTCAGATCCTTCGTGATAATGCTTTGTTTGTGAAGGGGTCTAAGTGTCTCTTTGGAGTGCAGAAGGTTTCTTTTTTGGGCTTCATTTTTTCTCCCTCATCTATTGAGATGGATCCGGTTAAGGTTCAGGCCATTCATGATTGGATTCAGCCCACATCCGTGAAGAGCCTTCAGAAATTTTTGGGCTTTGCTAATTTTTATCGCCGTTTCATTGCTAACGTCTCCAGTGTGGTTAAACCCCTGACCGATTTGACGAAGAAAGGCGCTGATGTGACGAATTGGTCCTCTGCGGCTGTCTCTGCCTTTCAGGAGCTTAAACGCCGATTTACTTCTGCCCCAGTGTTGCGTCAACCGGACATTTCTCTTCCGTTTCAGGTTGAGGTTGACGCTTCTGAGATTGGGGCAGGGGCCGTTTTGTCTCAGAGGAATTCTGATGGTTCCTTGATGAAACCGTGTGCCTTCTTTTCCTGTAAGTTTTCGCCTGCTGAATGCAATTATGATGTCGGCAATCGGGAGTTGTTGGCTATGAAGTGGGCGTTTGAGGAGTGGCGACATTGGCTTGAGGGAGCTAAGCACCGTATTGTGGTCTTGACCGATCATAAAAATCTGATTTACCTCGAGTCTGCCAAGTGGCTGAATCCTAGACAGGCTCGATGGTCCCTTTTCTTTTCCCTTTTTGATTTCGTGGTCTCGTATCTTCCGGGTTCTAAGAATATTAAGGCTGATGCCCTCTCTAGGAGTTTTTTGCCTGATTCTCCTGAGGTCCTTGAACCGGTCGGCATTCTGAAAGAAGGGGTGGTCCTTTCTGCCATTTCCCCTGATTTATGACGGGTTCTTCAGGAATTCCAGGCTGACAAACCTGACTGCTGTCCAGTGGGGAGACTGTTTGTTCCTGATAGATGGACTAGTAGAGTGATTTCTGAGGTTCATTGTTCTGTGTTGGCTGGCCATCCTGGTATTTTTGGTACCAGAGATTTGGTTGGTAGGTCCTTTTGGTGGCCTTCTTTGTCGCGGGATGTGCGTTCTTTTGTGCAGTCCTGTGGGACTTGTGCACGGGCTAAGCCTTGTTGTTCCCGTGCTAGTGGGTTGCTTTTGCCTTTGCCGGTCCCTGAGAGGCCCTGGACGCATATTTCTATGGATTTTATTTCAGATCTTCCGGTTTCCCAGAGGATGTCGGTTATCTGGGTGGTTTGTGACCGGTTCTCTAAGATGGTCCATTTGGTGCCTTTGCCTAAATTGCCTTCCTCTTCTGATTTGGTTCCGTTGTTTTTTCAGCATGTGGTTCGTTTGCATGGTATTTTGGAGAATATTGTGTCCGACAGAGGCTCACAGTTTGTTTCTAGATTTTGGCGAGCCTTTTGTGCTAGGCTGGGCATTGATTTATCCTTTTCCTCCGCATTTCATCCTCAGACAAATGGCCAGACCGAGCGAACTAATCAGACTTTGGAAACTTATTTGAGATGCTTTGTGTCTGCTGATCAGGATGATTGGGTGGCTTTCTTGCCATTGGCCGAGTTTGCCCTTAATAATCGGGCTACTTCGGCTACCTTGGTTTCACCCTTCTTTTGTAATTTTGGTTTTCATCCTCGTTTTTCTTCAGGGCAGGTTGAGCCTTCTGATTGTCCTGGTGTGGATTCTGTGGTTGACAGGTTGCAGCTGATATGGGCTCATGTGGTGGACAATTTGGTGTTGTCTCAGGAGGAGGCTCAGCGTTTTGCTAACCGTCGTCGGCGTGTTGGTTCCCGGCTTCGGGTTGGGGACTTGGTCTGGTTGTCTTCCCGTCATGTTCCTATGAAGGTTTCTTCCCTTAAGTTTAAGCCTCGGTTTATTGGTCCTTATAGGATTTTTGAGATTATCAATCCAGTGTCTTTTCGTTTGGCCCTTCCGGCCTCTTTTGCCATCCATAATGTTTTCCATAGATCTTTATTGCGGAAATATGTGGTGCCCGTTGTTCCCTCTGTTGATCCTCCTGCCCCTGTGTTGGTTGATGGGGAGTTGGAATATGTGGTTGAGAAGATTTTGGATTCTCGTTTTTCGAGGCGGAAGCTTCAGTATCTTGTCAAATGGAAGGGTTATGGCCAGGAGGATAATTCTTGGGTTTTTGCCTCTGATGTCCATGCTGCTGATTTGGTCCGTGCCTTTCATCTGGCTCGTCCTGATCGGCCTGGGGGCTCTGGTGAGGGTTCGGTGACCCCTCTTCAAGGGGGGGGGGTACTGTTGTGAATTCTGCTCTTGGGCTCCCTCCGGTGGTTGTTTGTGATAGTGCATTTGTCTCTGGGTTGTAATCCAGGGCAGGTGTTTCTGCTGTTTGCAGCTCTATTCGGTATTTAGGTCTGCTGGATTCATTAGTCAGTGCCAGTTGTCCATTGTTCTTGGAGGGTTTACATCCCTGTCTGGTTCCTTCTGCTCTGCTGCCAATTCAGCCAAGATAAGTGTCTGGTTTACTTTCCTGCAGCACACATGCAGTGTGCTTTTCAGTTCAGAACAATTCGTTGTTTTGTCTTGTCCAGCTTAGACTTGTTTGGATTTTTTTAGTCATGCTGGATTCTCTGGAGATGCAGATATACATTCTACGTCTTTAGTTAGATGTGGAATTTTTGTATTTTCTGCTGTGGATATTTTCAGAGTTTTAATACTGACCGCTTAGTACTCTGTCCTATCCTTTACTATTTAGCTAGAAGTACCTCTTTTGCTAAATCCTGTTTTCAGCCTGTGTGTGTCTTTACTCTTATATTCACCGTCAATATTTGTGGGGGGCTGCCTATCCTTTGGGGTTTCTGCTCTGAGGCAAGATAGAATTCCCATTTCCATCTATAGGGGTATTTAGTCCTCCGGCTGTGTCGAGGTGTCTAGGATGTGTTAGGTACACCCCACGGCTACTTCTAGTTGCGGTGTCAGTTTAGGGTTGCGGTCTGTACAGGTACCACCTTCTCCAGAGAAGGTCTCATGCGGCTCCAAGGCCACCGGATCATAACAGTGTGCAGGTAATATAGTGATTACCAGCCACATACACAGGAGATCTGTATTTACTGTCAGTGTACAGGTAATACAGTGATCACCAGTGACATTATACACAGGAGCTCTGTATATAGTGTCAGTGTACAGGTAACACAGTGATCACCAGTGACATTATACACAGGAGCTTTGTATGTAGTGTCAGTGTACAGGTAATACAGTGATTACTGATGACATTAAACTCAGGAGCTCTAATAGGTAATACAGGGATCACCAGAAATCTATACTTGCACAGTAACAGGACCTCCCTTATTTTCCTGACATGGAAAACAGTGTGCCCAGAAGTAACATTTATTACAGCAGTAATATTGTCCCCTAATTGGCCCCTACAGTAATTGTGTCCCAACTTACCACCATAAATAATTATTTTATGTTCCTCATTCTTGCCGCCATACAGTAATTATATCACCCATCCTGACCCCTTCTTGTAGTAATGTCCTCTATCCTAGACCCTTCCTATAATAATGTACCCCATCCCAGCACTATATTTTTAATGTCCTCCATCCTGTAATAATATCCCCATCTTGGCTCCTCTATTTAATAATGCACCGTTGTGATGATGTTTATTGGGGATTTTACATGGTTTTATTCTGGGCTTGGACATTTTTTCAATAAAATCATGGATAAGCTGCAGATGAATAATAGAATTTCTAATAATCTGACATTAAAGGTGAAATCAATGTCTTTCGTTTCTAATTTATACCCCAGCATCCTTGCTCAATGCTGTTGTCAAATACTTATTCTTTGCATTTTGCAGGTGACACCGGGAAAGAGGTTCGAGGACAAGCCATTGTTAAAGGAGGAGAACCCAAATTTATCTCTGCCCTCTCTTACTTCTCCCTGGATAACCCGGTAGCTAATGACCAGCGCTACGCGTCCTGGGCAGGTTCTGTAACCAATCTGCCTGTCGTTATAAAGTTTAAGGTCAGTCCATATTCTATGTAAAGTGCGACAGTGCTGTCTGATACAGAACTGTGATTTGCCTCATTTCTCCCATGGGGGAAAGAGAAAACGTTCTGTTGTGTTTGCAACAGATTGCAACTGATTAATGGACATACCAGCAGTGGAGCAACTTCTGTTTTGCTGGATTGTTAGAAAAAGTCATCATTAAACACAGACATCCCCTTTAAATCTCAGTAAGGGTTCATCACTGAGTTTTGTTTTATTCCATGTAAGTTAGGAGAAGGTTATTAGTGCCTGTTTTAATGTGACCGTATGGCAACTACTGGTCAACATGGTGCAGACTTCATCCTGCTCTTATCTTAGGAGGGGATACAATTGTATCCAGTCTTGTCAATGCTCTGTAATTCCAGACTGGCACATTGTAACAAACCAGCAGAGGGCTCTGTGTTCGCATTCACTAACAACAAACACATATCCACAGCGGCCAACCGTCCCCACAGGCAGATTGTACTGGTACATAGAGACACACCTGTACATAGCAGTGTATTTCTATGTCCCTGTATTCTAGAGGGAGAATAAAAGTCAGATTTTTCTTCTACAAAATTACTAAAATATATTGAACAAGAATTACAATAATGTCATTCTTAACGCCCTTTTAAAAAAATAAACTTCATAAATCAGCAAATAACAGACATATTTGGTGTCCCTGTAATAATAACATCCTGCACAACACAGCTGTCAGATTATCTATATTGATCAGAAAATTTGCATGAAAAAAAATGTTGATTGATTTTGTTCTCTTTTAAACCCTTAAAAATTCTGACAAAAATGTAACGCTGAGTACGTGTTCACATGTAGCATAAATGCTGTGTTTTTTCTACTGCTTTTTTCTGTAGGTGTCTTCATCACATGACAAAGTAACAATCTTCTCTAATTATTGCGTGTTTGCTGCGTTTCTTTTATGTGTGTTCCCCCATATTTGATGCGCTTTTGATGCAGACGTGAAGCCGCGTTTTTAAAGCTTTTTTAATACTAAACAAAAGCAATGATTCTGGGCTTAAAAATGCAACAGAATTTTTTTTTTTTTACATGCGTGTTTTTGAGGCTCTACCCAGAAGCCTTTAGAGAAAAATATACCCAAACTGCAGAGTACAGCGGCGCCCTTAGACAACAGAGGGCGCAGATTTTATGAAGTTACAGCCACTTTGCTTGGACATTTAGAACGTGTTCACATGTAGCGTAAATGCTACGTTTTTCTGCTGCTTAGTTTGCACAGAAATTCTGCTGTTTATCTGTCCAAGAAAAGTGGATGTGATTTCATCGAAACGGCGCCCCCTGTGGTCTAAAGACGTGTTGTTTGTGCTTCTTTTTATCTAGAGGGACAGGCGATGTCCAGGGTTACTGCCTCTGAATGGAAACAAGAGCGTTCTCATTCACTGACAGCAAGCAGAGATCTTGAACATGGTGAGGAGCTGAATCATACAAGTTGAATATTGTGTTTTTATTTTTTTATTTAATTAGAAAATTTATTGAAACCATAAAAAGAAAAGGAGCCGTTCTTCTAGCGGGCGGCCGATGACAGCGCCATTTATCACACCGCGCATTTCCAGTCGCTTCAACACCTTTTGCATTAGGGAATATGGGAGAAGAAAAGTAATTAGAGATCTGACAGGAATCGTGCTGACCTTTCTGCATGATCAATGGCTTTGCTTGAAATATGGTTATCAATGTGATTGTCATTCCACTCACATCGCGGCCGTGCTGCTCGCTTGCTGTCCGCTGTCTGATGTCAGCAATGTGGTGAGGGCCGGGATGCAGGATGGCCGAGGACAGAAGACGTCCAGGATGAGTCAGTAGAGAGAATATAAGTGAAATGTACAGTATATACTGACACAGGGTCACTGACCTGGCATAGAGGACAAGAGAAACCGCAATCACACAGCCCAAACTTTATACAACATATAGTTTAAACATTTTGTTGTCTTACATCCAAAAAGGCCATTCGAGATGCCGACTACTACGTCTGTCCCTTCTGGGTAACTTGTTGTCCACTGCCTGTGTTCAGGTGTAATCCTTCTCTAGCAGTAGAGACACTGGGAAGTAGTACAGGAAGTGGGGACAAGTCTGTGTCTCTACAGGAAGTAGGGGTGGGCTTTTGTCCCTTTACAGGAAGTAAGGTTGGGTCTCTGTCCCTCTACAGGAAGTAAGTTTGGGTCTCTATCCTTCTACAGGAAGTAAGGCCGGGACTCTGTCCCTCTCCAGGAAGTAAGGTCGGGTCTCTGTCCCTCTACAGGAAGTAAGGTTGGGTCTCTGTCCCTCTACAGGAAGTAAGGTCAGGTCTCTGTCCCTGTCTCTCTCCAGGATGTAAGGTTGGGTCTCTGTCCTGCTACAGGAAGTAAGGTCGGGTCTATGTCCCTCTACAGGAAGAAAGGTTGGGTCTCTGTCCCTCTACAGGAAGTAAGGTCAGGTCTCTGTCCCGGTCTCTCTCCAGGAAGTAAGGTTGGGTCTCTGTCCCTCTACAGGAAGTAAGGTTGGGTCTCTGTCCCTCTACAGGAAGTAAGGTCAGGTCTCTGTCCCTGTCTCTCTCCAGGATGTAAGGTTGGGTCTCTGTCCTGCTACAGGAAGTAAGGTCGGGTCTATGTCCCTCTACAGGAAGAAAGGTTGGGTCTCTGTCCCTCTACAGGAAGTAAGGTCAGGTCTCTGTCCCGGTCTCTCTCCAGGAAGTAAGGTTGGGTCTCTGTCCCTCTACAGGAAGTAAGGTCGGGTCTCTGTCCCTCTACAGGCATAGGCAAGTCCTGTACTGTATAAGGCAGAACCTGTTATGGACCTGGTGGTTAGGTGCACCTGGAATGACCTGATGGTTAAACTAGAAGACAGGACGAGCTCTGGGAAGTGGGAACTCTGCTGACCGCAAATCCTAATCCTATAACACACACACTAGAAATAGCTGTGGAGCGTATCTAACTCTCCCTAGATGCCTCTTCACAGCCTAAGAGCTAACTACCCCTAAAGATAGGAAAATAAGCCTTACCTTGCCTCAGAGAAAATTCCCCAAAGGTAAAGGCAGCCCCCCACATATATTAACTGTGAGTTAAGAGGAAAGTCACAAACACAGGGATGAAACAGGTTTCAGCAAAGGAGGCCAGACTTACTAGATAGACTGAGGATAGGAAAGGGATCTATGCGGTCAGCACAAAAAAACTACAAAAAGCCACGCAGAGTGTGCAAAAAGACCCCTGCACCGACTCACGGTGCGGAGGTGCCACTCTGCAACCCAGAGCTTCCAGCTAGCAAGGCAATATCATGTTAGCAAGCTGGACAAGAACTTAGCAAGTACTAAGAAATATATTCAGTACACAATGAACAACAAATGAACTAGCAGGGACTTAGCTTCTGCTGGAGTAGACAGGTCATCAGAAAGATCCGAGAGAGATCTGAACCAGTGCTAATACATTGACAGCTGGCATGGAGTAACGATCTGAGTGGAGTTAAATAGAGAAGCCAACCCAGCCGCAAACGAGGGCAGCTGAGGAAGCAACCTCAGAACCAGCAGTTCCACTCACAGCCACCAGAGGGAGTCCATGGACAGAACTCGCCTAAGTATCATTCATGACCACAGGAGGGAGTTCAAGAACGGAATTCACAACAGTACCCCCCCTTGAGGAGAGGTCACCGAACCCTCACCAGAGCCCCCAGGCCGATCAGGACGAGCCAAATGAAAGGCACGAACCAACTCGGCCGCATGGACATCGGAGGCAAAAACCCAGGAATTATCCTCCTGACCATAGCCCTTCCATTTGATCAGGTACTGAAGTTTCCGTCTCGAAATACGAGAATCCAAAATCTTCTCCACCACATACTCCAACTCCCCCTCGACCAACACCGGAGCAGGAGGGTCAACGGAGGGAACCATAGGCGCCACATATCTCCGCAACAACGACCTATGGAACACATTATGGATGGCAAAAGAAGCTGGAAGGGCCAAACGAAACGACACAGGATTGAGAATTTCAGAAATCTTATAAGGACCAATGAAACGAGGCTTAAACTTAGGAGAAGAAACCTTCATAGGGACATGACGAGATGACAACCAAACCAAATCCCCAACAAGAAGTCGGGGACCAACACAGCGACGGCGGTTGGCGAAACGTTGAGCCTTCTCCTGGGACAATGTCAAATTGTCCACTACATGAGTCCAAATTTGCTGCAACCTGTCCACCACAGAATCCACACCAGGACAGTCCGAAGGCTCAACCTGCCCTGAAGAAAAACGAGGATGAAAACCAGAATTACAAAAAAAAGGCGAAACCAAGGTAGCCGAACTGGCCCGATTATTAAGGGCGAACTCAGCCAATGGCAAGAAGGTCACCCAATCATCCTGATCAGCAGAAACAAAGCATCTCAGATAGGTCTCCAAAGTCTGATTAGTTCGTTCGGTTTGGCCATTTGTCTGAGGATGGAAAGCCGAAGAGAAAGACAAATCAATGCCCATCTTAGCACAAAAGGACCGCCAAAACCTTGAAACAAACTGGGAACCTGTGTCCGACACGATGTTCTCCGGAATGTCATGCAAACGAACCACATGCTGGAAAAATAGTGGAACCAAATCAGAGGAGGAAGGTAATTTAGGCAAGGGTACCAAATGGACCATCTTAGAGAAGCGATCACAAACCACCCAGATGACCAACATCCTTTGAGAGACAGGGAGATCTGAAATAAAATCCATGGAAACATGCGTCCAAGGCCTTTTCGGGACTGGCAAGGGCAAAAGTAACCCACTGGCACGAGAACAGCAGGGCTTGGCCCGAGCACAAGTCCCACAAGACTGCACAAAAGAACGCACATCCCGTGACAAGGAAGGCCACCAAAAGGACCTAGCCACCAAATCTCTGGTACCAAAAATCCCAGGATGACCAGCCAACACCGAACAATGAACCTCAGAGATAACTCTACTAGTCCATCTATCAGGGACAAACAGTTTTTCTGCTGGACAACGGTCAGGTCTATCAGCCTGAAACTCCTGCAGCGCCCGCCGCAAATCAGGTGAGATGGCAGACAGAATTACCTCCTCTTGGAGAATACCAGCCGGCTCAGGAACTCCCGGGGAATCAGGCACAAAACTCCTTGAAAGGGCATCGGCCTTCACATTCTTAGAACCCGGAAGGTATGAAACCACAAAATTGAAACGGGAGAAAAACAGCGACCATCGAGCCTGTCTAGGATTCAACCGCTTAGCAGACTCGAGATAAGTCAGATTTTTGTGATCCGTTAAGACCACTACGCGATGCTTGGCTCCCTCAAGCCAATGTTGCTACTCCTCGAACGCCCACTTCATAGCCAACAACTCCCGATTGCCAACATCATAATTACGCTCAGCAGGCGAAAACTTTCTAGAAAAGAAAGCACATGGCTTCATCACAGAGCCATCAGAAGATCTTTGAGACAAAACAGCCCCTGCTCCAATCTCAGAAGCATCAACCTCGACCTGAAAAGGGAGCGAAACATCTGGCTGACACAACACAGGGGCCGAAGAGAAACGACGTTTCAACTCCCGAAAAGCCTCAATGGCCGCAGAGGACCAATTCACCACATCAGCACCTTTCTTGGTCAAATCAGTCAACGGTTTAACAACACTAGAAAAATTAGCGATGAAGCAACGGTAAAAATTAGCAAAGCCCAAGAATTTCTGAAGGCTCTTCACAGATGTAGGCTGAGTCCAATCATAAATGGCCTGAACTTTAACAGGATCCATCTCGATAGTAGAAGGGGAAAAAATGAAACCCAAAAAGGAAACCTTCTGAACTCCGAAGAGACATTTAGACCCCTTCACAAACAAAGAATTAGCACGAAGAACCTGGAACACCATTCTGACCTGCTTCACATGAGACTCCCAATCGTCCGAAAAGACCAAAATATCATCCAAATATACAATCATGAATCTATCCAAATACTTTCGGAAGATGTCATGCATAAAGGACTGAAACACAGATGGAGCATTAGAAAGCCCGAATGGCATCACCAGGTACTCAAAATGGCCCTCGGGCGTATTAAATGCTGTTTTCCATTCATCGCCCTGTTTAATACGCACCAGATTATATGCCCCTCGAAGATCTATCTTGGTGAACCAACTAGCCCCCTTAATCCGAGCAAACAAATCAGACAGTAGAGGCAAAGGGTACTGAAATTTGACCGTGATTTTATTGAGAAGGCGGTAATCTATACAAGGTTTCAGATAACCATCCTTCTTGGCCACAAAAAAGAACCCTGCTCCCAACGGCGACGACGACGGGCGAATATGCCGGCACAGATAAATTGAAAAGTCGTCCCTTAGGAAATTTACTACCAGGAATCAAATTAATAGCACAATCACAATCCCTATGAGGAGGTAGGGCACTGGATTTGGGCTCATCGAATACATCTCGGTAATCCGACAAAAACTCAGGGACTTCAGAAGGAGTAGAAGGAGAAATTGACAACAACGGAACGTCACCATGTACCCCTTGACAACCCCAACTAGACACAGACATTGATTTACAATCCAATACTGGATTATGGACCTGTAGCCATGGCAAACCCAACACGACCACATCATGCAAATTATGCAACACCAAAAAGCGAACATCTTCCTGATGTGCAGGAGCCATGCACATGGTCAACTGAGTCCAGTACTGAGGCTTATTCTTGGCCAAAGGCGTAGCATCAATTCCCCTTAATGGAATAGGATACTGCAAGGGCTCCAAGAAAAAACCACAGCGCCTGGCAAACTCTAAGTCCATCAAATTCAGGGCAGCGCCTGAGTCCACAAATGCCATAACAGAGTAGGACGACAAAGAGCAAATCAGAGTAACGGACAAAAGAAATTTAGGCTGTACAGTACCAATGGTGACGGACCTAGCGAACTGCTTAGTGCGCTTAGGACAATCAGAGATAGCATGAGTGGGGTCACCACAGTAAAAACACAGCCCATTCTGACATCTGTGTTCTTGCCGTTCAGCTCTGGTCAAAGTCCTATCACATTGCATAGGCTCAGGCCTCTGCTCAGAGGACACCGCCAAATGGCGCACAACCTTGCGTTCACGCAAGCACCGATCGATCTGAATGGCCAAGGACATTGATTCATTCAAACCAGCAGGCGTGGGAAACCCCACCATAACATCCTTAAGGGCTTCAGAAAGACCTTTTCTGAAAATTGCTGCAAGGGCACACTCATTCCATTGAGTAAGCACAGACCACTTTCTAAACTTCTGGCAATATACCTCCGCTTCATCCTGACTGACACAAAGCTAGCAAGATTTTCTCTGCCTGATCCACAGAGTTAGGTTCGTCATAAAGCAATCCAAGCACCAGAAAAAACACTTCTACATTAAGCAATGCAGGATCTCCTGGCGCAAGGGAGAATGCCCAGTCTTGTGGGTCGCCACGTAACAAAGAAATAATGATTTTTACTTGCTGAATGGGGTTACCAGAGGAGCGGGGTTTCAAAGCAAGAAACAGTTTACAATTATTTTTGAAATTCAGAAATGTAGATCTATCTCCAAAAAACAAATCAGGAATTGGAATTCTAGGTTCTAACATAGGATTCTGAACTACATAATCTTGAATGCTTTGTACCCTCGCAGTGAGGTGATCAACACAAGAGGACAGACCTTGAATGTCCATATCTACACCTGAGTCCTGAACCACCCAGAGGTTAAGGGGAAAAGAAAGACAAAACACACTGCAGAGAAAGAAAAATGGTCTCAGAACTTCTCTTATCCCTCTATTGAGATGCATTAACACTTTGTGGGCCAGCTGTACTGTTATGGACCTGGTGGTTAGGTGCACCTGGAATGACCTGATGGTTAAACTAGAAGACAAGACGAGCTCTGGGAAGTGGGAACTCTGCTGACCGCAAATCCTAATCCTATAACACACACACTAGAAATAGCTGTGGAGCGTACCT
The DNA here is from genome assembly GCF_051348905.1 of Ranitomeya variabilis. Lineage (NCBI taxonomy): Eukaryota > Metazoa > Chordata > Amphibia > Anura > Dendrobatidae > Ranitomeya > Ranitomeya variabilis. The sequence goes on from NC_135232.1 coordinate 24,818,772, forward strand.
AACTCTCCCTAGACGCCTCTTCACAGCCTAAGAGCTAACTACCCCTAAAGATAGGAAAATAAGCCTTACCTTGCCTCAGAGAAAATTCCCCAAAGGTAAAGGCAGCCCCCCACATATATTAACTGTGAGTTAAGAGGAAAGTCACAAACACAGGGATGAAACAGGTTTCAGCAAAGGAGGCCATACTTACTAGATAGACTGAGGATAGGAAAGGGATCTATGCAGTCAGCACAAAAAACTACAAAAAGCCACGCAGAGTGTGCAAAAAGACCCCCGCACCGACTCACGGTGCGGAGGTGCCACTCTGCAACCCAGAGCTTCCAGCTAGCAAGGCAATATCATGTTAGCAAGCTGGACAAGAACTTAGCAAGTACTAAGAAATATATTCAGTACACAATGAGCAACAAATGAACTAGCAGGGACTTAGCTTCTGCTGGAGTAGACAGGTCATCAGAAAGATCCGAGAGAGATCTGAACCAGTGCTAATACATTGACAGCTGGCATGGAGTAACGATCTGAGTGGAGTTAAATAGAGAAGCCAACCCAGCCGCAAACGAGGGCAGCTGAGGAAGCAACCTCAGAACCAGTAGTTCCACTCACAGCCACCAGAGGGAGTCCATGGACAGAACTCGCCGAAGTATCATTCATGACCACAGGAGGGAGTTCAAGAACGGAATTCACAACAAGAACCCCCCATAGGCAGATCCTGTACTGTATAAGGCAGCACCCCCCCATAGGCAGATCCTGTACTGTATAAGGCAGCACCCCCCATAGGCAGATCCTGTACTGTATAAGGCAGCACACCCCCTCATAGGCAGATCCTGTACTGTATAAGGCAGCACTCCCCCCCATAGGCAGATCCTGTACTGTATAAGGCAGCACTCCCCCCCAATAGGCAGATCCTGTAATGTATAAGGCAGACCCCATTAATAAAACACAAATAAATACTCACCTCTCTTCCTCCTTGCTCCAGCGGTGCTCTGATCTCCCGCTCTTGTCCTGACAGCGGGCGCCGGGCGGTGACGTCATCGCGCTCACTGTCAGTGTAGGCATCTGCGACGTCAGACGCTGACAGGGGGATGATGGGGGGAAGGCGCGCAGCTTCCCTCATCAATACAGTGAGCTGTATCGGCTACATGCCGATACAGCTCACCATGTGATGACAGGCGGGGGGCCCACTGCTGGCACCGGGCCCCCCCGCCTGCTCAGGGGCCCCATAGCGGCAGAGCAGGGAGATTGATTCTCCCTGCTCTGCCGTAGAATGTAACTGTATCGGTGTGCTGTGCGCGCCGATACAGTTACAGTAGCGTAGCTCCAGGTGGGCCCCCTCAGCACTGGGCCCGGGGCGCCCGGTGCTCGGTAGCTACGCTACTGTGTCTCCCCTTCCATTGGCTGTGTTTTTTTGGCAAACTCCAGTCGGATCTTTTGGTTCTTTGCAGAGATGAATTTCTTCTTGACTGGTGCATTCAGCCCTACTGCTCTTAGCCATCACACCACAGTTTGGAGACTCGCTTTGACCCCATAATCTTCATTCATTTTGTGCGACATCTGTACAGTATGGACATCAGATACTGACTTTTTCTCAATAATGTGATCAACTTTGGAGGAAGTTTTCTGTGGTCGTCCACTTCTAGGTTTGTCAGCTGTTCGATAACCTTCTTTTTCTACGAGCAGCTGAATTCCATAGCTCCTCTTTTTGGCTTTTGCCTGACTTCACTCTCAGAATAATACACTTCCTGACATCTGCTGACACATTTGTCTTTGTCATATTTTAACCAAAAAACACACAAATAAAGAAAAATAGAAAATTTAGGCAACATTCGACTACCCATGACAACATTTGCAAGATATTTGACAAGGCAAATATTGAAAACGAACACATAAATGGATAAAACAATGTCAAGCACAATGTTCATCGTTATAGCTGACAACCATTTGCTTCCAGTTTACTGAAATCACCAGGAAAATGGCAACAACCAGACAGAAGTAATCACACTTTACAAAAAAAATGCAAGATTTTTGGTCGCCTCTGTACATCTCTGGCCCAGATGTCACCTCTGCTGTCCAGAATCCTGGAGTGTCTATCAGCCATATCCTCCTTCTTCTCCTCTCGCCTCCTCAAGCTCAATGTGGACAAATCTGAACTCATCATCTTTCCTCCATCTCACATATTTTCCTTACCTGACCTATCTATCACAATAAATGACATCACGCTTTCCCCTGTACCGGAAACCTGCTGTCTCAGAGTAACCCTTGACTCTGCCCTATCTCTCAAACCGCACACCGAAGCTCTCGCCACCTCCTGGTCAAACATATCTCCAGAATTCGTCCTTTCCTCAACCCTCAATCTACTAAAATGCTTGTGCATGCCCTCATCATCTCCCGCCTCGACTACTGCAACATCCTCCTCTGTGGCCTACCTGCTAACACTCTTCCACCTCTCCAGTCCGTCCTTAACTCTGCTGCCCGAGTAATCCATCTCTCTCCTCGCTACTCCTCCGCTTCCCCCCTTTGCAAATCTCTTCACTGGCTCCCATTGCCTCAGCGTATCCAGTTCAAATTACTAACACTGATCTACCAAGCCATCCATATCCTGTCCCTCCGAACTGATCTCATGATATTTTCCCTCACGTAATCCCCAGTTCTCCGAAAAACTCCTTCTTTCCTCCACACTTATTTGTTCCAGAAACAGCGCCACACCTGGTTACGTGTGGTATTTCAGCTCAACCTCATTTATTTCAATGGAAAAGAGCTGTAATTCCACATACAACCCACGGACAGGTGTGGTGCTGTTTCTAGTCATGTAAATGTCATCCTTTCCTTATTTATTTTTAGCTCACTCCATTATATGAGCTGGTAAAAGAAGTGCCGTGTTACTCGGTGAAAAGACTGTACCTGAAACGAGCCATAGAAGAGTATATGAACGAGGACAGCTCGTGTCGGTGTAAGCCGTGCCAGAACAATGGGCTGCCGGTGGTCGAGGGTACAACGTGCACCTGCCACTGTAGGCCATACACATTTGGCACTGCCTGTGAAAAGGGCATCCTGGCCCCGGACGATCCCGGTAAGAGTCACAATGACATGAGATCTGGAGCTTTCTTTTTTTTGTGCTTTTATCTTGTGAGACACTGCGCCCAGTGGCAGCGCCTGGTATTACAGCTCAGTCCAATTCTGCTGCATTACCAGGCGCAGCCACTACCAAAGTGTGGCACTGTGTCTACAAACAGCTGATGGGGAGGGGGTACTGAGAATGAAAACCCCATCCGATCTAATACTGATGGCCTCTGTAAGACTTTCTGATTTACACTTTATGCAGAAGCTGCAAAATATAAATCCCACACGTGTTATATGATAGGTGACATATGAAGAGTATTCATCTATGGGTGTCACCACTATCGATCACTCATGTCTCCCTTTTTCTACCAGGCGTTATCGATGGTAACTGGGGCTGCTGGACATCCTGGAGCGCCTGTGCTGGGAGCGCGGGGAGGCGGGTGAGGAGCCGGGTCTGTAATAACCCTTCCCCTGGCGCTGGAGGGAAGCACTGCATCGGGGACTCAATAGAAAGCCAGAAATGTGAAGAGGACGACTTACAGGATTTACGGTTTGTCTCTTCCATGTCCTATTACTGGTCTGCAAAATCTGCCTGTGTAACTCATTGCCAGACCCAACTCTACTGAAAGAGACTGCAGGAGAAGAAAGAGACTGCAGGAGAAGAAAGAGACTGCATGCGGGGACTGTATGGGGGAAGCAACTGCATACAGGGACTACACAGGAGGAGGAGACTGCACACAGTGACTGTACAGGGGGATGAGACTGCACACAGGGACTGCGCACAATGACTGCACAGGAGGAGACTGCACACACTGTATGAGAGAAAAGACTGCATACAGGGACATCTGAGAAGGAAGAGACTGTATACAGGGACCGAACAGGAGGAGACTGCACACAGTGACTGCACAAGAAGGGGAGACTGCACACAGGCACTGCACAGGAGGAAGAGACAGCACACAGACACTGCACAGGAGGAGGAGATTGCACACAGTGACTGCACAGGAGGAGGAGACTGCCCACCGTGAGTGCCTAGAAAGAGGTGAGTGACCACGGTGGCTGCACAGAAGAGACCGCACAAAACAATGACTGCACAGGAGGAGACTGCACACAATGACTGCATAAATAAGAGGAGAGTGCACACAGAGATCGCAAATTTTATTGCGATTTTATCGGACAACAATACAAGATAGTGAGCAATTGTGAAGTATAAAGGAAATGATACAGAGTTTTCTAAATATTTTAAAAATATAAATCTAAAAATTGTGAGGTGCATTAGAATTTAGCCCCCTGTAGTCTGATACTCCTAAATTAAATCCTGAATGACCAATTGCCTCCAGAAATCACATAATTAGTATATTGAGTCCACCTGGGTGAATAGAAGTACAACTGTTCTATAAAGGCCTCAGAGGTTTGTGTGAAAACATTAGGGATCAAACACCATCATGAAAACCAAGGAGCTCACTAGACAGGTCAGGGATAATGTTGTGGAGAAGAGTAAAGCAGGGTTAGGTTATTAAAAAAAAAAAAAAAAAAACATCTCATGGAGCACTGCTCAATCCATCATCCAAAAATGGAAGGAGTATGCCACAACTGCAAACTTACCAAGACATGGCTGTCCACCTAAACTGACATCCCAAGCAAGGAAAACACTAATTATAGATGAAGCCTAGACGCCCATGGTCATGGAGGAGCTGCATAGATCCACAGCTCAGGGTGAAGAGAACCTGTCCATAGGACATCTTAGTCCTGTACTCTACAAATCTGACCTTTATGGAGTGGCAAGAAAAAAGATTTTTTTTCAGTTTGCACACAACCTTGTAGGGGACACATCAATCATGTGGAAGAAGGAGCTCTGGTCAGATGAGACCAAAGGAGAAGGTTCTTTTTAGCTAAATTCAAATTGCAATGTGTGATGAGAAAACTAACACTGCACATCACCCTGAAAATACCATCCCTATCATCACACATGGTGGTGCCAACATCCTGCTGTGGGGAGGCTTTTCTTCAGCAGGGGCAGGGAAGCTGGTCAGAGGTGATGGGGAGATGGATGGCGCTAAATACAGGGCAATCATGGAAGAAAACCTATTAGAAGCTGCAAAAGACATGAGACTGTGGTGTAGGTTCACCTTCCAGCCCCAAAGGACAATAACCCCAAATATCCTGCCAGAGCTACAATGGAAGGTTAAGATTAGAGCATATTCATGTGTGTGACCGGCTCAGTCACCGTCCAGACCCAAATTCCAGAGAATCTGTGACTTGAAGATGTGAAAATTGCTGATCGCAGTCGTTTCCATCCAATCTCGCCGAGCAAGAGCGATTGTGCAAAGAAGGGGTAAAATGTCACCTATAGATGTGCAAAGTTGGTAGAGACAGACCCCCAAAGACTGCAGCAGTAACTGCAGAGTAAGGGGGTCCTACGGAGTACTGACACAGTGGACTGAATACAAATGCACCTCACAATGTATTTGTAAAATTTTTAGAAGACCTCGTATCATTTCCTTTACACAGACATCACAGATACTTGTCACTTTGTGCCGGTATCACATAAAGTTCCAATAAAATACATTTATGTCTGTGGGTGTAACATGAAAAACTGTGGAAAACAAATTGAATACTTTTCAAGGCACTGTATGTATGTATGTATATAAGTCTCTCATCCTGACCTCAGCTTATATCTCTGCTGAAGACAGCGGTGTATGTGAGCGTGTGGTGTGCACTGTGTGAAAAGTTCAGATGTGAGACTAGGGTCGCTGCAGATGGAGACATCATCTGCATCAGTATGCACGATGGGATGAAGCGGAGGGCAACTTTCAGCAGCGACTGACCGGGGCCATGTTCTGTGCTTTTTCCTGTGCTGTGCCTTGGGCATTGTCCTGTGACATGTCCTGTGCCTTGTCTTGTGCAGTGTCCTGTGCCGTGTCCTGTACTTTGTCCTGTGCTTTGTCCTATGCCATGTCATGTGCTTTGTCTTGCGCCATGACCTATGCTTTGTCCTGCGTTTTGCCCTGTGCTTTGTCCTGCGCCATGACCTGTCCTTTGTCCTGCACCATGACCTGTGCTTTGTCCTGCACCATGACCTGTGCTTTGTCCTGCACTATGACCTGTGCTTTGTCCTGTGCCATGACCTGTGCTTTGCCCTGCGTTTTGCCCTGTGCTTTGTCCTGTGCCATGACCTGTGCTTTGTCCTGCACCATGACCTGTGCTTTGTCCTGCACCATGACCTGTGCTTTGTCCTGTGCCATGACCTGTGCTTTGCCCTGCGTTTTGCCCTGTGCTTTGTCCTGTGCCATGACCTGTGCTCTGTCCTGTGCCATGACCTGTGCTTTGTCCTGCGCCATGACCTGTGCTTTGTCCTGCGTTTTGCCCTGTGCTTTGTCCTGCGCCATGACCTGTGCTTTGTCCTGTGCCATGACCTGTGGTTTGTCCTGTTCGATGACCTTTGCTTTGTTCTGTGCCATGTCCTGTGCTTTGTCCTGTGCCATGACCTGTGCTTTGTCCTGCGCCATGACCTGTGCTTTGTCCTGCGTTTTGCCCTGTGCTTTGTCCTGCACCATGACCTGTGCTTTATCCTGTGCCATGACCTGTGGTTTGTCCTGTTCAATGACCTGTGCTTTGTTCTGTGCCATGTCCTGTGCTTTGTCCTGCGCCATGTCCTGTGCTTTGTCCTGTGCTGTGTCTTGTGCTATGTCCGGTGCTGTGTTTTGTGTTGTATCCTGTATAGTTTATAATAACAGGGACATAAACCTTACAAAGACAAGACCAAGAGGAGACAATGAGCGTGTGTAATTTTCTGCAGATGTCCCTTGTCCATACTTATTATTTTCCAGGTCCTCTCTTCTTTTCTTAGGCTGAAGCATGACATGTTCATAATTCTTATGTCGTGAGTGAACTAAAACAAGTCAGTGCAGCACAAAGAGGCAGTCTGTCTTACAGCCAAAGCTTCTGTCAGCAGACACAGTTGTTACTCAGATAGGAAGATGGAGCGCCCCCAGACGCAGGGCTGCGGGGTACTCAGCACCGGGCTTCTCTGTCTCAGTTCTGGGGTTGTCACGGTGGCTAGACCCGGTCCGTGACCCTGCTAAGGGGCGTCCAGTGAAAGGTGTAGGTGGTGGTGCGTAGTGCAGTTCACGGTGAATAACGAGGACACAGGGTTGCAGTCTCTTTACCTCTTTACTGAAGGCTTCAGGATCCTCAATCCAGAGTACTGTTAACAGGGCTGTCTGAGACCAGCCGGTCCGAAGGCACATCCAGAGTTCCCTTTGCAGGTGGAAATCAGTGTCTACCTTCTAGCGCCTGTGTGTTGTAGTACCTCCCTGCTGAGCACCACGGGATAGTCCTCACAACTGTCGTGTATGTTTCTGTTCTTTCTCTCTCTTCGTCCCCCAGATGATATGGCTAGGACGCACCCGTATGACGGGGTAGGCCTGGAGCTATTTTATAGGGACCCTAGGGACGCCCCTCTCCCACAGTTTGCCTCCGTTGTCTTCGTTAGGTGTAATGGTGAGACAGCCAACCTATAGTTAACTGCCCGGCCGTAGTTTAAAGTAATGCGTGGAGTCTCTTACTTTCTCGGCATTTCGGCCACCGGCTACGCGCCTCAGAAGGATGTTGCTATTCTTGAGGCACGACTCCTTCTGGTATTATCTCCTTTTTGCTGTATTCCCGTTTCTCACTCTTCACAATAAACCTCGCTTCTCGTCCTTTCTTAGGAGTCTGCCACTGTAAGGCACAGGCACAACTCCGTAACGATTTGTCCCTTTCTAGGACTGCCAGGATCCCACCACTGACAGGTCCTCCCTGGAGCTCTTCCCAGCTACTTTCTTCCTAACTTCCTGTCCAACCCCCAGTTTTACCAGAGTGTGAGGAGTGGCCTACTAGATAGAACCACTCCCCCTGGTGGCTGGAGTGTGAAGTGTAATGTGTGTCTGTGATACCTGGTCAGGTGAACTCCTTTAGTGCCATCAGACATACCATCACTCCCCTTGGCAGCGGAACGACAGTACTGCAACGACCAGGACTCTGGGGCGCTGCACTCCCCCCCCCCCGGTTAAATCCAGTACTCCTGGACTGGGAAAAGAAAAACAACAATACATGTTAACAACAAACATACCAAATTTTAAAATGTAATAATCAAGTAATAACAACAGTGCTTCCCTTTATGGGAGGTGAGGACTCTTGAACGTTGCGAAAGTTTGGTCATGCACAGTTTATGACTCTCAGTCCAGTGGTTGTAACTTTAAAACAGCAGGGACCCCGGGTAAACAAAGGGGTCCCCTTTTAAAAGTTTTGGAGCAATTCACTGTCCATTGCCCCGTTGTCCATTTTTTTAAAACTTGTAACAAAGATATTTACACAAACACAATTAGCAACTTTTGTTAATACCTCCAAGTTTTGTAGCGAAGGGGAGTTTGATTCTTGGTGCTACGTGTAGACCTCCGTAGTGCAGGGGTTGCTATTGGCCTAGCAGGGCTCGCTGTTGTGAATTTGGATTCTGGGCTTCTGGGCTCCCCCGGTGGCTACTGGTGGAATTTAACTGGTGTCTTCATCTTCTATGTTCACCTGTTCCCATCAAGATGTGGGAGTCGCTATATAACCTTGCTGCTCTGTTAGTTGCTTGCCGGTCAACAATGTTATCAGAAGCCTCTCTGTGCTTGTTCCTGCTCCTAGACAACTACTAGATAAGTTGGACTCTTGTCCATGTTTGTTTTTGCATTTTTGTTCCAGTTCACAGCTGTAGTTTCGTTACTGTGTCTGGAAAGCTCTTGTGAACAGGAATTGCCACTCTGGTGTTATGAGTTAATGCCAGAGTTTTAAAGTAATTTCTGGATGGTGTTTTTGATAGGGTTTTCAGCTGACCATGAAAGTGTCCTTTCTGTCTTCTGCTATGTAGTAAGTGGACCTCAAATTTGCTAAACCTATTTTCATACTACGTTTGTTATTTCATCTCAACTCACCGCCAATACATGTGGGGGGCCTCTGTCTCCTTTCGGGGGATTTCTCTAGAGGTGAGCTAGGACTAATATTTTCCTCTGCTAGCTTTATTTAGTCCTCCGGCTGGTGCTGGGCATCTAGAATCAACGTAGGCATGCTACCCGGCCACTGCTAGTTGTGCGTTAGGTTTAGTTCATGGTCAGCTCAGTTCCCATCTTCCAAGAGCTAGTTCCTATATATGCTTATGCTATGTTCTCTTGCCATTGAGACCATGACAGTTTGACCGGCCAGCAAAGTGTTAATTGTTTGGGCTGAAGCAGGAGAAAAAGAAGTGTTGAAGGGAAATTTTTTTTTTTTTTTTTCTTTTCCCCTCAGAGTTTTGCTGCCTAGCCCTTAATTGCTGTCTAGCTGCTTCTTACCTCCTCTTAACCCTTGAATGGCTCTGTGTCCACCTGTTTGTAATGGATCTTCAGAGTGTAACTGCAGGTTTGAATAATCTCGCCACGAAGGTACAAAATTTGCAAGATTTTGTTTGTCATGCACCTGTATCTGAGCCGAGAATTCCTTTGCCGGAATTTTTCTCGGGGAATAGATCCGGGTTTCAGAATTTTCGAAATAATTGCAAATTATTTTTGTCCCTGAAATCTCGCTCTGCCGGAGACCCTGCACAGCAGGTCAGGATTGTGATTTCCTTGCTCCGGGGCGACCCTCAAGACTGGGCTTTTTCATTGACACCAGGGGATCCTGCGTTGCTCAATGTGGATGCGTTTTTTCTGGCCTTGGGGTTGCTTTATGACGAACCTCATTTGGAGCTTCAGGCAGAAAAAACTTTGATGTCCCTATCTCAGGGGCAAGATGAAGCGGAAATTTACTGCCAAAGATTCCGTAAATGGTCTGTGCTTACTCAGTGGAATGAGTGCGCCCTGGCGGCGACTTTCAGAGAGGGTCTCTCTGATGCCATTAAGGATGTTATGGTGGGGTTCCCTGTGCCTGCGGGTCTGAATGAGTCCATGACAATGGCTATTCAGATCGATAGGCGTTTGCGGGAGCGCAAACCAGTGCACCATCTGGCGGTGTCCACTGAGAAGTCGCCAGAGAGTATGCAGTGTGATAGAATTCTGTCCCGAAGCGAGCGGCAGAATTTTAGACGGAAAAATGGGTTGTGTTTCTATTGTGGTGATTCTACTCATGTTATATCAGCATGCTCTAAGCGCACTAAAAAGCTTGGTAAATCTGTTTCCATTTGCACCTTACCGTCTAAATTTATTCTATCTGTGACCCTGATTTGCTCTTTGTCATCTATTACCACGGACGCCTATGTCGACTCTGGCGCCGCTTTGAGTCTTATGGATTGGTCCTTTGCCAAACGCTGTGGGTATGATTTAGAGCCTTTGGAGACTCCTATTCCTCTGAAGGGGATTGACTCCACCCCATTGGCTAATAATAAACCACAATACTGGACACAAGTAACTATGCGTATTAATCCGGATCACCAGGAGATTATTCGCTTTCTGGTGCTGTATAATCTACATGATGATTTGGTGCTAGGATTGCCTTGGCTGCAATCTCACAACCCAGTCCTCGACTGGAGAGCTATGTCTGTGTTGAGCTGGGGATGTAAGGGGGCTCATGGGGATGTACCTGTGGTTTCCATTTCATCATCCATTCCCTCTGAAATTCCTGAGTTCCTGTCTGACTATCGTGACGTCTTTGAAGAATCCAAGCTTGGTTCGTTACCTCCGCACCGAGAGTGCGATTGTGCCATAGATTTAATCCCGGGTAGTAAATACCCAAAGGGTCGTTTATTTAATCTGTCTGTGCCTGAACATGCTGCTATGCGAGAATATATAAAGGAGTCCTTGGAAAACACCGGATTACGTACCGGTAATGCTCTTTTATAGAGCCACGACAGCACCCACTGAGAGAGGGGATCCGCCCCTAGGAACAGGAAACCCTACGGAGAGATAAAAGGGGCGGTCCCCCTCGCTCCCACAGTTTGGGTTACAGAGATCGCGAGGAACCGCCCACCAGTATTAGTAGGCAATTCTATATCATCATTTTATCTTATACTACTAATATTTACAAGAACCAATCACCCTTATTTGTGCTCATATGCAAACTAATATATATATATATATATAAGGGAGGGAAGTGAAGGGGTGCTGTCGTGGCTCTATAAAAGAGCATTACCGGTACGTAATCCGGTGTTTTCTCTTCGCCACGACAGCACCCACTGAGAGACTTTCAGAGACAGTTATTTGGGGGGGATTATCGTGTTAAGAACCGATCTACCGAAACACAGGTCAGTGGAGGCAGATAAATCTAGTCTATAGTGACTATAGAAAGTAGTAGGAGACGACCAGGTTGCGGCCTTACATATGAGTTCTATTGGAACTTCTGCCCGCTCTGCCCAGGATGATGCTATCGCCCGGGTGGAATGTGCCTTTACAGTCTCAGGTGGATCTTCCCCTCTAGACGAATAGGCCAGGTATATCGCCTCCCGAATCCATCGGGATAATGTGTTTTTCGTAACGCCAGCTCCTTTCCTCTGACCCTGGAAGGAAACAAAGAGAGCCCTGCTCTTCCTCCAGGCGCTAGTCCTATCTAGATAGGTTATTACAGCCCTTCTCACATCTAAGGTATGGTATTTTTCTTCTTCCTGATTTGTAGGATTATTATAGAAGGCAGGAAGGAGAATTTCTTGAGATCTATGGAATTTGGTACTCATTTTAGGTAAGTAGGAAGGGTCTGTCTTTAGGACAATCCTATCTGGTAATATTGACATAAATGGAGGATCTACTGATAGCGCCTGTATGTCGCTGACCCTTCTTGCCGATACTAAGGCAACAAGGAGAGCTGTTTTGAGGGAGACATGTTTAATGTGAGCAGAATGTAGAGGCTCAAACGGGTGATTTGTTAAGGCTTCAAGGACCAGATTAACATCCCAAGGAGGTGAGTTGGGAATATGGACTGGTTCTGCTCTCTGGCAGGCTGAGATGAATCTGGATATCCATCTATCTCCTGCAACGTTGTGACTATACAAAGCCCCTAGCGCTGAAACTTGCACTTTCAAGGTGTTAACTGAAAGGCCTAAATCACGTCCTCTTTGGAGAAATTCAAGAATAATAGGGACTGGAATTTCTTTTGACAGGGCTGAGGGATAGAGGCTTAAAAATTTTCTCCATACTTTCACATAGATCGATGTAGTGGATCTTTTTCTACTCAGCAATAGGGTATCAACTACTTTATCAGAGAAGCCCCTTAGTTTTAACAGCTGCCTCTCAAATCCCAGGCTGTCAACCGTAGACCCTTCACATGAGGGTGGTTGAAGGGCCCCTGGAAAAGCAGATCTTGATTCTCTGGGAGAATCCATGGATCCGAGATGGACATGGCTCTGAGCAGGGAAAACCATGGTCTCTTTGGCCAGAATGGAGCGATCAAGATTACATTCGCTCTGTCCTCTCTTATCTTCCTGATGACTGTTGGAAGAAGGATCATCGGGGGAAAGGCATATGCTTTCTGAAATGTCCATGGAATCTGGAGGGCGTCGAGAACATCGGGGTTGTCTGTTCGGAACATTGAGGCGAATGTTTTTATTTGCCTGTTGTCTCTTGTGGCAAAGAGATCTATGTCGGGTATACCCCATTTCATAGTTATCATAGAGAATATTCGACGATTTAACACCCACTCCCCCTGATGGAGGGTATGACGACTGAGAAAGTCTGCTTTGGCGTTGTCTATCCCCCGGATATGTAGCGCTGATAAGGACAGAAGATGATCTTCGGCTATAGTCAAGATGTTTTCGGCTATAGACATGAGAGTGCCTGATCTCGTTCCGCCTTGATGGTTGATGTAAGCCACCGATGTCATGTTGTCTGAGAGTACCCTGGTATGTGTTCCGTGCAACTGTGGGAGGAATTCACATAGGGCATGATAGATGGCTTTTAGTTCTTTTTTATTAGAGGAGTCGTCTAACTCCGTAACCGACCACAGCCCCTGGACAACCTGGTCCCCCAAGTGTGCTCCCCAACCCTGAGGGCTGGCATCCGTAAAAATTATATTTGAGGGTTTGACCTCCCAGGGAACCCCACTAACTAGATGATCTGGCTGTAGCCACCAGGTTAGGGATTGGATTACGTCATTAGAAAGGGAAATTTTACCGTGTAATCGCCCCTGTAATTTTATCTCCTCATGTAAAATTGTATACTGTAAACACCTCGAGTGGAACTGCGCCCACGGAACTGCTGGGATACATGACGTGAAGGAGCCAAGCAAGGACATACCTTCCCGGAGGGAAATTATAGGTTTACCTAGTATGGACTGAACCTTATCCCTAATAGTTATTTGTTTAGATTCTGGGAGGAAACATTTTTGACTTAGAGAATCTAATATAATTCCCAAAAATACCTGCCGGGTTGTCGGGATCAGTCTAGATTTTTCCCAATTTATTATCCATCCCAAGTTCTGTAAGGATGAGATCATATGACATAGTCTTTGCTGACATTGTGAGGGGGATTTTCCCACTACTAGCAGGTCGTCTAAGTACGGAATTATGAGTGTGTCTTTTAATCTTAGATAAGACATAACCTCTGACATTAGTTTAGTAAATACCCTAGGAGCAATTGATAGTCCAAAGGGCATTGCTGTATACTGAAAGTGCCGTATACATCCATTTAATATAACCGCTACGCGGAGAAATTGTTGATGCTCTTTACAGATTGGTAGATGGTAATACGCATCTTTCAAGTCCAAAACCGCCATAAAGCAATGGGGAAACAGGAGTTTTACAGTGGATCGAATGGATTCCATTTTAAAAGTTTGATTTTCTAGGAAGGTGTTCAGTTTTTTAAGATTTATGATGGTTCTGAATGATCCATCAGGTTTTGTGATTAGAAACAGCGGGGAATAGAATCCTTTCCCTTCCTGAAGAAATGGAACCTCCACCAAAACTCCTTTGGATAGCAGATTCATTACTTCTTGCTGTAATGCCTCCTGTTGAGCCTGTGACTTTAAAGAAGTCAATAGAAATGAGTCCGAAGGGACTCGGGCAAATTTTAATTTTAAGCCAGAGGTGACGAGATTATTAGCCCAATTGTTCGAAGTTATTTTCCTCCATTGGTCTGAAAAAGAGGATAATCTACCTCCCACAGGTAGATCTGCTCTAACGGGGCTTGTCTTCAGATTTAAAAGGGCGCTTCCCAAAGAATGCACCTCTTTGTTTGGCGTCTCTAGGGGTCCAGCGATCTTGGTTTTTAAAATCTTTTCTTTTATTAAATATGGGCTTCCGGAACGCTTTCCTATAGAATGGAAGGTAGTTGTTATTAGGGAAGCCCTTCTTTCTCTCCCCCGCTTTAGTTAGAATCTCGTCCAGTTTGGTACCAAACAGGTACTCACCCTGACATGGGAGGCCACATAACTTAGACTTTGTCTGTGGATCGCCTTTCCAGCCCTTAAGCCATAGGGCTCTGCGTGCCGCGTTTGTGAGACCTGCTGATTTGGCTGCCAAACGTATAGAATCGGCCGATGAATCCGCCAAAAAAGCTGTAGCCCCTCTAATTAAGGGTATAGAGGACAGCAGTTTGTCTCTGGAAAGACCACTTTTAAGACCTTCCTCTAGGTCACTCAGCCAGACCAACATGGACCTAGCGGTGCATGTAGCAGAGATAGATGGTCTGAAGGCTCCCGTACACGACTCCCAGGCTCTTTTTAGTAGTGAGTCGGCTTTACGGTCTAACGGGTCCTGTAATGAGCCTGAATCCTCCACAGGTAGCAAAGATTTTTTAGATGTAGATGCTACCGCAGCGTCTACTTTTGGCGCTTTTGACCATGTCGAGAACTCTTCATCATTGAAGGGATACCGTCTCTTGGAGGATGGAGGTAACCCCCTTTGGCCCTGGCTTTCCCATTCTTTTTTAACTAAAGATTTTATTGCTGCTATCACCGGAAAAGAAGGCCTTTTCTTTTCCGATAAGCCAGCGAACATAATGTCCTGCTGTGTTCTGGGAATTTTAGAATCTTCGATACCCATTGTATTACACACGGACCTGACCAGGTTGTCAATACTATCCGTGGGAAAGCATGTATCTTGTTCCTCGTCTGAGGAAACATATTCGCAGGAGATGTCAGAGTCCGCTTTCTCTCTATCCGAAGATGGGTCAGATATAGGGGATTCATATCCTTTTTTACTTCTAGTATGTGGCTCTTTCTCAGAATCTCGCAAGGTTTGTAACTCTTGCCTTATCATGAGCCTGATGTCCTCAGATTTAACTGAGGCCTCCTCCCGCAAGGTAGAAGCAATACATGATTTGCATAACCTCTTTTTATAACTATCCGGGAGAGGCTGGAGGCATAATGCACACTGTTTGTGCTTCGTCTTTTCTGTTTTCTTTCCCTAAGTGTATAAAGGGAAAGGGAACACCAGTCAGCTTATGAGGGTAGGAGCACACTTACCCCAGTGAAGCTTTAACGGTACCGATTGACGAGGAGGTTTAGGTGGAGAATCGGATTTCTTCCTGGAGGATCCGCTCTGTTTGGAGCGACTGCTGCTGCCCCGTGTACGCAGGGTGGCCGTGGTGTCTTCTATGGAGAGCATCGCAGGGGTCTGTGACGCATCCATTGTGGACACCGGGCGCTTGTGCCGGTGTCCTTTTTACATGGGGGCCGCCATCTTCTTCCGGTTGAACCCGGAAGTGCTAACCACTTCCGGGTCGCGGCCATACTGTATGCACTCGCGCTGTCACCGGCATCAGCGCGGGTGTCGTCCACCTCCTCCTCCGCCCGGAGTTTCAATTCAGGACTCCCGGGTAAACTGTGGAGCTGCACGCCGCCTGAGCGCTCGCCAAAGCGCAGCGCTTACCTCTCCTCGGCGCTAGGTCCCGCAGACTGCCCGGATGGATTCCCATGAGCCAGGAACCCCTGCAGTTGTGGCCTCATGGCGTCTGCCAGCCGAGGGGGGAAACTGACGAGAGGACCCCCGACGCTGCATCCAGCTCTGGAGCCCTTGCCGTCCTCACAGGTAAACTGCGCAAGCGGCATCCAGGCTAGGCATCCTCTTCTCCGTGGATTCCCGTAGGAACAGGAAACCAAACTGTGGGAGCGAGGGGGACCGCCCCTTTTATCTCTCCGTAGGGTTTCCTGTTCCTAGGGGCGGATCCCCTCTCTCAGTGGGTGCTTTCGTGGCGAAGAGAAAAGGGACATATTCGTCCATCGTCATCTCCCTTAGGAGCCGGTTTTTTCTTTGTGTCAAAAAAAGACGGCTCTTTGAGACCATGTATTGATTATCGGCTTTTGAATAAAATCACTGTTAAATATCAATACCCATTGCCGTTGCTGACTGATTTGTTTGCTCGCATAAAGGGGGCCAAGTGGTTCTCTAAGATTGACCTTCGTGGGGCGTATAATTTGGTGCGAATCAGGCAGGGGGATGAGTGGAAAACCGCATTTAATACGCCCGAGGGCCACTTTGAGTATTTAGTGATGCCATTTGGTCTGTCTAATGCTCCGTCAGTTTTCCAGTCCTTTATGCATGATATTTTTCGCGATTATTTGGATAAATTTATGATTGTGTATCTGGATGATATTCTGATTTTTTCGGATGACTGGGACTCTCATGTCCAGCAAGTCAGGAGGGTTTTTCAGGTTTTGCGGTCTAATTCTTTGTGTGTGAAGGGTTCTAAGTGTGTTTTTGGGGTACAGAGGATTTCCTTTTTGGGATATATTTTTTCCCCCTCTTCCATTGAAATGGATCCTGTCAAGGTTCAAGCTATTTGTGATTGGACGCAGCCCTCTTCTCTTAAGAGTCTTCAGAAATTTTTGGGCTTTGCTAACTTTTATCGTCGATTTATTGCTGGTTTTTCGGATATTGCTAAGCCATTGACCGATTTGACTAAGAAGGGTGCTGATGTTGCTGATTGGTCCCCTGATGCTGTGGAGGCCTTTCGGGAGCTTAAGCGCCGTTTTTCCTCTGCCCCTGTGTTGCGTCAGCCTGATGTTGCTCTACCTTTTCAGGTTGAGGTCGACGCTTCTGAGATCGGAGCTGGGGCAGTGTTGTCGCAGAAAAGTTCTGACTGCTCTGTGATGAGGCCTTGTGCCTTCTTTTCCCGTAAATTTTCGCCCGCTGAGCGGAATTATGATGTTGGGAATCGGGAGCTTTTGGCCATGAAGTGGGCTTTTGAGGAGTGGCGCCATTGGCTTGAGGGGGCCAGACATCAGGTGGTGGTATTGACTGACCACAAAAATTTGATTTATCTTGAGACCGCCAGGCGCCTGAATCCTAGACAGGCGCGCTGGTCATTATTTTTCTCTCGGTTTAATTTTGTGGTGTCATACCTACCGGGTTCTAAGAATGTTAAGGCGGATGCCCTTTCTAGGAGTTTTGAGCCTGACTCGCCTGGTAACTCTGAGGCCACAGGTATCCTTAAGGATGGAGTGGTATTGTCAGCCGTTTCTCCAGACCTGCGGCGGGCCTTGCAGGAGTTTCAGGCGGATAGACCTGATCGTTGCCCACCTGATAAACTGTTTGTTCCTGATGATTGGACCAGTAGAGTCATCTCTGAGGTTCATTCTTCTGCGTTGGCAGGTCATCCTGGCATTTTTGGTACCAGGGATTTGGTGGCAAGGTCCTTCTGGTGGCCTTCCCTGTCACGAGATGTGCGAGGCTTTGTGCAGTCTTGTGACGTTTGTGCTCGGGCCAAGCCTTGTTGTTCTCGGGCTAGTGGATTATTGTTGCCCTTGCCTATTCCTAAGAGGCCTTGGACGCACATCTCGATGGATTTTATTTCAGATCTGCCTGTTTCTCAGAAGATGTCTGTCATCTGGGTGGTGTGTGACCGTTTTTCT
The DNA here is from genome assembly GCF_051348905.1 of Ranitomeya variabilis. Lineage (NCBI taxonomy): Eukaryota > Metazoa > Chordata > Amphibia > Anura > Dendrobatidae > Ranitomeya > Ranitomeya variabilis. Next base: position 24,836,595 of record NC_135232.1, read on the forward strand.
AAGATGGTCCATTTGGTTCCTCTGCCCAAGTTACCTTCTTCTTCCGAGTTGGTTCCTCTGTTTTTTCAAAATGTTGTTCGTTTGCATGGTATTCCTGAGAATATCGTTTCTGACAGAGGGACCCAATTCGTGTCTAGATTTTGGCGGGCATTCTGTGCTAGGATGGGCATAGATTTATCTTTTTCGTCCGCTTTCCATCCTCAGACGAATGGCCAGACCGAGCGGATTAATCAGACCCTGGAGACATATCTGAGGTGTTTTGTGTCTGCTGACCAGGATGATTGGGTTGCTTTTTTGCCATTGGCGGAGTTCGCTCTCAATAATCGGGCCAGCTCTGCCACTTTGGTGTCCCCGTTTTTCTGTAATTCGGGGTTTCATCCTCGATTTTCCTCTGGTCAGGTGGAATCTTCGGATTGTCCTGGAGTGGATGCTGTGGTGGAGAGATTGCATCAGATCTGGGGGCAGGTGGTGGACAATTTGAGGTTGTCCCAGGAGAAGACTCAGCTTTTTGCCAACCGCCACCGTCGTGTTGGTCCTCGGCTTTCTGTTGGGGATTTGGTGTGGTTGTCTTCTCGTTTTGTCCCTATGAGGGTCTCTTCTCCTAAGTTTAAGCCTTGGTTTATCGGCCCGTATAAGATATTGGAGATTCTTAACCCTGTTTCCTTCCGTTTGGACCTCCCTGCATCCTTTTCTATTCATAACGTTTTTCATCGGTCATTATTGCGCAGGTATGAGGTACCGGTTGTGCCTTCCGTTGAGCCTCCTGCTCCGGTGTTGGTTGAGGGTGAGTTGGAGTACGTTGTGGAGAAAATCTTAGACTCTCGTGTTTCCAGACGGAGACTCCAGTATCTGGTCAAGTGGAAGGGATACGGCCAGGAGGATAATTCTTGGGTGAATGCATCTGATGTTCATGCCTCCGATCTGGTTCGTGCCTTTCATAGGGCCCATCCTGATCGCCCTGGTGGTTCTGGTGAGGGTTCGGTGCCCCCTCCTTGAGGGGGGGGTACTGTTGTGAATTTGGATTCTGGGCTCCCCCGGTGGCTACTGGTGGAATTTAACTGGTGTCTTCATCTTCTATGTTCACCTGTTCCCATCAAGATGTGGGAGTCGCTATATAACCTTGCTGCTCTGTTAGTTGCTTGCCGGTCAACAATGTTATCAGAAGCCTCTCTGTGCTTGTTCCTGCTCCTAGACAACTACTAGATAAGTTGGACTCTTGTCCATGTTTGTTTTTGCATTTTTGTTCCAGTTCACAGCCGTAGTTTCGTTACTGTGTCTGGAAAGCTCTTGTGAACAGGAATTGCCACTCTGGTGTTATGAGTTAATGCCAGAGTTTTAAAGTAATTTCTGGATGGTGTTTTTGATAGGGTTTTCAGCTGACCATGAAAGTGTCCTTTCTGTCTTCTGCTATGTAGTAAGTGGACCTCAAATTTGCTAAACCTATTTTCATACTACGTTTGTTATTTCATCTCAACTCACCGCCAATACATGTGGGGGGCCTCTGTCTCCTTTCGGGGGATTTCTCTAGAGGTGAGCTAGGACTAATATTTTCCTCTGCTAGCTTTATTTAGTCCTCCGGCTGGTGCTGGGCATCTAGAATCAACGTAGGCATGCTACCCGGCCACTGCTAGTTGTGCGTTAGGTTTAGTTCATGGTCAGCTCAGTTCCCATCTTCCAAGAGCTAGTTCCTATATATGCTTATGCTATGTTCTCTTGCCATTGAGACCATGACAGCTCGCTATGCTTGCTACCACTGGTGTAGTGCACTGCCTTCTAGCTACGCTTCTAGTGAGTCTGGGTAGCACTGGCATGCTGGATCTCTCAGAGCTGCTGCTACCAACAGTGGGTATGGCAGATTCGCTGATAGCAGAGGGAGGCTCCGCCGGTCCGACGTTGGGCATGGCATCGTCCGGCGGGGTCTGTGGTGATGGTGGGTCCGGGGGATCTGGCACCACGTTTAGTTCAGGCGGGTTTGGTTGATGAAACGTTAATACAGGTACCACGATGGCCTGATTTATCTGAGTCCACGACTGGGGGAAATCGCCAAGAACAGTGTGTATCATCTTCTCCTCTTCTACAGGTGGAGAGGTTCTTGGATCTGTTTCCTTCTCTCTCAACTTGTCAGGGCATACCTTAAGGTGGTCTCTGGATATTGCCGTTGAGGTTTCCTCCCCATCTTTGCTGATGAGACAGACTTTAGTATTGTCGAAATCGGACGGCAGGACGGTATACGGTTCCGCTTCCCATTGGTCGTCAAGCTTGTGTAGCCTTCTCTTCCGCTTGAGTACTTGCTCACCAGGTGGCAAGGGAATCGCAGGAGCATGCTGGGTGTAGCCCCTTTCCTGTTTTTGCCTGGCCTGAGCGAGACTTCTTTCCACGCACTCCTGTACTTTGCGGTACCTTTGCTGCCTCTCTGTATCCCAATCGGCATCCGGCGAGGTATCTTCGGGGGTTAGAACCCCCATGTCCAGATCAACGGGCAACTTTCTAGGCCTTCCTCGCATCAGGTACGCCGGAGTGCAGTTAGTAGAGTTCACTGGGATGTGGTTGTACATGTCTACCAGGTCGGGCAATTTTGTTGGGCACAAGTTCCGTTCTTCTACAGGCAAGGTCTTCAGTAAGTCGATCACCACTTGGTTCATCTTTCCACAGATCCCGTTGGTTTGTGAATGGTACGGTGTGGTTCTGATCTTCTTACACCCTTACAGATGGCAGAACTCCTGGAACACCTCCGCCTCAAATGCTGGTCCCTGATCGGTCAGTACCTTCTCCGGATACCCATGGGGCCTACAGAAGTACTGCTGGAAGGTTTTGGCGGCCGTCCTGGCCGTTAGATCCTTGACAGGTACAACCACCAGGAACCTGGAGTAGTGATCCACTATGGTGAGAGCATAGATATAGCCCGACCGGCTAGGCGTCAGCTTCACGTGGTCTAGCGCGACCAGTTCTAGCGGCCGTTTGGTGATGATGGGCTGCAAGGGAGCCCGTTGGCTGTCACGGTCCTTCCGGCGTAGGCTGCACGGGCCACACTCCCGACACCAATGCTCAATGGCTCTTTTCATGCCAATCCAATAGAATCTCCCTCGGAGTAGTCTCTCCAACTTCCTCCACCCGAAGTGTCCAGCCCCATCGTGGTACGCTCCCAGAACCATGGGCGCATCTTGCCTTGGAACCACTATCTGCCATACCAATTCATGGGTGCGGGGGTCGATACTCCTTCGGCACAGCTTACCATCGTGAATAAACAGTTTGCTTCTCCCCTTCCACAGCTGTTGGGTTTCTTGTGGATCATCCGGGCCGGGATGCAAACCTGCCTGCGTCAGGAGCTCTTTCACCCGACGGACCGCAGGGTCACCATCCTGGGTCTCTGCCCACCCGTGGTGGGGCAGGGGATTCAGCGTGGCATCCTGGTTGTTTTTGTGCCTGTTCTTCACATGATGGGAGCATTGAGTGGCTTTGGGGCGATGGAAAGCGGGCAGTTCTACTTCTTCAAGTGCCTCCGGGTCCTCCCCCGTTTCTGGCAAATTGGGCATCCGGGACAAGGCATCGGCATTCGCATTCTTGCGTCCTGCCCGGTACTTGATGGTGAAATCGTAATTGGACAGCCGGGCCATCCACCGCTGTTCCAAGGCCCCGAGTTTTGCTGTGTCCAAGTGCGTTAGTGGATTGTTATCCGTGAAGACGGTGAATTTCGCTGAGGCCAGGTAGTGCTTGAACCTCTCCGTCACTGCCCAAAGATGGCGAGGAATTCCAGCTTGAAGGAACTGCAGTTGTCAGGGTTCCTTTCCGTGGGATGAAGTTTCCTGCTGGCGTAAGCGATTACCCTCTCCTTGCCTTTCTGGACCTGGGACAACACAGCTCCCAGTCCTACGTTGCTGGCATCCGTATACAGTACAAACGGTTGATCATACTCAGGGTACGCCAGTACCTCGTCTCCCGTCAGCGCCATCTTCAAGCAAGTGAATGACCCTTCCAGTCCTTCGTTCCAATCAAATGGGGTGCTCTTCCCCTTGGTCTAATTGGATTGGCCCACCAACAGATCTTGCAATGGCGCGGCCTTCTTGGTGAAGTCCTTGATGAACCTCCTGTAATAGCCTACCAACCCGAGGAACTGCCGGACTTGATGGAGGTCGCTGGGTTTCGGCCAGTCCTTAATCACCGTAACCTTGTCGGGGTCTGGGGCCACTCCTTCAGCACTCACCACATGGCCGAGATACTGCACTTTGGGTTTCAGCAGGTGGCATTTGGATGGTTTCACCTTCAAGCCAAAGTTGGACAGGACTTCAAACACCTCGGCCAGGTGCTTCAGATGGTCTTCATAGGTCTTGGAGAAGACAATGACATCGTCCAGATACAGCAGTACGGTTTCAAAGTTCTTGTGCCCCAGACAGCACTCCATCATCCTCTGGAACGTCCCCGGGGCATTGCACAGTCTGAAGGGCATGTTGTTGAATTCACAGAGACCCATCGGCGTCGTGAAGGCCGTCTTCTCCTTGTCCGCCTCCGCTACGGGAACCTGCCAGTACCCACTGGAGAGATCCAAGGTAGAGAAGTAGTTAGCAGATTTTAACGCAGCCAGTGACTCCTCTATCCTGGGCTGTGGGTATGCATCTTTATGTGTAATGCGATTTAACTGCCTATAATCCACACACACACACACATTCTCATTGTGCCATCTTTCTTCTTAACGAGAACTAATGGAGCTGCCCAGGGGCTACAACTGTCCCTCACTACCCCAGCCTCCTTGATCTCTCGCAACATGTCCTTGGCACACTGATAATGAGCTGGGGGTACAGGACGGTATCTCTCTTTTATGGGTCGATGATCCCCTGTGGGGATATGATGTTGGATCCCTTTCACCTGCCCAAAATCTAGGGGGTGTTTGCTAAAGACCCGTTCGTACTCGTGAACCACCCTGTAGGCCCCCTGTTTCTGGTGAGGTGGGGTACAGTCAGTGGCCACGTGTAATTCACGACAGCAATCTTTCGGTTGCCCTGCAGAACCGTTGTTCTCCGCCGGATTGGACGGGACCAAGGGCCCAGGTGCCTGTATCACACTACTATTAACAGTAAACAGTTTGGCAAGTGTGGCATATTTGGTTAGCTGGACTTCTTCCTCCCCACAATTGAGAACACTGTTATGACCCCAATGGCAGAGGGTCTCAGAAGTAATTACCAAGTCTGCAAACACAAAAAACCAGCTCATAGGACAGTGGTAACTGGGCTGACCGTATATCTAATCCTAGCACCACAAATAGCAGCAGCCGGGGAACGTGCCTACGTTGGTTCTAGACGTCTCGCGCCAGCCGGAGAACTAACTAACCCTAGAAGGGAAAAGATAGACCTTTCTTGCCTCCAGAGAAAAGACCCCAAAAGTTGGATACAAGCCCCCAACAAATAATAACGGTGAGGTAAGAAGAAAAGACAAACGTAAGAATGAACTAGATATTTAGCAAAGAGAGGCCCACTGACTAATAGCAGAATATAGTAAGATGACTTATACGGTCAGCAAAAACCCTATCAAAATTTCCACGCTGGATATTCAAGAACCCCCGAAACGTCTAACGGCCCGGGGGGAGAATACCAGCCCCCTAGAGCTTCCAGCAAAATAAGGAATCACATTTAGTACAAGCTGGACAAAAATAAGAGCAATGCAAATAACCAAAAAACAAAGAAGCAGGACTTAGCTTAATTTTGCAAGAACCAGGACCAGCAGACAGGAGCAAACAGAAAGGAACTGATTACAACGATGCCAGGCACCAGACTGAGAATTCAGGAAGTTTATATAGCAACACCCCTGGACTAACGACCCAGGTGGGTGCCAAACTAGGGAAAGACAATCCCAGAGTCATATCACTAGTGACCACAAGAGGGAGCCAAAAAAGTCTAATTCACAACAGTACCCCCCCTTTAAGGAGGGGTCACCGAACCCTCACCAAGACCACCAGGGCGATCAGGATGAGCAGCGTGAAAGGCACGAACTAAATCGACCGCATGCACATCAGAGGCAACCACCCAGGAATTATCCTCCTGACCATAGCCCTTCCACTTGACCAGATACTGAAGCCTCCGCCTGGAGAGACGAGAATCCAAGATCTTCTCCACCACGTACTCCAACTCGCCCTCAACCAACACCGGAGCAGGAGGCTCAACAGAAGGAACCACAGGTACAACGTACCGCCGCAACAAAGACCTATGGAACACGTTGTGAATGGCAAACGACACAGGAAGATCCAAGCGAAAGGACACGGGATTAAGGATTTCCAATATCTTGTAAGGACCGATGAAGCGAGGCTTAAATTTAGGAGAGGAGACCTTCATAGGAACAAATCGAGAAGACAGCCATACCAAATCCCCAACGCGAAGTCGGGGACCCACACCGCGGCGGCGGTTGGCAAAACGCTGAGCCTTCTCCTGTGACAACTTTAAGTTGTCCACCACATGATTCCAAATCTGCTGCAACCTATCCACCACAGAATCTACCCCAGGACAGTCAGAAGGCTCCACATGTCCCGAGGAAAAACGAGGATGGAAACCAGAGTTGCAGAAAAATGGCGAAACCAAAGTAGCGGAACTAGCCCGATTATTAAGGGCAAACTCAGCCAACGGCAAGAAGGTCACCCAATCATCCTGATCTGCAGAAACAAAACACCTCAAATAAGCCTCCAGAGTCTGATTAGTTCGCTCCGTTTGTCCATTAGTCTGAGGATGAAAGGCAGACGAAAACGACAAATCAATGCCCATCTTAGCACAAAAGGATCGCCAGAACCTGGAAACAAACTGGGATCCTCTGTCAGACACGATATTCTCAGGAATGCCGTGTAAACGAACCACATTCTGAAAGAACAAAGGAACCAGATCGGAAGAGGAAGGCAGCTTAGGCAAAGATACCAAATGGACCATCTTGGAAAAGCGATCACATACCACCCAGATGACAGACATGCCCTGAGACACCGGAAGATCTGAAATGAAATCCATGGAAATGTGTGTCCAAGGCCTCTTCGGGACAGGCAAGGGCAAGAGCAACCCGCTGGCACGAGAACAGCAAGGCTTAGCTCGAGCACAAGTCCCACAGGACTGCACAAATGACCGCACATCCCGTGACAAGGAAGGTCACCAAAAGGACCTAGCCACCAAATCTCTGGTGCCAAAAATTCCCGGATGCCCTGCCAACACCGAGGAATGAACCTCGGAAATGACTCTGCTGGTCCACTTATCAGGAACAAACAGTCTGTCAGGTGGACAAGAGTCAGGTCTACCAGCCTGAAATCTCTGCAACACACGTCGCAAATCCGGAGAAATGGCTGACAAGATTACTCCCTCTTTAAGAATACCAACAGGTTCTGCGACTCCAGGAGAGTCAGGCACAAAGCTCCTTGAAAGAGCATCAGCCTTCACATTCTTTGAACCTGGTAAATACGAGACCACAAAGTCAAAACGGGAGAAAAACAATGACCAACGGGCCTGTCTAGGATTCAGGCGTTTAGCAGACTCGAGATACATCAGATTTTTGTGATCAGTCAAGACCACCACACGATGCCTAGCACCCTCGAGCCAATGACGCCACTCCTCAAATGCCCACTTCATGGCCAACAACTCCCGATTGCCAACATCATAATTCCGCTCAGCGGGCGAAAACTTCCTAGAGAAAAAAGCACATGGTCTCATTACAGAGCAACCAAGGCCTCTCTGCGACAAAACGGCCCCTGCCCCAATCTCAGAAGCATCCACTTCAACCTGAAAGGGAAGTGAGACATCAGGCTGGCACAAAACAGGCGCCGAAGTAAACCGGCGCTTCAACTCTTGGAAAGCTTCCACGGCTGCAGGAGCCCAGTTAGCAACATCAGAACCTTTCTTGGTCATATCCATCAAAGGTTTAACAACGCTAGAAAAATTAGCGATAAAACGACGGTAGAAGTTAGCAAAACCCAAGAACTTCTAAAGACTCTTAACTGACATGGGTTGAGTCCAATCATGAATAGCTCGGACCTTGACTGGGTCCATCTCCACCGCAGAAGGGGAAAAAATAAAACCCAAAAAGGGAACCTTCTGTACTCCAAAGAGACACTTTGAGCCCTTAACAAACAAAGCATTCTCACGCAAAACCTGAAACACCATCCTGACCTGCTCTACATGCGAGTCCCAATCATCAGAAAAAACCAGAATATCATCCAGATAAACAATCATAAATTTATCCAGATACTTCCGGAAAATATCATGCATAAAGGACTGAAACACTGAAGGAGCATTAGAGAGCCCAAAAGGCATCACCAAGTACTCAAAATGACCTTCGGGCGTATTAAATGCAGTTTTCCATTCATCTCCTTGCTTAATGCGCACAAGGTTGTACGCACCACGAAGATCTATCTTGGTGAACCACTTGGCACCTTTAATCCGGGCAAACAAGTCCGACAACAGAGGCAAAGGATACTGAAATTTAACAGTGATTTTATTCAGAAGCCGATAGTCAATACAAGGTCTCAAAGATCCGTCCTTCTTGGCCACAAAAAAGAATCCCGCACCAAGAGGGGAAGAGGATGGACGGATATGCCCCTTCTCCAGAGATTCCTTGATATACGAACGCATTGCGGTATGCTCAGGTACAGACAGATTAAATAATCTTCCCTTAGGAAATTTACTACCTGGAATCAAATCTATAGCGCAGTCACAGTCCCTATGAGGAGGAAGAGCACTGGACCTGGACTCGCTGAATACATCCTGATAATCAGACAAATACTCAGGAACTTCCGAAGGAGTAGAGGAAGCAATAGACACCGGGGGGGAATCACCATGAATTCCCTGACAGCCCCAACTTGACACAGACATTGCCTTCCAATCCAAGACTGGATTATGGGTCTGTAACCATGGCAGACCCAAAACGACCAAATCATGCATTTTATGCAGCACAAGAAAACGAATCACCTCCCGATGTTCAGGAGTCATGCACATGGTTACCTGTGTCCAAAACTGCGGTTTATTTTCCGCCAATGGCGTAGCATCAATACCTCTAAGAGGGATAGGATTTACCAACGGCTCAAGAACAAAACCACAGCGCTTGGCAAATGACAGATCCATAAGACTCAGGGCAGCACCTGAATCCACAAACGCCATAACAGGGTAGGAGGACAATGAGCAAATTAAAGTCACAGACAAAATAAATTTAGGTTGCAAATTACCAATGGCGACAGGACTAACAACCCTTGTTAGGCGTTTAGAGCATGCTGATATAACATGTGTAGAATCACCACAGTAAAAACACAACCCATTCTGACGTCTATGATTTTTCCGTTCATTTCTAGTCTGAATTCTACCACATTGCATTAAATCAGGTGTTTGTTCAGACAACACCACCAGAGGATTAGCGGCTTTGCGCTCCCGCAAACGCCGGTCAATTTGAATAGCCAGCGCCATGGAATCATTCAGACTTGTAGGAATGGAGAAACCCACCATCACATTCTTAATGGCTTCAGAAAGGCCATTTCTGAAATTTGCGGCCAGAGCACACTCATTCCACTGAGTAAGCACGGACCATTTCCGAAATTTTTGGCAATACACTTCAGCTTCATCCTGGCCCTGAGAAATAGCCAGCAAGGCTTTTTCTGCCTGAATTTCAAGATTGGGTTCCTCGTAAAGCAATCCGAGCGCCAGAAAAAACGCATCAATATTTGCCAATGCCGGATCTCCTGGCGCTAGCGAGAAGGCCCAATCCTGAGGGTCGCCCCGCAAAAAAGAGATAACAATTTTAACTTGCTGAGCTGAGTCTCCAGATGAACGGGGTCTCAGAGACAGAAACAATTTACAATTATTCCTGAAATTCCTAAACTTAAATCGGTCTCCAGAGAACAGTTCAGGAATTGGTATTTTAGGTTCAGACATAGGACTACTGGTAACAAAATCTTGTATGCCCTGCACACGAGCAGCAAGCTGGTCTACACTTGTAATCAAGGTCTGGACATTCATGTCTGCAGCAAGCACAAGCCACTCAGAGGTAAAGGGGAGAAAGAAAGAGAGGAAAAAAAAAAAAAAAAACTCAGAATTTCCTTTCTTATTATCCCACTTCTGCAATGCATTAAACATTCAACTTTGGCCTGGCATACTGTTATGACCCCAATGGCAGAGGGTCTCAGAAGTAATTACCAAGTCTGCAAACACAAAAAAACAGCTCATAGGACAGTGGTAACTGGGCTGACCGTATATCTAATCCTAGCACCACAAATAGCAGCAGCCGGGGAACGTGCCTACGTTGGTTCTAGACGTCTCGCGCCAGCCGGAGAACTAACTAACCCTAGAAGGGAAAAGATAGACCTTTCTTGCCTCCAGAGAAAAGACCCCAAAAGTTGGATACAAGCCCCCAACAAATAATAACGGTGAGGTAAGAAGAAAAGACAAACGTAAGAATGAACTAGATATTTAGCAAAGAGAGGCCCACTGACTAATAGCAGAATATAGTAAGATGACTTATACGGTCAGCAAAAACCCTATCAAAATTTCCACGCTGGATATTCAAGAACCCCCGAACCGTCTAATGGCCAGGGGGGAGAATACCAGCCCCCTAGAGCTTCCAGCAAAATAAGGAATCACATTTAGTACAAGCTGGACAAAAATAAGAGCAATGCAAATAACCAAAAAACAAAGAAGCAGGACTTAGCTTAATTTTGCAAGAACCAGGACCAGCAGACAGGAGCAAACAGAAAGGAACTGATTACAACGATGCCAGGCACCAGACTGAGAATTCAGGAAGTTTATATAGCAACACCCCTGGACTAACGACCCAGGTGGGTGCCAAACTAGGGAAAGACAATCCCAGAGTCATATCACTAGTGACCACAAGAGGGAGCCAAAAAAGTCTAATTCACAACAGAACACGTACTGGCACCCTCCCCTTGCGGTCGTCAACCACCCCTCTGGCTGTCAGGAGGGTATGCCTGTTATCTGAATATACAGGTTCTACCAGGGCCTGATAGTCTTTACCCCTGAGGCCTATGACTGCCCGACACCATAGTAACATTTCGCTCCTGGGGGGTATCGCAATGGGGTTTGAATCACTCACTGTGACACGACCAATTTCACCACCAGTCAGCTCCACCTGCTGTCTTTGCATTAGGCCCCTGATTTCTTTTTGCAGTACACGTTGTTCACTGTAGCCAGCTGTTTCTGCGACCTGTTGTAATAGGACAATAACTTCGGCAAGACAATTTTCTATAACATTAGTACCAATGGTCGTCATGGGATTACACTCACGGCGGTCAATATCAACAATTACAAACCCCTTGGGCCTTCAATTCCACCCGCCCCACTTTGATGGTGACCTCTTTATACCCCACTTGTGGCAATGGCTGACCATTACTGGCTATTATGGTGAAATCGTCATCGGGGCCACGAGTAATATCGGCATCCTCCCAATACCGTCTATAAAGCACGTAAGGCATAGTCGTCACCTGAGAACCAGTGTCCAGCAGAGCGTTCATGGGGATACTTCGATCACAACAGGAAGAATTGGTCGCCCTCCAACGTATTTGGCTCTCCAATGCTGCGGGCCTGATCATCCTACTCTTGGGGGTTGGCCCTTTGCCCCAGGGGTTGCTCGTTTAAAGGACAGTACTTTGCAAGGTGGCCCACCTGGTGGCAGCGGCGGCAGATAGGTCGTCCGTCCCGAGGGAAGCGATCGTTGTCCCTGCCTCTGGTCGGCGGAGTCCTCCTTTGTCGCATCCAGGGGACATCCTCTGGTCTGGAGGCCAGCTGGATCTTCTCCTTGGGGGTCTCCTGTAGGGACTGCACGGTCCGGGCTAGGGTAGCAATGCTCTTGGTCAGCTCCTGCATCTGGAGGCGGAGTGTTATGGACTGGTAATTTAGGAGCGACATGCGACTAGCTCTGAGCAGGTGGTAACTATACAGACCGCAGTTCCTGATCTTAACACAACCCTAGAAGTAGCCGTGGGATGTTCCTGTCACTCCCTGGACACCTCGTCACAGCCAGAGAACTAGCTACCCCTAAAGGTAGAAATAGGAAAGCTATCTTGCCTCAGAGAAAATCCCCAAAGGATAGGACAGCCCCCCACAAATAATGACTGAGAGGAGAAGGAAATGACATACGTAATATGAAACAAGATTTAGCAAAGGAGGCCACTTCTAGCTAGATAGATAGTACAGGAAAGAACACTGTGCGGTCAGTAATTAAAACTAGAAAAAGTCCACCGCAGAGAAATGCAAAAATCTCCACACCTGACTAAAGGTGTGGAGGGCAAAATCTGCAGCCCAGAGCTTCCAGCTTAGCTGAATAGATCCCTACTGATAAGCCGGACAAATGAACAAAACATAGAATGTGCTGAACAATAAGTCCACAACAAGTGGACTGCAAAAGGACAAGCAAGGACTTATCTTTGCTGAACAGGTCAGAGTGTCAGGGAAATCCAAAAGAGCCGTGACTCCAAGCAGGAACAATTGACAACTGGCATTGATTGAGAGATAAGGCCAGACTAAAATAGCCGAGCCAGAAAGACGATCAGTGGAAGCAGCTGCTGATGCTAAATCCAAGAAGCAGCTATACCACTCAAAACCACAGGAGGGAGCCTAAGAGCAGAATTCACAAAAGTGCTACTTACAACCACCGGAGGGAGCCCAAGAGCGGAATTCACAACAGTACCCCCCCCCTTGAGGAGGGGTGTTGTGAATTTACTTTTTGGCTCCCTCTAGTGGCTACTAGTGATTTGACTCTGGGTTTGTCAGTCATTCCTTTTATGCTCACCTGGGTCGTTAGGTCAGGGGTGTTGCTATATAAGCTCCCTGGACCTTCAGTTCAATGCCTGGCAACGTTGATATCAGAGCTAATCTGTAGTGCTCTTGTCTACTGATCCTGGTTCCTGCTTGATTAAGCTAAGTCTGCTTTTTTGCTTTTTGCAATTCGTTATTGTTGGCATTTTTTGTCCAGCTTGTATATTGTCTGTATCCTGACCTTGCTGGAAGCTCTAGGGCGGCTGGTGTTCTCCCCCCGGGCCGTTAGACGGTTCGGGGGTTCTTGAATCTCCAGCGTGGATTTTTTGATAGGGTTTTTGTTGACCATATAAGTTATCTTACTATATTCTGCTATTAGTAAGTGGGCCTCTCTGTGCTAAACCTAGTTCAACTCTGTGTTTGTCATTTCCTCTTACCTCACCGTTATTATTTGTGGGGGGCTTGTATCCTACTTTTGGGGTCCTTTCTCTGGAGGCAAGAGAGGTCTTTGTTTTCCTCTTCTAGGGGTAGTTAGCTCTCCGGCTGGCGCGAGACATCTAGCGACCAACGTAGGCATGTTCCCCGGCTACTTCTAGGGTTGGCGTTAGGAGTAGATATATGGTCAACCCAGTTACCACTGCCCTATGAGCTGGATTTTTGTACTTTGCAGACTTGCTGATATCTCTGAGACCCTCGCCATTGGGGTCATAACAGTTTGCCAGGCCAGTACTAAATGTTAAATGCATTGCAGAAGTGGGATTATAAGAAAGAAAGTTCTGAGTTTTTTTTTTCTCTCTCTCATTTTTTTTTTTTTTCTTTTCACCTTTACCTTTGAGTGGCTTGTGATTGCTGCAGACATGAATGTCCAGACCTTGATTACAAGTGTGGACCAGCTTGCTGCTCGTGTGCAGGGCATACAAGATTATGTTACCAGAAATCCTATGTCAGAACCTAAGATACCGATTCCTGAACTGTTTTCCGGAGACCGATTTAAGTTTAGAAATTTCAGGAATAATTGTAAATTGTTTTTGTCCCTGAGACCCTGTTCCTCTGGAGACTCCGCTCAGCAAGTGAAAATTGTTATTTCTTTTTTACGGGGCGACCCTCAGGATTGGGCTTTCTCGCTGGCGCCAGGAGATCCGGCATTGGCTGATATTGATGCGTTTTTTCTGGCGCTCGGTTTGCTTTATGAGGAACCCAATCTTGAGATTCAGGCAGAAAAAGCCTTGCTGGCTATGTCTCAGGGCCAGGACGAGGCTGAGGTGTATTGCCAAAAATTTCGGAAATGGTCCGTGCTGACCCAGTGGAACGAGTGTGCATTGGCTGCAAATTTTAGAAATGGCCTTTCTGAAGCCATTAAGAATGTGATGGTGGGTTTTCCCATTCCCACAGGTCTGAATGATTCCATGGCCCTGGCGATTCAAATTGACCGGCGGTTGCGGGAGCGCAAAACCGCAAATTCCCTCATGGTGTTATCTGAACAGGCACCTGATTTAATGCAATGTGATAGAATCCTGACTAGAAATGAGCGGAAAATTCATAGACGCCAGAATGGCTTGTGTTACTACTGTGGTGATTCTGCACATGTTATCTCAGCATGCTCTAAGCGTCTTACTAAGGTTGTTAGTCCTGTCGCCATTGGTAATTTGCAACCTAAGTTCATTCTATCTGTAACTTTGATTTGCTCACTGTCATCGTATCCTGTCGTGGCGTTTGTAGATTCAGGTGCTGCCCTGAGTCTTATGGATCTGTCATTTGCCAAGCGTTGCGGTTTTGTTCTTGAGCCATTAGAAAATCCTATCCCTCTTAGGGGTATTGACGCTACGCCATTGGCAGAAAATAAGCCGCAGTTTTGGACACAGGTTACCATGTGCATGACTCCTGAACATCGGGAGGTGATACGTTTTCTTGTTCTGCATAAGATGCATGATTTGGTTGTTTTGGGGTTGCCATGGTTACAGACCCATAATCCAGTCTTGGACTGGAAGGCAATGTCAGTGTCAAGTTGGGGCTGTCATGGAATTCATGGAGATTCCCTGCCCGTGTCTATTGCTACTTCTACGCCTTCGGAAGTTCCGGCGTATTTGTCTGATTATCAGGATGTCTTCAGCGAGTCTAGGTCAAGTGCATTGCCTCCTCATAGGGAATGTGACTGTGCAATAGATTTGATTCCAGGCAGTAAGTTTCCTAAGGGAAGACTGTTTAATCTGTCGGTACCTGAACATACCGCGATGCGTTCATATATCAAGGAGTCTCTGGAGAAGGGGCATATCCGTCCTTCTTCTTCCCCTCTTGGTGCGGGATTCTTTTTTGTGGCTAAAAAGGACGGATCTTTGAGGCCTTGTATTGACTATCGGCTTTTGAATAAGATCACTGTCAAATTTCAGTATCCTTTGCCGTTGTTGTCAGACTTGTTTGCCCGGATTAAAGGTGCCAAGTGGTTCACCAAGATAGACCTTCGTGGTGCGTACAACCTTGTGCGCATTAAGCAAGGAGATGAATGGAAAACCGCATTCAATACGCCCGAAGGTCATTTTGAGTACTTGGTGATGCCATTTGGGCTCTCTAATGCACCTTCAGTTTTTCAGTCCTTTATGCATGACATTTTCCGGAAGTATCTGGATAAATTTTTGATCGTTTATCTGGATGATATTCTGTTTTTTTTCTGATGATTGGGACTCGCATGTGGAACAGGTCAGGATGGTTTTCAAGATTTTGCGTGAAAATTCTTTGTTTGTTAAAGGCTCAAAGTGTCTCTTTGGTGTACAGAAGGTTCCCTTTTTAGAGTTCATTTTTTCCCCTTCTGCTGTGGAGATGGACCCAGTCAAGGTTCGAGCTATTCATGATTGGACTCAACCCTCGTCAGTTAAGAGTCTTCAGAAGTTCTTGGGTTTTGCTAACTTCTACCGTCGTTTTATCGCTAATTTTTCTAGCGTTGTTAAACCGTTGACGGATATGACCAAGAAAGGCTCTGATGTGGCTAACTGGGCTCCTGCTGCCGTGGAGGCTTTCCAGGAGTTGAAGCGCCGGTTTACTTCAGCGCCTGTTTTGTGCCAGCCTGATGTCTCACTTCCCTTTCAGGTTGAAGTGGATGCTTCGGAGATTGGGGCAGGGGCCGTTTTGTCGCAGAGAGGCCCTGGTTGCTCTACTATGAGACCTTGTGCCTTTTTCTCTAGGAAGTTTTCGCCGGCAGAGCGAAATTATGATGTGGGCAATCGGGAGTTGTTGGCCATGAAGTGGGCATTTGAGGAGTGGCGTCATTGGCTCGAGGGTGCTAAGCATCGTGTGGTGGTCTTGACTGATCACAAAAATCTGATGTACCTCGAGTCTGCTAAACGCCTGAATCCTAGACAGGCCCGCTGGTCATTGTTTTTCTCCCGTTTTGACTTTGTGGTTTCGTATTTACCAGGTTCTAAGAATGTGAAGGCCGATGCTCTGTCTAGGAGCTTTGTGCCTGATGCTCCTGGAGTCGCTGAACCTGTGGGTATTCTTAAGGAAAGAGTTATCCTGTCAGCTATTTCTCCAGATCTGCGACGTGTGTTGCAGAGATTTCAGGCTGGTAGGCCTGACTCTTGTCCACCTGACAGATTGTTTGTGCCTGCTAAATGGACCAGCAGAGTCATTTCCGAGGTTCATTCCTCAGTGTTGGCAGGGCACCCGGGAATTTTTGGCACCAGAGATCTGGTGGCCAGGTCCTTTTGGTGGCCTTCCTTGTCAAGAGATGTGCGGTCATTTGTGCAGTCCTGTGGTACTTGTGCTCGAGCTAAGCCTTGCTGTTCTCGTGCCAGCGGGTTGCTCTTGCCCTTGCCTGTCCCGAAGAGACCTTGCACACACATCTCTATGGATTTCATTTCGGATCTTCCGGTGTCTCAGGGCATGTCTGTCATCTGGGTGATATGTGATCGTTTCTCCAAGATGGTCCATCTGGTTCCTTTGCCCAAACTGCCTTCCTCTTCTGATCTGGTTCCTGTGTTCTTCCAGAACGTGGTTCGTTTGCACGGCATTCCTGAGAATATTGTGTCGGACAGAGGATCCCAGTTTGTTTCCAGGTTCTGGCGATCCTTTTGTGGTAGGATGGGCATAGATTTGTCGTTTTCGTCCGCTTTTCATCCACAGACTAACGGACAAACGGAACGAACTAATCAGACTCTGGAGGCGTATTTGAGGTGTTTTGTCTCTTCTGATCAGGATGATTGGGTGACCTTCTTGCCGTTGGCTGAATTTGCCCTTAATAATCGGGCTAGTTCTGCCACCTTGGTTTCGCCATTTTTCTGCAACTCTGGTTTCCACCCTCGTTTTTCCTCGGGACATGTGGAGCCTTCTGACTGTCCTGGGGTGGATTCTGTGGTGGATAGGTTGCAGCGGATCTGGAATCATGTGGTGGACAACTTGAAGTTGTCACAGGAGAAGGCTCAGCGTTTTGCCAACCGCCGCCGCGGTGTGGGTCCCCGACTTCGTGTTGGGGATTTGGTATGGCTGTCTTCTCGATTTGTTCCTATGAAGGTCTCCTCTCCCAAATTTAAGCCTCGATTCATTGGTCCTTACAAGATATTGGAGATCCTTAATCCTGTATCCTTTCGTCTGGATCTTCCGGTGTCGTTTGCCATTCACAACGTATTTCATAGGTCCTTGTTGCGGCGGTACGTTGTGCCTGTGGTTCCTTCTGCTGAGCCTCCTGCTCCGGTGTTGGTTGAGGGCGAGTTGGAGTACGTGGTGGAGAAGATCTTAGATTCTCGTCTCTCCAGGCGGAGGCTTCAGTACCTGGTCAAGTGGAAGGGCTATGGTCAGGAGGATAATTCCTGGGTGGTCGCCTCTGATGTGCATGCGGCCGATTTAGTTCGTGCCTTTCACGCCGCTCATCCTGATCGCCCTGGTAGTCTTGGTGAGGGTTCGGTGACCCCTCACTAAGGGGGGGGGTACTGTTGTGAATTTACTTTTTGGCTCCCTCTAGTGGCTACTAGTGATTTGACTCTGGGTTTGTCAGTCATTCCTTTTATGCTCACCTGGGTCGTTAGGTCAGGGGTGTTGCTATATAAGCTCCCTGGACCTTCAGTTCAATGCCTGGCAACGTTGATATCAGAGCTAATCTGTAGTGCTCTTGTCTACTGATCCTGGTTCCTGCTTGATTAAGCTAAGTCTGCTTTTTTGCTTTTTGCAATTCGTTATTGTTTGCATTTTTTGTCCAGCTTGTATATTGTCTGTATCCTGACCTTGCTGGAAGCTCTAGGGCGGCTGGTGTTCTCCCCCCGGGCCGTTAGACGGTTCGGGGGTTCTTGAATCTCCAGCGTGGATTTTTTGATAGGGTTTTTGTTGACCATATAAGTTATCTTACTATATTCTGCTATTAGTAAGTGGGCCTCTCTGTGCTAAACCTAGTTCATCTCTGTGTTTGTCATTTCCTCTTACCTCACCGTTATTATTTGTGGGGGGCTTGTATCCTACTTTTGGGGTCCTTTCTCTGGAGGCAAGAGAGGTCTTTGTTTTCCTCTTCTAGGGGTAGTTAGCTCTCCGGCTGGCGCGAAACATCTAGCGACCAACGTAGGCATGTTCCCCGGCTACTTCTAGGGTTGGCGTTAGGAGTAGATATATGGTCAACCCAGTTACCACTGCCCTATGAGCTGGATTTTTGTACTTTGCAGACTTGCTGATATCTCTGAGACCCTCGCCATTGGGGTCATAACAGAGGGGTCACCGAACCCTCACCAGAGCCCCCAGGCCGATCAGGACGAGCTGTTGTGTATCCGCTTTTTGGGCTCCCCTGGTGGTTGCTGGTGGTACTGGTGACTTGTTTGCACTTTGCTGCTTCTGTTCACCTGCTTCCATCAGCGTTTGGGAGTTTCCTATTTAGCCTTGCTCTCCAGTCATTTCCTTGCCGGTCATCATTGTAACCAGAGCCTTCGGTTGCATGTTCCTGCTACTAGTCTGCTGATCAGCTAAGTGGACTTTGTCCTTTTGTTTTGTACCTTTTGTCCAGTTTGCAGTTTTTGTAATTCTCTGTAGCTGGAAGCTCTTGCGGGCTGAAATTGCCACTCCTGTGTCATGAGTTGACACAGGAGTCTTAACCCCTTCATGACCTTGCCGTTTTTTGCAATTCTGACCAGTGTCCCTTTATGAGGTAATAACTCAGGAACGCTTCAACGGATCCTAGCGATTCTAAGATTGTTTTTTCGTGACATATTGGGCTTCATGCTAGTGTTAAATTTAGGTCGATAATTTCTGAGTTTATTTGTGAAAAAAACGGAAATTTGGCAAAAAATTTTAAAATTTCGCAATTTTCACATTTTGAATTTTTATTCTGTTAAACCAGAGAGTTATATGACACAAAATAGTTAATAAATAACATTTCCCACATGTCTACTTTACATCAGCACAATTTTGGAAACAAATTTTTTTTTTGCTAGGAAGTTATAAGGGTTAAAATTTGACCAGTGATTTCTCATTTTTACAACAAAATTTACAAAACCATTTTTTTTAGGGACCACCTCACATTTGAAGTCAGTTTGAGGGTTCTATATGGCTGAAAATACCCAAAAGTGACACCATTCTAAAAACTGCACCCCTCAAGGTGCTCAAAACCACATTCAAGAAGTTTATTAACCCTTCAGGTGTTTCACAGCAGCAGAAGCAACATGGAAGTAAAAAATGAACATTTAACTTTTTAGTCACAAAAATGATCTTTTAGCAACAATTTTTTATTTTCCCAAGGGTAAAAGGAGAAACTGGACCACGAAGGTTGTTGTCCAATTTGTCCTGAGTACGCTGATACCTCATATGTGGGGGTAAACCACTGTTTGGGCGCACGGCAGGGCTCGGAAGGGAAGGAGCGCCATTTGACTTTTTGAATGAAAAATTGGCTCCAATCTTTAGCGGACACCATGTCGCGTTTGGAGAGCCCCCGTGTGCCTAAACATTGGAGCTCCCCCACAAGTGACCACATTTTGGAAACTAGACCCCCCAAGGAACTTATCTAGAAGCATAGTGAGCACTTTAAACCCCCAGGTGCTTCACAAATTGATCCGTAAAAATTAAAAAGTACTTTTTTTTCACAAAAAAATTATTTTAGCCTCAATTTTTTCATTTTCACATGGGTAACAGGATAAAATGGATCCTAAATTTTGTTGGGCAATTTCTCCTGAGTACACCAATACCTCACATGTGGGGGTAAACCACTGTTTGGGCACATGGTAAGGCTCGGAAGGGAAGGAGCGCCATTTGACTTTTTGAATGAAAAATTATCTCCATCGTTAGCGGACACCATGTCGCGTTTGGAAAGCCCCTGTGTGCCTAAACATTGAAGCTCCTCCACAAGTGACCCCATTTTGGAAACTAGACCCCCCAAGGAACTCATCTAGAGGCATAGTGAGCACTTTAAATACCCAGGTGCTTCACAAATTGATCCGCAAAAATGAAAAAGTACTTTTTTTTCACACAAAATTTCTTTTAGCCTCAATTCTTTCATTTTCACATGGGCAACAGGATAAAATGGATACTAAAATTTGTTGGGCAATTTCTCCGGAGTATGCCGATACCTCATATGTGGGGGTAAACCACTGTTTGCGTGCACGGCAAGGCTCGGAAGGGGAGGCGTGCCATTTGACTTTTTGAATGGAAAATTAGCTCCAATCGTTAGCGGACACCATGTCGCGTTTGGAGAGCCCCTGTGTGCCTAAACATTGGAGCTCCCCTACAAGTGACCCCATTTTGGAAACTAGACCCCCCAAGGAACTTATCTAGATGCATAGTGAGCACTTATAACCCCCAGGTGCTTCACAGAAGTTTATAATGCAGAGCCGTGAAAATAAAAAAATAATTTTTCTTTCCTCAAAAATGATTTTTAGCCCAGAATTTTTTATTTTCCCAAGGGTAATAGGAGAAATTGGACCCCAAATGTTGTTGTCCAGTTTGTCCTGAGTACGATGATACCCCAGATGTGGGGGTAAACCACTGTTTGGGCGCACGGCAGGGCTCGGAAGGGAAGGCACGCCATTTGGCTTTTTGAATGGAAAATTAGCTCCAATCATTAGCGGACACCATGTCGCGTTTGGAGAGCCCCTGTGTGCCTAAACATTGGAGCTCCCGCACAAGTGACCCCATTTTGGAAACTAGACCTCCCAAGGAACTAATCTAGATGTGTGGTGAGCACTTTGAACCCCCAAGTGCTTCACAGAAGTTTATAACGCAGAGCCATGAAAATAAAAAATAATTTTTCTTTTCTCAAAAATGATTTTTTAGCCCACAATTTTTTATTTTCCCAAGGGTAATAGGAGAAATTGGACCCCAAAAGTTGTTGTCCAGTTTCTCCTGAGTACGATGATACCCCATATGTGGGGGTAAACCACTGTTTTGGCACACGTCGGGGTTCGGAAGGGAAGTAGTGACGTTTTGAAATGCAGACTTTGATGGAATGCTCTGCGGGCATCAGGTTGCGTTTGCAGAGTCCCTGATGTGCCTAAACAGTAGGAACTCCCCACAAGTGACTCCATTTTGGAAACTAGACCCCCAATGGAACTTATCTAGATGTGTGGTGAGCACTTTGAACCCCCAAGTGCTTCACAGAAGTTTATAACGCAGAGCCGTGAAAATAATAAATGTGTTTCCTTTCCTCAAAAATATTTTTTTAGCCCAGAATTTTTTATTTTTGCAAGAGTAACAGGAGAAATTGGACCCCAAAAGTTGTTGTCCAGTTTCTCCTGAGTACGCTGATACCCCATATGTGGGGGTAAACCACTGTTTGGGCACATGCCGGGGCTCGGAAGGGAAGTAGTGATGTTTTGGAATGCAGACTTTGATGGAATGGTCTGCGGGCATCATGTTACGTTTGCAGAGCCCCTGATATGCCTAAACAGTAGAAACCCCCCACAAGTGACCCCATTTTGGAAACTAGACCCCCCAAGGAACTTATCTAGATGTGTGGTGAGCACGTTCAACCCCCAAGTGCTTCACAGAAGTTTACAACGCAGAGCCGTGAAAATAAAAAATCATTTTTCTTTCCTCAAAAAGGATGTTTTAGCAAGCAATTTTTTATTTTCACAAGGGTAACAGGAGAATTTGGACCCCAATATTTGTTGCCCAGTTTGTTGTGAGTACGCTGATACCCCACATGTGGGGGTAAACCACTGTTTGGGCACACATCAGGGCTCGGAAGGGAAGTAGTGACATTTGAAATGCAGACTTTGATGGAATGGTCTGCGGGCGTCACATTGCATTTGCAGAGCCCCTGATGTGCCTAAACAGGAGAAACACCCCCCACAAGTAACCCCATTTTGGAAACTAGACCCCCCAAGGAACTTATCTAGATGTGTGGTGAGCACTTTCAACCCCCAAGTGCTTCACAGAAGTTTATAACGCAGAGCCGTGAAAATAAAAAATAATTGTTCTTTCCTCAAAAATTATGTTTTAGCAAGTAATTTTTTATTTTTGCAAGGGTAACAGGAGAAATTGGACCCCAACAGTTGTTGCCCAGTTTGTCCTGAGTACGCTGGTACCCCAAATGTGGGGGTAAACCACTGTTTGGGCGCACGTCGGGGCTTGGAAGGGCGGGAGCACCATTTGACTTTTTGAACGCAAGATTGGCTGGAATCAATGGTGGCGCCATGTTGCGTTTGGAGACCCCTGATGTGCCTAAACAGTGGAAACCCCTCAATTCTAACTTCAACACTAACCCCAACACACCCCTAATCCTAATCCCAACTGTAGCCATAACCGTAATCACAACCCTAACCCCAACACACCCCTAACCACAACCCTAACCGCAACACAACCGTAACCCTAATTCCAACCCTAATCCTAACCCTAATCCCAACCGTAACCCTAATCCCAACCCTAACCACAACTGTAACCCCAACACACCCCTAACCCTATCCGTAACCCTAACCACAAGCCTAATCTTAACCCTATTTCAAACCCTAGCCCTAATTCCAACCCTAACTCTAATTCCAACCCTAACCCTAAGGCTATGTGCCCACGTTGCGGATTTGTGTGAGATTTTTCCGCACGATTTTTGAAAAATCTGCAGGTAAAAGGCACTGCGTTTTGCCTGCGGATTTACAGCAGATTTCCAGTGTTTTTTTGTGCGGATTTCACCTGCGGATTCCTATTGAGGAACAGGTGTAAAACGCTGCGGAATCCGCACAAAGAATTGACATGCTGCGGAAAATACAATGCAGCGTTTCTGCACGGAATTTTCCGCACCATGGGCACAGCGGATTTGGTTTTCCTTAGGTGTACATGGTACTGTAAACCTGATGGAAAACTGCTTCGAATTCGCAGCGGCCAATCCGCTGCGGATCCGCGGCCAATCCCCTGCAGATCCGCGGCCAATCCACTGACAATCCGCTGCAGATCCACGGCCAATCCGCTGCGGATCCGCTGCCGATCCGCTGCGGATCCGCGGCCGATCCGCTGCCGATCCGCGGCCGATCCGCTGCGGATCCGCGGCCGATCCGCTGCCGATCCGCGGCCGATCCGCTGCCGATCCGCGGCCGATCCGCTGCCGATCCGCTGCGGATCCGCGGCCGATCCGCTGCGGATCCGCGGCGGATCCGCGGTCGATCCGCTGCGGATCCGCGGCCGATCCGCTCTGTGCGCACATGCCATAACCCTAACCCTAACCCTACCCGTAACCCTAACCCTACCCCTAACCCTACCCCTAGTTCTAACCCTAGTTCTAACCCTAACCCTAGTGGAAAAAAAATAAAAATATTTTCTTTATTTTATTATTGTCCCTACCTATGGGGGTGATAAAGGGGGGGGTTTATTTATTATTTTTTTATTTTGATCGCTGTGGTAGAACCTACCACAGCGATCAAAATGTACCTGTAACGAATCTGCCAGCCTGCAGATTCGGCGGGCGCACTGAGCATGCGCCCGCCATCTTGGAAGATGGCGGCGCCCAGGGAGAAGACGGACCGACTACGGGAGGATCGGTAAGTATGAGGGGGTGGTGGGGGGGTGGATCGGAGCACAGGGGGGGGATCGGAGGACGGGGGGAGCGGACAGGAGCACGGGGGAGCGGACAGGAGCACGGGGGAGCGAACAGGGGGACGGAGGGGGGTACCGGACAGAACGGTGGACTGGGGAGGAGATCGGGGGCGGTGGGGGGGGCCAGAACATGATTTCCAGCCATGGCAGATGCTATTACAGCATCGGCCATGGCTGGATTGCAATATTTCACCATTTTCATAGGTGAAATATTGCAAATTGCTCTGATTGGCTGTTGCACTTTCAACAGCCAATCAGAGCGATCGTAGCCACGTGGGGGCAAAGCCACCCCCCCTAGGCTGAAGTACAACTCCCCCTCTCCCTGCAGATCGGGTAAAATAGGAATTAACCCTTTCACCCGATCTGCAGGGATGCGATCATTCCATGACGCCGCATAGGCGTCATGGGTCGGGAAGGGGTTAAAGTAATTTCAGGATGGTTTTTGAAAGGGTTTTCAGTTGACCGTGAAGTCCTCTTTTGTATCCTTCTGCTATCTAGTAAGTGGACCTCTCTTTGCTAAATCTACTTTCATACTGTGTATGTCTTTTCCTCTTAATTCACCGTTATTACATGTGGGGGGCTTCTATCATCTTTTGGGGTATTTCCCTAGAGGTAAGCCAGGTCTGTTTCTTCCTCTACCAGGCGTAGTTAGTCCTCCGGCTGGCGCGTGGCATATAGGAAGCCGTAGGTATGCTCCCTGGCTACTATTAGTTGTGTGGTAGATTTAGCTCACGGTCAACTCGAGTTTCCATCACCCGAGAGCTCGTTCGTTATTTATATGTTTCTTACGTTCCCTTGCCATTGGGAACCATGACAACGAGCCAAGTGAAAAGCACGAACCAAATCGGCGGCATGGACATCGGAGGCAACTGTTGTGAATTCCGTCCTTGGGTTCCCTCCTGTGGTTGTGAATGGTACTTTTGTGAGTTCTGCCCTTGGGCTCCCTCTGGTGGTTTCGAGTGGAACTGCTGCTCCTTGAGTTTAGTTGTAGCAGCTGCTTTCACTGATCGTCTCTCCTGGCTTTGCTATTTAACCTGGCTCTGGTCTTCAGTTCATGCCAGCTGTCAATGTTTCTGGTTTGGGATTCAGATCTCTCCTTGGATTTCTCTGATGGCCTGTCCATTTCAGCAAAAGATAAGTTTTTGCTAGTTCTTTGTTGTCCATTTGCTTTGGACTTTATTGCTCAGCTCATGTTATGTTTCCTTTTGTCCAGCTTGTCATTATGATATATTCAGGCTAGCTGGAAGCTCTGGGGAAGCAGATTTGCCCTCCACACCGTGAGTCGGTGTGGAAATCATTTTTGTAAACTCTGCGTGGATTTTTAGTTTTTAATACTGACCGCACAGTATCCTTTCCTATTCTGTCTATTTAGATTAGTATTGGCCTCCTTTGCTAAAAACTGTTTTCATTTCTGTGTATGTTATTTCCCTCTCCACTCACAGTCAATATTTGTGGGGGGCTATCTTTTCTTTTGGGAATTTCTCTGAGGCAAGATAGCTTTCTGTTTCCATCTTTAGGGGTAGTTAGTTCTCAGGCTGTGACGAGGTGTCTAGGGAGAGACCGGAACACTCCACGGCTATTTCTAGTGTTGGTGTTAGGATTAGGAACTGCGGTCAGTAAAGATACCACCTCCTCAGAGTTTGTCCTATGTTGCTCCTTAACCACCAGGTCATAACAGGCAACCACCCAAAAATTATCCTCCTGGCCATAACACTTCCACTTGACAAGATACTGAAGCCTCCGCCTCGAAAAACGAGAATCCAAAATTTTTTCAACCACATATTCCAACTCCCCCTCAACCAACACCGGGGCAGGAGGATCAACAGAGGGAACCACGGGTACCACATATCTCCGCAACAATGATCTATGGAAAACATTGTGGATGGCAAAAGAGGCTGGAAGGGCCAAACGAAAAGGCACTGGATTGATAATCTCAGAAATCTTATAAGGACCAATAAACCGAGGCTTGAACTTAGGGGAAGAAACCTTCATAGGAACATGACGAGAAGATAACCAGACTAAATCCCCCACACGAAGCCGAGGACCAACACACCGACGGCGGTTAGCAAAACGCTGAGCCTTTTCCTGAGACAACGTCAAATTGTCTACCACATGAGTCCAAATCTGCTGTAACCTGTCCATCACGGAATCAACACCAGGACAATCAGAAGGCTCAACCTGCCCTGAAGAAAAACGAGGATGGAAACCAAAATTACAAAAAAAAGGCGAAACCAAAGTAGCCGAACTGGCCCGATTATTAAGGGCAAACTCGGCCAACGGCAAGAAAGCCACCCAATCATCCTGATCAGCAGACACAAAGCATCTCAAATAGGTTTCCAAGGTTTGATTAGTTCGCTCAGTTTGGCCATTTGTCTGAGGATGGAACGCCGAAGAAAAAGACAAATTAATGCCCATCCTAGCACAAAAGGACCGCCAAAACCTGGAAACAAACTGGGAACCTCTGTCAGAAACAATATTCTCCGGAATGCCATGCAAACGAACCACATGCTGAAAAAACAATGGAACCAAATCAGAGGAGGATGGCAATTTAGGCAAAGGTACCAAATGGACCATTTTAGAGAACCGGTCACAAACCACCCAGATAACAGACATCCTCTGAGACACAGGAAGATCCGAAATAAAATCCATGGAAATATGCCTCCAGGGCCTCTCAGGGACAGGCAAAGGCAAAAGCAACCCACTAGCGTGGGAACAGCAAGGCTTAGCCCGGGCACAGGTCTCACAGGACTGCACAAAAGAACGCACATCCTGCGACAAGGAAGGCCACCAAAAGGACCTAGCAACCAAATCTCTGGTACCAAAAATCCCAGGATGACCGGCCAACACAGAACAATGGACCTCAGAAATTACCTTACTTGTCCATCTATCAGGAACAAACAGCTTCCCCACAGGACAGCGGTCTGGTTTATCAGCCTGAAATTCCTGAAGCACCCGCCGTAAATCAGGGGAGATAGCAGAAAGAATCACCCCTTCCCTAAGAATGCCAACCGGCTCAAGAACTCCAGGAGAATCAGGCAAAAAAACTCCTAGAGAGGGCATCCGCCTTAACATTCTTAGATCCCGGAAGATATGAGACCACAAAATCGAAACGGGAGAAAAACAGGGACCATCGAGCCTGTCTAGGGTTCAGCCGCTTGGCTGACTCGAGGTAAATCAGATTCTTATGATCGGTCAAGACCACAACGCGGTGCTTGGCTCCCTGAAGCCAATGTCGCCACTCCTCAAATGCCCACTTCTGTTGTGAAATTGGATTTTGGGCTCCCCCGGTGGCCACTGGTGGAATTGAACTTGTGTGCATCATCCCCTCTGTTCACCTGTTCCCATCAGGATGTGGGAGTCGCTATTTAACCTTGCTCCTCTGTCACTTCCATGCCGGTCAACATTGTAATCAGAAGCCTTTCTGTGCATGTTCCTGCTACCAGACAACTTCCAGCTAAGTCGGACTTTTGTCCTTGTTTGTTTTTTGCATTTTGTTCCAGTTCACAGCTGCAGTTTCGTTTCTGTGTCTGGAAAGCTCTTGTGATCTGAAATTGCCACTCTGATGTTATGAGTTAATACTAGAGTCTTAAAGTAATTTCAGGATGGTGTATTGATAGGGTTTTCAGCTGACCATGAAAGTACCCTTTCTGTCTTCCTGCTATCTAGTAAGCGGACCTCGATTTTGCTAAACCTATTTTCATACTACGTTTGTCATTTTCATCTTAAATCACCGCCAATATATGTGGGGGCCTCTGTCTGCCTTTCGGGGAAATTTCTCTAGAGGTGAGCCAGGACTATATTTTCCTCTGCCAGGATTAGTTAGTCCTCCGGCCGGCGCTGGGCGTCTAGGGATAAAACGCAGGCTACGCTACCCGGCTACTGTTAGTTGTGCGGCAGGTTTAGTTCATGGTCAGTTTAAGTTTCCATCCTTCCAAGAGCTAGTTCCTATGTATGCTGGGCTATGTTCTCTTGCCATTGAGAACCATAACAGTTTGACCGGCCCACAAAGGGTTAAATTAATTGGCAGAGAAAGGAGAGAAAAAAGAAGTCTGCTGAAAAAAATTTATTTTTTTTTTTTCCCTTCAGTTCTGAGTGTGCTTTCAATTGAATCACTTGCAAGTCTGCCTATATTGCAGCCTTCCTCTCTCTCTCTCCTTCTAATCTTGGAATGGCTCTGTGTTCACCTGTTTAAAATGGATATTCAGAGTTTAGCTGCAGGTTTGAATAATCTCACCACGAAAGTTCAAAATTTACAAGATTTTGTTGTTCATGTTCCTATATCTGAACCTAGAGTTCCTTTGCCTGAATTTTTCTCGGGGAATAGATCTTGCTTTCAAAATTTCAAAAATAATTGCAAGTTGTTTTTGTCCCTGAAATCTCGCTCTGCTGGAGATCCTGCTCAGCAGGTCAGGATTGTGATTTCCTTGCTCCGGGGCGACCCTCAAGATTGGGCTTTTGCATTGGCTCCAGGGGATCCTGCGTTGCTCAATGTGGATGCGTTTTTTCTGGCCTTGGGGTTGCTTTATGAGGAACCTCATTTAGAGCTTCAGGCGGAAAAAGCCTTGATGTCCCTATCTCAGGGGCAAGATGAAGTTGAAATATACTGCCAAAAATTCCGTAAATGGTCTGTGCTTACTCAGTGGAATGAGTGCGCCCTGGCGGCGAATTTCAGAGAGGGTCTCTCTGATGCCGTTAAGGATGTTATGGTGGGGTTCCCTGTGCCTGCGGGTCTGAATGAGTCCATGACAATGGCTATCCAGATCGATAGACGTCTGCGGGAGCGCAAACCTGTGCACCATTTGGCGGTGTCTACTGAGAAGACGCCAGAGAATATGCAATGTGATAGAATTCTGTCCAGAAGCGAACGGCAGAATTTTAGACGAAAAAATGGGTTGTGCTTTTATTGTGGTGATTCAACTCATGTTATATCAGCATGCTCTAAGCGTACTAAGAAGCTTGATAAGTCAGTTTCAATTGGCACTTTTCAGTCTAAGTTTATTCTATCTGTGACCCTGATTTGTTCTTTATCATCTATTACCGCGGATGCCTATGTCGACTCTGGCGCCGCTTTGAGTCTTATGGATTGGTCCTTTGCCAAACGCTGTGGGTATGATTTAGAGCCTCTTGAAACTCCTATACCTCTGAAGGGGATTGACTCCACCCCATTGGCTAGTAATAAACCACAATACTGGACACAAGTAACTATGCGAATTAATCCGGATCATCAGGAGATTATTCGCTTTCTTGTGCTGTATAATCTACATGATGTGTTGGTGCTTGGATTGCCATGGCTGCAATCTCATAACCCAGTCCTCGACTGGAACGCTATGTCTGTGTTAAGCTGGGGATGTAAGGGGATGCATGGGGACGTACCTTTGGTTTCCATTTCGTCATCTATTCCCTCTGAGATTCCTGAATTCTTGTCTGACTATCGTGATGTTTTTGAAGAACCTAAGCTTGGTTCATTACCTCCGCACCGGGAGTGCGATTGTGCCATAGATTTGATTCCGGGTAGTAAATACCCTAAGGGTCGTTTATTTAATCTGTCTGTGCCTGAACATGCTGCTATGCGAGAATATATAAAGGAGTCCTTGGAAAAGGGACATATTCGTCCTTCGTCATCTCCCTTAGGAGCCGGTTTTTTCTTTGTGTCTAAGAAAGATGGCTCTTTGAGGCCGTGTATTGATTATCGGCTTTTGAATAAAATCACGGTTAAATATCAATATCCGTTGCCACTGCTGACTGATTTGTTTGCTCGCATAAAGGGGGCCAAGTGGTTCTCTAAGATAGATCTCCGTGGGGCGTATAATTTGGTGCGAATTAAGCAGGGGGATGAGTGGAAAACCGCATTTAATACGCCCGAGGGCCACTTTGAGTATTTGGTGATGCCTTTTGGCCTTTCAAATGCCCCTTCAGTCTTTCAGTCCTTTATGCATGACATTTTCCGTGATTATTTGGATAAATTTATGATCGTGTATCTGGATGATATTCTGATTTTTTCGGATGACTGGGACTCTCATGTCCAGCAGGTCAGGAGGGTTTTTCAGGTTTTGCGGTCTAATTCCTTGTGTGTGAAGGGTTCTAAGTGCGTTTTTGGGGTTCAAAAGATTTCCTTCTTGGGATACATTTTTTCCCCCTCTTCCATCGAGATGGATCCTGTCAAGGTTCAGGCTATTTGTGATTGGACGCAACCCTCTTCTCTTAAGAGTCTTCAGAAATTTTTGGGCTTTGCTAACTTTTATCGTCGATTTATTGCTGGTTTTTCTGATGTTGTTAAACCATTGACTGATTTGACTAAGAAGGGTGCTGATGTTGCTGATTGGTCCCCTGATGCTGTGGAGGCCTTTCGGGAGCTTAAGCGCCGCTTTTCTTCCGCCCCTGTGTTGCGTCAGCCTGATGTTGCTCTTCCTTTTCAGGTTGAGGTCGACGCTTCTGAAATCGGAGCTGGGGCGGTTTTGTCGCAAAGAAGTTCCGACTGCTCCGTGATGAAACCTTGTGCTTTTTTTTCTCGTAAATTTTCGCCCGCCGAGCGGAATTATGATATTGGGAATCGGGAGCTTTTGGCCATGAAGTGGGCTTTTGAGGAGTGGCGTCATTGGCTTGAGGGGGCTAGACATCAGGTGGTGGTATTGACCGACCACAAAAATTTAATTTATCTTGAGTCCGCCAGACGCCTGAATCCTAGACAGGCGCGCTGGTCGTTGTTTTTCTCTCGGTTTAATTTTGTGGTGTCATACCTACCGGGTTCTAAGAATGTTAAGGCGGATGCCCTTTCTAGGAGTTTTGAGCCTGACTCCCCTGGTAATTCTGAACCTACAGGTATCCTTAAGGATGGAGTGATATTGTCTGCCGTTTCTCCAGACCTGCGGCGGGCCTTGCAGGATTTTCAGGCGGATAGACCTGATCGTTGCCCACCTGGTAGACTGTTTGTTCCTGATGATTGGACCAGTAAAGTCATTTCTGAGGTTCATTCTTCTGCGTTGGCAGGTCATCCTGGAATCTTTGGTACCAGGGATTTGGTGGCAAGGTCCTTCTGGTGGCCTTCCCTGTCACGAGATGTACGAGGCTTTGTGCAGTCTTGTGACGTTTGTGCTCGGGCCAAGCCTTGTTGTTCTCGGGCTAGTGGATTGTTGTTGCCCTTGCCTATCCCGAAGAGGCCTTGGACGCACATCTCGATGGATTTTATTTCGGATCTTCCTGTTTCTCAGAAGATGTCTGTCATCTGGGTGGTGTGTGACCGTTTCTCTAAGATGGTCCATTTGGTTCCCCTGCCTAAGTTGCCTTCTTCTTCCGAGTTGGTTCCTCTGTTTTTTCAAAATGTGGTTCGTTTGCATGGTATTCCGGAGAATATCGTTTCTGACAGAGGAACCCAATTCGTGTCTAGATTTTGGCGGGCATTCTGTGCTAGGATGGGCATAGATTTGTCTTTCTCGTCTGCTTTCCAATCTCAGACTAATGGCCAGACCGAGCGGACGAATCAGACTTTGGAGACATATTTGAGGTGTTTTGTGTCTGCAGATCAGGATGATTGGGTTGCTTTTTTGCCTTTAGCGGAGTTTGCCCTCAATAATCGGGCCAGCTCTGCCACCTTGGTGTCTCCTTTTTTCTGTAATTCGGGGTTTCATCCTCGATTTTCCTCCGGTCAGGTGGAATCTTCGGATTGTCCTGGAGTGGATGCTGTGGTGGAGAGGTTGCATCAGATTTGGGGGCAGGTGGTGGACAATTTGAAGTTGTCCCAGGAGAAGACTCAGCTTTTTGCCAACCGCCGGCGTCGGGTTGGTCCTCGGCTTTGTGTCGGGGACTTGGTGTGGTTGTCTTCTCGTTTTGTCCCTATGAGGGTTTCTTCTCCTAAGTTTAAGCCTCGGTTCATCGGCCCGTACAAGATATTGGAGATTCTTAACCCTGTGTCCTTCCGTTTGGACCTCCCTGCATCTTTTTCTATTCATAATGTTTTTCATCGGTCATTATTGCGCAGGTATGAGGTACCGGTTGTGCCTTCCGTTGAGCCTCCTGCTCCGGTGTTGGTTGAGGGCGAGTTGGAGTACGTTGTGGAAAAAATCTTGGACTCTCGTGTTTCCAGACGGAAACTCCAGTATCTGGTCAAATGGAAGGGATACGGTCAGGAGGATAATTCTTGGGTGACTGCCTCTGATGTTCATGCCTCCGATCTGGTCCGTGCCTTTCATAGGGCTCATCCTGATCGCCCTGGTGGTTCTGGTGAGGGTTCGGTGCCCCCTCCTTGAGGGGGGGGTACTGTTGTGAAATTGGATTTTGGGCTCCCCCTGTGGCCACTGGTGGAATTGAACTTGTGTGCATCATCCCCTCTGTTCACCTGTTCCCATCAGGATGTGGGAGTCGCTATTTAACCTTGCTCCTCTGTCACTTCCATGCCGGTCAACATTGTAATCAGAAGCCTTTCTGTGCATGTTCCTGCTACCAGACAACTTCCAGCTAAGTCGGACTTTTGTCCTTGTTTGTTTTTTGCATTTTGTTCCAGTTCACAGCTGCAGTTTCGTTTCTGTGTCTGGAAAGCTCTTGTGATCTGAAATTGCCACTCTGATGTTATGAGTTAATACTAGAGTCTTAAAGTAATTTCAGGATGGTGTATTGATAGGGTTTTCAGCTGACCATGAAAGTACCCTTTCTGTCTTCCTGCTATCTAGTAAGCGGACCTCGATTTTGCTAAACCTATTTTCATACTACGTTTGTCATTTTCATCTTAAATCACCGCCAATATATGTGGGGGCCTCTGTCTGCCTTTCGGGGAAATTTCTCTAGAGGTGAGCCAGGACTATATTTTCCTCTGCCAGGATTAGTTAGTCCTCCGGCCGGCGCTGGGCGTCTAGGGATAAAACGCAGGCTACGCTACCCGGCTACTGTTAGTTGTGCGGCAGGTTTAGTTCATGGTCAGTTTAAGTTTCCATCCTTCCAAGAGCTAGTTCCTATGTATGCTGGGCTATGTTCTCTTGCCATTGAGAACCATAACACACTTCATAGCCAACAACTCCCGATTGCCGACATCATAATTGCGTTCCGCAGGCGAAAACTTTCGGGAAAAGAAGGCACATGGTTTCATCAAGGAACCATCAGAATTCCTCTGTGACAAAACGGCCCCTGCCCCAATCTCAGAAGCGTCAACCTCAACCTGAAAAGGAAGAGACACATCAGGCTGACGCAAGACCGGGGCAGAAGTAAATCGGCGTTTAAGCTCCTGAAAGGCCTCCACAGCCTCAGAGGACCAATTTGCCACATCAGCGCCTTTCTTTGTCAAATCGGTCAGGGGCTTAACCACACTAGAGAAGTTGGCAATGAAACGGCGATAAAAATTAGCAAAGCCCAAAAATTTCTGAAGGCTCTTCACAGATGTGGGTTGAACCCAGTCATGAATGGCTTGGACCTTAACAAAATCCATTTCTATAGACGAAGGAGAAAAAATAAACCCCAAAAAAGAGACCTTCTGGACCCCAAATAGGCACTTAGACCCCTTCACAAACAGAGCATTATCACGAAGGATCTGGAATACCATACTGACCTGCTTCACGTGAGACTCCCAATCATTGGAAAAAATCTAAATATCATCCAAATACACAATCAAGAATTTATCAAGATAATTGCGGAAAATATCATGCATGAAGGACTGAAAAAATGAAGGAGCATTAGAAAGCCCGAAAGGCATCACCAGGTATTCAAAGTGGCCTTCGGGCGTATTAAATGCAGTTTTCCATTCGTCACCCTGTTTAATACGAACAAGATTATACGCCCCTCGAAGGTCAATCTTGGTAAACCAACTAGCCCCCTTAATCCGAGCAAACAAATCAGAGAGCAAAGGTAAAGGGTATTGGAATTTGACCGTGATCTTATTAAGAAGGCGATAATCAATACAGGGTCTCAAGGAGCCATCCTTCTTGGCAACAAAAAAGAATCCTGCTCCCAATGGTGACGAAGACGGCCGAATAAGCCCCTTCTCTAAAGACTCCTTAACATAGCCCCGCATAGCGGCATGCTCTGGCACAGACAGATTGAAGAGTCGGCCCTTAGGGAACTTACAGCCAGGAACCAAGTCGATAGCACAATCACAGTCCTGTTGTGAATTTGGTTTCTGGGCTCCCTCGGTGGTTTCTGGTGGTACTGCACTTGTGTGCTTCATCTCCTCTGTTCACCTGTTTTCCATCTGGATGTGGGAGTTTTCTATTTAGCCTTGCTCCTCAGTCATTTCTATGCCGGCCAACAATGTTACCAGAAGCCTTTCTGTTGCATGTTCCTGCTCCTAGACAACTATCAGCTAAGTTGGACTTGTTGTCCTAAGTTTGTTTTGCATTTTTGTTCCAGTTCTCTGTGATTGAATATTTCTGAGGCTGGAAGCTCTTGTGAGCTGAAATTGCCACTCTGGTGTCATGAGTTGATATTAGAGTCTTAAAGTAATTTCAGGATGGTATTTTGAAAGGGTTTTCAGCTGACCGTGAAGTTCCCTTTTCTGTCTTCCTACTATCTAGTAAGCGGACCTCAATTTGCTAAACCTATCTTCATACTTCGTATGTCAATTTCCTCTAAAATCACCGCCAATATATGTGGGGGCTACTGTCTGCCTTTTGGGGAAAATTTCTCTAGAGGTAAGCCAGGTCTGTATTTTCCTCTGCTAGGGTCAGTCAGTTCTCCGGCTGGCGCTGGGCGTCTAGGGATAAAACGTAGGCACGCTACCCGGCCACTGTTAGTTGTGCGGTAGGTTTAGCTCATGGTCAGCTCGAGTTCCCATCTTCCAAGAGCTAGTCCTTTTGTATGCTTTATTACGTTCTCTTGCCATTGAGAACCATGACACAGTCCCTATGAGGAGGAAGGGAACTGGACTTGGGCTCATCGAATACATCCTGGAAATCTGACAAAAATTCAGGAACATCAGAAGAGGGGGAAGAGGAAATTGACATTAAAGGAACGTCACTATGTACCCCTTGACAACCCCAACTAGTCACAGACATCGATTTCCAATCCAACACTGGATTGTGTACTTGTAACCATGGAAAACCCAGTACAACAACATCATGTAAATTATGCAACACCAGAAAACGACAATCTTCTTGATGTGCTGGAGCCATGCACATAGTCAGCTGAGTCCAATACTGAGGTTTATTCTTGGCCAACGGTGTAGCATCAATACCCCTCAAAGGAATAGGGCTCTGCAAAGGCTGCAAAGAAAAACCACAGTGCCTGGCGAAGTCTAAGTCCATTAAGTTCAGGGCAGCGCCTGAATCCACAAATGCCATGACAGAGAAAGATGACAATGAGCAAATCAGGGTCACAGACAGGAGAAACTTAAGCTGTACAGTACTAATGGTAACAGATCTAGCGACCCTCTTAATACGCTTAGGGCAATCAGAAATAGTATGAGCAGAATCACCACAGTAAAAACACACCCCATTCTGACGTCTGTATCCCCTCTGTTCCGCTCTAGTCAGAATCCTATCACATTGCATAGGCTCAGGACTCCGCTCAGAGAATGCTGCCATGTGGTGCACCACTTTGCGCTCACGCAGGCGCCGATCGATCTGAATGGCTAGAGACATAGATTCGCTCAGACCAACAGGCGTGGGGAACCCCACCATAACATCTTTAAGGGCTTCTGAAAGACCCTTTCTGAAAATTGCTGCCAGAGCATCCTCATTCCATTTAGTGAGCACAGACCATTTTCTAAATTTCTGGCAGTACAATTCTGCCGCTTCCTGACCCTGACACAGGGCCAACAAGGTTTTTTCCGCATGATCCACAGAGTTAGGTTCGTCATACAATAATCCGAGCGATTGAAAAAATGCATCTACATTAAGCAATGCCGTATCCCCTGACTCAAGGGAGAATGCCCAGTCCTGAGGGTCACCCCGCAGCAGAGAAATAACTATTTTAACTTGCTGAGTGGGGTCACCAGAGGAACGGGGTTTCAGAGCAAAAAACAATTTGCAGTTATTTTTAAAGTTCAAAAACTTAGATCTATCCCCGTAAAATAAATCTGGAGTAGGAATTCTAGGCTCTAAGGCTGGAGTCTGAACAACATAATCTTGGATACTCTGAAATCTAGCAGCAAGCTGATCCACACGAGAAAACAACCCCTGAACATCCATGTCCGCGCCCAAATCCACCCAGAGATTAAGAGGAAGGAAAAAGACAAAACAGACTAAAGAAAAAAAAATGGCTCAGAACTCTTTTTCTTTTCCTTCTTTTGAGATGCATTCAACTCATTTGTGGCCAGTTGTACTGTTATGGACTGGTAATTTAGGAGCGACATGCGACTAGCTCTGAGCAGGTGGTAACTATACAGACCGCAGTTCCTGATCTTAACACAACCCTAGAAGTAGCCGTGGGATGTTCCTGTCACTCCCTGGACACCTCGTCACAGCCGGAGAACTAGCTACCCCTAAAGGTAGAAACAGGAAAGCTATCTTGCCTCAGAGAAAATCCCCAAAGGATAGGACAGCCCCCCACAAATAATGACTGTGAGAGGAGAAGGAAATGACATACGTAGTATGAAACAAGATTTAGCAAAGGAGGCCACTTCTAGCTAGATAGATAGTACAGGAAAGAACACTGTGCGGTCAGTAATAAAAACTAGAAAAAGTCCACCGCAGAGATATGCAAAAATCTCCACACCTGACTAAAGGTGTGGAGGGCGAAATCTGCAGCCCAGAGCTTCCAGCTTAGCTGAATAGATCCATACTGATAAGCTGGACAAATGAACAAAACATAGAATGTGCTGAACAATAAGTCCACAACAAGTGGACTGCAAAAGGACAAGCAAGGACTTATCTTTGCTGAACGGGTCAGAGTGTCAGGGAAATCCAAAAGAGCCGTGACTCCAAGCAGGAACAATTGACAACTGGCATTGATTGAGAGATAAGGCCAGACTAAAATAGCCGAGCCAGAAAAACAATCAGTGGAAGCAGCTGCTGATGCTAAATCCAAGAAGCAGCTATACTACTCAAAACCACCGGAGGGAGCCCAAGAGCGGAATTCACAACAGCGGAGTCCTGCGGGGGAGTCGTCCTCTAGGCTCTGGGCATTGGCCTTGGCGGCAACTGGGGCATCCGACGCCACCTCCTGGTGGTATGTGAGAGCGGGACGCCTGGGAGGCACTGCACGGCTGGGCTGTCGCTCTTGTAGCGCCTGGATGGCTTTATCCTTGAATTGCGCAAAAGTCAGGTCTGGATTCTGCATGGCCAGGAAGTGCAGTTGACCCCTTTGGTGGCTGCACAGGAGCCCCTCAATGAACCGCTCCTTCAGGAGTTTATCTTCATCTTGCATGCTGCTGGGGTCACTCTACTTGATGGCCCGCAGCGCCTCCTAGAGGTTAAGGGCATAGTCCCGTAAGCTATCCTGCGGCCTCTGCTTGCACCCATAGAAAGTCAACTTAATTTCTGTAGCGGTGCGGGTGTCAAAGGTGGCTTTAAGCTTTGCAAAGACCTGCTGTGCAGTTCCCTTATCCTCTGCGGGCCAGGACTTCACTTCTCTCAGAGCCGCCCCAAAGAGTTGGCCTGTTATCATATGAACTTTCTGAGACTCTGTCAAGGGATAGAACTCGAGCAGGCTGCAGATCCCCTCTTTAAAGTCAGTTAATGTATGGGACTCTCCAGAGTATCACGGGAGCCAGGCTGCTCCAGGTAGGTACGGCATGGAGAAGGGCATTATGGCTGTTGTAGTCGCAGCAGCCTCCAGCTGGCAGATAGGGGCGGCGAGCTCTGCGGCAACCGGCTGTGGTACAAGGCCCGCGGCTGCGTCTACCGCGGGGGCCGAAGATGCCTCTGGGTCTACGGCTGCGACCGCCGCCTCTGCTCCCCCCGACTCAGACATGGCCGCTCCTTCCCCCCGCTAACCTGCTGGATGTTGGTGTTCCTCTTCCAGGATCGTCGCTTTACCGCGTCTTTTAGTTCCGCGCTCTTTTTGACCAGCTCCGCCCACGAAGCTACGGCTCCTCCCTTCGTGCGCGGCGATGGCGAATTTTGGAGGCAAATAGCAACACACAGTCTTTGCAATAAATCACGGTTCAAGCACAATAAATCACAGTTCCAAGGCACACATGACCTGATTCTTCAGGCTTAAGTAGATCCTGTTCGTGACGCAAAGTTTGGAGCGCCCCCAGATGCAGGGCCGCGGGGTACTCGGCACCGGGCTTCTCTGTCTCAGTTCTGGGGTTGTCACGGTGGCTAGACCCGGTCCGTGACCCTGCTAAGGGGCGTCCAGTGAAAGGTGTAGGTGGTGGTGCGTAGTGCAGTTCGTGGTGAATAACGAGGACACAGGGTTGCAGTCTCTTTACCTCTTTACTGAAAGCTTCAGGATCCTCAATCCAGAGCACTGCTAACAGGGCTGTCTGAGACCGGCCGGTCCGAAGGCACATCCAGAGTTCCCTTTGCAGGTGGAAATCAGTCTCTACCTTCTAGCGCCTGGGTGTTGTAGTACTTCCCTGCTGAGCACCATGGGATAGTCCTCACAACTGTCGTGTATGTTTCTGTTCTTTCTCTCTCCGTCCCCCAGTGTGGATAGGACGCACCCGTATGACGGGGTAGGCCTGGAGCTATTTTATAGGGACCCTAGGGACGCCCCTCTCCCACAGTTTGCCTCCGTTGTCTTCGTTAGGTGTAATGGTGAGACAGCCAACCTATAGTTAACTGCCCGGCCGTAGTCTAAAGTAATGCGTAGAGTCTCTTACTTTCTCGGCGTTCCGGGCACCGGCTACGCACCTCAGAAGGATGTTGCTATTCTTGAGGCACGACTCCTTCTGGTATTATCTCCTTTTTGCTGTATTCCCGTTTCTCACTCTTCACAATAAACCTCACTTCTTGTCCTTTCTTAGGAGTCTGCCGCTGTAAGGCACAGGCACAACTCCGTAACGATTTGTCCCTTTCTAGGACTGTGCCAGGATCCCACCCCTGACCGGTCCTCTCTGGAGCTCTTCCCAGCTACTTTCTTCCTAACTTCCTGTCCAACCCTCAGTTTTACCAGAGTGTGAGGAGTGGCCTACTAGATAGAACCACTCCCCCTGGTGGCCGGAGTGTGAAGTGTAATGTGTGTCTGTGATACCTGGTCAGGTGAACTCCCTTAGTGCCACCAGACGTAACATCACTCCCCTTAGTGGCAGAGAGACATTACTGCAATGACCAGGACTCTGGGGCGCTGCAAAGACACCAAAACTGTTGTTTCTATTCAGGGGCAGTAATTCTGTACATAACTAGTCTTGCTCTCAGCTACAATGTATCCAGTGCAAACAATGCTCTGTGAGCGAAACTCATAATCCGCAGCTGCACAGATCTCTCTGCTGGATTGTTACTAGTGATGAGCGAGTGCACTCGTTGCTCGGCTGGTCTGAGAATTTGTTAGTGTTCGGAGATTTAGTTTTCATTGCAGCAGCTGAATGATTTACAGCTACTAGACAGCTTGATTATATGTGGGGATTCCCTAGGAACCTGGCAACCCCCACATGTTCTCAGGCTGGCTAGTGGCTGTAAATCATTCAGCTGTGGCGATGAAAACTAAATCTCCGTCCGAACACTAACAAATACTCTGAGACCACCCGAGCGTGCTCTGGAAAACCCGAGCAACGAGTATACTCACTCATCACTAGTCACAGAGCATTGTCTGCACTGGATACATTGTATCAGTCTGGAGTCACAGAGCATTGTCTGCACTGGATACATTGTATCAGTCTGGAGTCACAGAGCATTGTCTGCACTGGATACATTGTATCAGTCTGGAGTCACAGAGCATTGTCTGCACTGGATATATTGTATCAGTCTGGAGTCACAGAGCATTGTCTGCACTGGATACATTGTATCAGTCTGGAGTCACAGAGCATTGTCTGCACTGGATACATTGTATCAGTCTGGAGTCACAGAGCATTGTCTGCACTGGATACATTGTATCAGTCTGGAGTCACAGAGCATTGTTTGCACTGGATATATTGTATCAGTCTGGAGTCACAGAGCATTGTCTGCACTGGATACATTGTATCAGTCTGGAGTCACAGAGCATTGCCTGCACTGGATACATTGTATCAGTCTGGAGTCTCAGAGCATTGTCCGCACTGGATACATTGTATCAGTCTGGAGTCACAGAGCATTGTCTGCACTGGATACATTGTACCGGTCTGGATTCACAGAGCATTGTCTGCACTGGATACATTGTTTCAGCTGAGAGCAGGACTAGTGATGGACAGAGTTATATATCTGAATGGAAACAAGTAATCTCATTCATTGACGGCAAGCAGAGATCTTGAAAACGGTGAAGAACTGAAATATAAAATATATTAGATAGTAGTGGCAGTTGTATACAGGTGTTCAGCGGGGTCTCCTGGCAGCGTCCGTACTGGGTGCTATCGCTGATTTTTCAGTACTTTGTCGTCTTGTTTCTTTGCATTCGCAGGAATGAGTTAATCTTATCTGGTTTTGTGACTTCCACGTGACCTCTCGTACATGAAACGCTCACCTGTTCTGACAACTGTCACTGCCACTTAGTCGCTGACTGGACAATGGATTTCCTCATCTACCACAAATGCACATCACGCACATTGCCACAAAGGTTACCGCGGCCCCCGGGACTGATCCTGAACTCTCGTGTATTAGCAGTTGTTATTCTGTATCACCATATACTACAACCCCCACCATCATCATCATCGCCTTCAGTGCAGGAGCAGAGTCTGCGTATCACGGGAGCTGAGCAATTTCCACTGGGATGTAAATTGTATGGCGCCATATTGTGCCCTGCCCGTTACATCAGGGCAGCAATTACACCAACATGTCTTTTGGTGGCACTTAGGGGAGGATTTATTAATTCCTAGACCCAACCTGTAAGTCGTATAATGTGATGCATATATTTATCGCTATACCAGACAAGTCAGTGGCGCTGCCACCTCCGGAGCCGTGTCATGTTCCTCAGTTGGTGTGCACCATATTACGGTTTTAGACAGATGTATGAATGGAAGGGTCCTGTGCAGCAGAGAGAGTCAGTCACCTGTACAGCAGACATAACTTCCTGTGATCACGTCGGTCCACATAGTCACCCAGACTATATTTCTTTCTTGGCAGACTCGTGGAGCCGCACTGCTTCGATACCAACATATTACCCACAGAGTTCTGCGGAGCGCCCCCGCGGCTGGAGAACGGACACATCCAGGTACCACGTCCGCTCAGTCTACCTGGACTGGATATTCTCCAGTCTCATCTATTGTGTTTCCTCCCTGTATAGAAATTTCTGAAAAATATCTAAAAAACTGAATATTTGATATTTGCTACAAGATTAGTAATGCTTATTGGTTGGCATATGGCAGGGATGGAGTTACCTGCAATACCAGATGTAACCTGAGGACAGATGGGGCGCTATTTCTTTAATCCTGTACGTCTTCACCACGTGTCTCTGTTCCTGTGCAGGATGATGAGGGGACATACCACGTGGGCAAACGTATAATCTACACCTGCAACATCGGCTACACCCTGGTGGGAGATCCGATCGCTGAGTGTAACGCGGACCACCAGTGGCAAATCAATGCCATGCAATGCCGACGTGAGTGCGGATATCAGTCTGGGCATCTACACTTGTGCCAGGTCGGCCCTTTACTTTCTGGTTATCCAGCAGCGAGTGGTGACAGGTGATGGCAGCCATGGTGGGCACCACGCTCTCCTGTCACCCCCCTAACTGCAGGGCATGCTGGGAGTCAGTGCCAGAACATGTGGGGAGAAATGTAATGAGGGTCACAGAGACCCCTGAGATCCCCCCACACTGACACAATGTATCTCCTCAGGGATCGTGTGCTCCGCTCCTGATCTAGCAAGAAACATTAACGCTGCTCCCGAGAAAGAGTCGTATGAAATTGGGGACAAGTTAAGGTTGTCTTGTCCTCCCGGCCTGGAACTGGACGGTCCGGGTGTTGTGCAGTGCACGTCCAGCCTCCTGTGGAATCCCAGCGTGAAAAGCATCCAGTGTACAAAGAAAGGTAAGAATGCCGATCACCGCACTGCCTCCACCCCGGCCAGTCACCGCACTGCCTCCACCCCGGGCAGTCACCGCACTGCCTCCACCCCGGCCAGTCACCGCACTGCCTCCACCCCGGCCAGTCACCTCACTGCCTCCACCCCGGCCAGTCACCTCACTGCCTCCACCCCGGCCAGTCACCACACTGCCTCCACCCCGGCCAGTCACCGCACTGCCTCCACCGCACGCCAGTCACCTCACTGCCTCCACCCCGGCCAGTCACCTCACTGCCTCCACCCCGGCCAGTCACCGCACTGCCTCCACCCCGGCCAGTCACCGAACTGCCTCCACCCCGGCCAGTCACCGCACTGCCTCCACCCCGGCCAGTCACCTCACTGCCTCCACCCCGGCCAGTCACCTCACTGCCTCCACCCCGGCCAGTCACCTCACTGCCTCCACCCCGGCCAGTCACCAGACTGCCTCCACCCCGGCCAGTCACCTCACTGCCTCCACTCCACATCAGTTACCGCACTGCCTCCACCCCACGCCAGTCACCACACTGCCTCCACCCCGGGTAGTCACCAAACTGCCTCCACCCTGCACCAGTCACCGCACTGCCTCCACTCCACATCAGTCACCACACTGCCTCCACTCCACATCAGTCACCGCACTGCCTCCACCCTGCGCCAGTCACCGCACTGCCTCCACTCCACATCAGTCACCGCACTGCCTCCACCCCACGCCAGTCACCTCACTGCCTCCACCCCGGCCAGTCACCTCACTGCCTCCACCCCGGCCAGTCACCTCACTGCCTCCACCCCGGCCAGTCACCACACTGCCTCCACCCCGGCCAGTCACCGCACTGCCTCCACCGCACGCCAGTCACCTCACTGCCTCCACCCCGGCCAGTCACCTCACTGCCTCCACCCCGGCCAGTCACCGCACTGCCTCCACCCCGGCCAGTCACCGAACTGCCTCCACCCCGGCCAGTCACCGCACTGCCTCCACCCCGGCCAGTCACCTCACTGCCTCCACCCCGGCCAGTCACCTCACTGCCTCCACCCCGGCCAGTCACCTCACTGCCTCCACCCCGGCCAGTCACCAGACTGCCTCCACCCCGG
The DNA here is from genome assembly GCF_051348905.1 of Ranitomeya variabilis. NCBI lineage: Eukaryota > Metazoa > Chordata > Amphibia > Anura > Dendrobatidae > Ranitomeya > Ranitomeya variabilis. The sequence goes on from NC_135232.1 coordinate 24,879,346, forward strand.
CCAGTCACCTCACTGCCTCCACTCCACATCAGTTACCGCACTGCCTCCACCCCACGCCAGTCACCACACTGCCTCCACCCCGGGTAGTCACCAAACTGCCTCCACCCTGCACCAGTCACCGCACTGCCTCCACTCCACATCAGTCACCACACTGCCTCCACTCCACATCAGTCACCGCACTGCCTCCACCCTGCGCCAGTCACCGCACTGCCTCCACTCCACATCAGTCACCGCACTGCCTCCACCCCACGCCAGTCACCTCACTGCCTCCACCCCGGGCAGTCACCAAACTGCCTCCACCCCGGCCAGTCACCTCACTGCCTCCACCCCGGCCAGTCACCTCACTGCCTCCACCCTGGCCAGTCACCTCACTGCCTCCACCCCGGCCAGTCACCAGACTGCCTCCACCCCGGCCAGTCACCTCACTGCCTCCACTCCACATCAGTTACCGCACTGCCTCCACCCCACGCCAGTCACCACACTGCCTCCACCCCGGGTAGTCACCAAACTGCCTCCACCCTGCACCAGTCACCGCACTGCCTCCACTCCACATCAGTCTCCACACTGCCTCCACTCCACATCAGTCACCGCACTGCCTCCACCCCACGCCAGTCACCTCACTGCCTCCACCCCGGGCAGTCACCAAACTGCCTCCACCCCGGCCAGTCACCTCACTGCCTCCACCCCGGCCAGTCACCTCACTGCCTCCACCCCGGCCAGTCACCAGACTGCCTCCACCCCGGCCAGTCACCTCACTGCCTCCACTCCACATCAGTTACCGCACTGCCTCCACCCCATGCCAGTCACCGCACTGCCTCCACTCCACATCAGTCACCGCACTGCCTCCACCCCACGCCAGTCACCACACTGCCTCCACCCCGGGCAGTCACCAAACTGCCTCCACCCTGCGCCAGTCACCGCACTGCCTCCACTCCACATCAGTCACCGCACTGCCTCCACTCCACATCAGTCACTGCACTGCCTCCACCCCGGACAGTCACCAAACTGTTTCCACCCTGCGCCAGTCACCGCACTGCCTCCACTGCACATCAGTCACCGCACTGCTTCCACTCCACATCAGTCACCGCACTGCCTCCACTCCACATCAGTCACCGCACTGCCTCCACCCCGGGCAGTCACCAAACTGCCTCCACCCTGCACCAGTCACCGCACTGCCTCCACTCCACATCAGTCACCGCACTGCCTCCACTCCACATCAGTCACCGCACTGCCTCCACCCTGCGCCAGTCACCGCACTGCCTCCACCCCACGCCAGTCACCTCACTGCCTCCACCCCGGGCAGTCACCAAACTGCCTCCACCCCGGCCAGTCACCTCACTGCCTCCACCCCGGCCAGTCACCTCACTGCCTCCACCCCGGCCAGTCACCTCACTGCCTCCACTCCACATCAGTTACCGCACTGCCTCCACCCCATGCCAGTCACCACACTGCCTCCACCCCGGGTAGTCACCAAACTGCCTCCACCCTGCACCAGTCACCGCACTGCCTCCACTCCACATCAGTCACCGCACTGCCTCCACTCCACATCAGTCACCGCTAGTGTTGAGCATTCCGATACTGCAAGTATCGGGTATCGGCCGATACTTGCGGTATCGGAATTCCGATACCGAGATCCGATATTTTTGTGATATCGGGTATCGGTATCGAAACAACATTAATGTAAAAATGTGTAAAAGAGAGAATTAAAATAAAAAATATTGCTATACTCACCTCTCCGACGCAGCCTGCACCTTACCGAGGGAAGCGGCAGCGTTCTTTGTTTAAAATTCGCGCTTTTCTTTCCTTTACGTGAGTCCCGGCTTGTGATTGGTTGCGTGCCGCCCATGTGACCGGGACGCAACCAATCACAGCATGCCGTGACGTAATTTCAGGTCCTTCAGGATTTTAAAATTACGTTCCGGCGTTGTGATTGGTTGCGTCGCAGTCACATGGGCGACGCAACCAATCACAGCAAGCCGTGACGTAATTTCAGGTCCTTAAGGATTTTAAAATTACGTCCCGGCTTTGTGATTGGTTGCGTCGCAGTCACATGGGAGACGCAACCAATCACAAGCCGTGACGTCACGGGAGGCTGGACACGCGCGCATTTTAAAATGGGCGCGTGTCCAGCCTCCCGTGACGTCCCGGCTTGTGATTGGTTGCGCCGCGATCAACCAATCACAAGCCGGGAGGCTGGACACGCGCGCATTTTAAAATTTTAAAATGCGCGCGTGTCCAGCCTCCCGGCTTGTGATTGGTTGACCGCGGCGCAACCAATCACAAGCCGGGACGTCACGGGAGGCTGGACACGCGCCCATTTTAAAATTTTAAAATGCGCGCGTGTCCAGCCTCCCGGCTTGTGATTGGTTGACCGCGGCGCACAAAATGAGTGAGGATGAACTAAACCAAACAAGGGGAAACTGCCAATGTTGTCAAAACATCAATTATTGCATAATAAGTTTGGTCGAATTTGCAGGATGTGTCTCACATTCCCATGTATCACCTCTCAGCTGATGTATTATACAAGCCTCCCGGCTTGTGATTGGTTGACCGCGGCGCAACCAATCACAAGCCGGGACGTCACGGGAGGCTGGACACGCGCCCATTTTAAAAAGCGCGCGTGTCCAGCCTCCCGTGATGTCACGGCTTGTGATTGGTTAATGGCGGCCATGTTGCCGGGACGCGGACCAATCACAGCAAGCCGTGACGTAATTTCGTCACGGCTTGCTGTGATTGGTCCGCGTCCCGGCAACATGGCGCCGTGACCAATCATAAGCCGGGACGTCACTGGAGGCTGGACACGCGCGCTTTTTAAAAAGCGCGCGTGTCCAGCCTCCCGTGACGTCACGGCTTGTGATTGGTTAATGGCGGCCATGTTGCCGGGACGCGGACCAATCACAGCAAGCCGTGACGTAATTTCGTCACGGCTTGCTGTGATTGGTCCGCGTCCCGGCAACATGGCCGCCCTGACCAATCACAAGCCGGGACTTCACGTAACCAAGTAAAAGCGCGAATTTTAAACAAACAACGCTGCCGGTTCCCTCGCTGAGGTCCAGGCTGCGTCGGACAGGTGAGTATAGCAATATTTTTTATTTTAATTCTTTCTTTTACACATTTATATGGATCCCAGGGCCTGAAGGAGAGTTTCCTCTCCTTCAGACCCTGGGAACCATCAGGAATACCGTCCGATACTTGAGTCCCATTGACTTGTATTGGTATCGGGTATCGGTATCGGATTGGATCCGATACTTTGCCGGTATCGGCCGATACTTTCCGATACCGATACTTTCAAGTATCGGACGGTATCGCTCAACACTAGTCACCGCACTGCCTCCACCCTGCGCCAGTCACCGCACTGCCTCCACTCCACATCAGTCACCGCACTGCCTCCACTCCACATCAGTCCCTGCACTGCCTCCACCCCGGGCAGTCACCAAACTGTTTCCACCCTGCGCCAGTCACCGCACTGCCTCCACTGCACATCAGTCACCGCACTGCTTCCACTCCACATCAGTCACCGCACTGCCTCCACTCCACATCAGTCACCGCACTGCCTCCACCCCGGGCAGTCACCAAACTGCTTCCACCCTGCGCCAGTCACCGCACTGCCTCCACTGCACATCAGTCACCGCACTGCTTCCACTCCGCATCAGTCACCGCACTGCCTCCACCCCGGCCAGGCCCCACACTGTCTCCACCCCGGCCAGTCACTGCACTGCCTCCACTCCACATCAGTCATCGCACTGCCTCCACCCCGGCCAGTCACCAAACTGCCTCCACCCGGCCAGTCACCTCACTGCCTCCACCCCGGCCAGTCACCAGGCTGCCTCCACCCCGCGCCAATCACCTCATTGCCTCCACCCCGGCCTGTCACCGCACTGCCTCCACTCCACATCAGTCACCACACTGCCTCCACTCCACATCAGTCACCGCACTGCCTCCACCCTGCGCCAGTCACCGCACTGCCTCCAATCCACATCAGTCACTGCACTGCCTCCACCCCGGCCAGTCACTGCACTGCCTCCACTCCACATCAGTCACCGCACTGCCTCCACCCTGCGCCAGTCACCGCACTGCCTCCACTCCACATCAGTCACCGCACTGCCTCCACCCCGGCCAGTCACCGCACTGCCTCCACTCCACATCAGTCACCGCACTGCTTCCACTCCACATCAGTCACCGCACTGCCTCCACTCCGGCCAGTCACCGCACTGCCTCCACTCCACATCAGTCACCGCACTGCCTCCACTCCACATTAGTCACCGCACTGCCTCCACCCCGGGCAGTCACCGCACTGCCTCCACCCTGGGCAGTCACCAGACTGCCTCCACCCCGCGCCAGTCACCAGCACTGCCTTCACCCCGCACCAGTCACCGCACTGCCTCCACCCCGCGCCAGTCACCGCACTGCCTCCACCCCGGCCAGTCACCGCACTGCCTCCACCCCGGCCAGTCACCACACTGCCTCCACCTCGCGCCAGTCACCGCACTGCCTCCACCCTGCACCAGTCACCACACTGCCTCCACCCCACGTCAGTCATCGTACTGCCTCCACCCTCTGGCAGTCACCTCACTGCCTCCACCCCACGCCAGTCACTGCACTGCCTCCACCCTGTGGCAGTTACCGGGCCCCAACCATCCGTGACTCCTTGGTGAAGTGCTATTCACCTTTGTTTCTTCCTTGTGACCCCTCCCCCCATGTATAATCCTTCCAATTTCACAGTATAACAGACGTGACCTCTGTATTTGGATTTCTCTTGTATTTCAGAAGCTGTGGTCACCCCAAAAGTCGATGCTTCCAAATGTAAACCCTGGGAAAAGCTCGTGGAGGCTGAATGCACCTGCAAGATGCCATCTGAATGCGGGTAAGACGCGGAGTCATCACATACGACCCCCTCTACGACACAGCACAGGGGAAGCAGAAATCCCAGCAGTGAATTGAAACGGTCCTGATGAGGGATTGCAAAATGTGGTCACATGGCAGCTGCCACAGCTTTTTGCTGAGTCTTCATCGGTCTTAGTTGACTTGTTCTGATGATCACTTGAACCTCAATATATATACTGTATGTTGGGGTGAAAGTGAGATGGTGACCTGAATTTTCGGGCCCCCCAGGATTTGCTCATGGACAGAAGTGCTGGACCCCAAGCTCTGAACATATCGTCCTTGTGGATGGACACCACAGACTTGGGCAGAGGCAGACCCAGAAGAAACACCTGTCTGTCTTGTAGATGTGATCTTCTTGGTACACTTCACTTTCCGGTCTGAAAAGTTTTTTTCATGTATTTCCAGATCTTCGCTGGATATTTGCGCCATTGATGGAAGAACAAGCAAAAACACGGCGCTAACAGTCTGCAAAATGCTCGCCCTCCAATGTCTGGGGAGGAAATACACCCTGACCGCAGACGCCGACTGCAAATTCTCCAAAACAGCAGAGCGCTCCTGTGACTCGTGCCACTTGTGGGAGACCTGCTCAGGTAGAGTACCACCACCGTTTCTGCACACTGGTCTCACTGGATGTCTGACCACAGGTGCCAGCGGTGGGCCGGACATTCCCAATCATTGTCTGACTATGGCCCCATGACGAGAAGATGTAAGAGGAATGAATGAGATGACGATCTGTGACCCGGGGGAGAATTGGAATAGACCTTGTCCTCTTCACACTCTGTGTCATTAGCGCAGAGGCCTCCTACATCCCACCGGCCCCTGTCCAGTGATGTAGGATCAGAGGCTGCAGAGTACAGACATCAGACACTTCTCTACAGAAAATGTGCAAACAAAGGATATAATGTGGGATAAATGGCAACTTGGCGGGTATGAGAGGAGGACAGGGCGTATCCGTCCAGGAGATACCCTCACAATATACAGATTCCAGCCAAAGCTCCAATAAAAGCTAAAACAAAGAAATCAGTTGGTGATCACACTTAGGAGGTTTCGCAAAGCACCTTGCCTTCATCAGGGGTATTGAAGTAGTATGAAATCCCCATAACTATAGGCTTTAAGGACATTAATTTCTGGGGGTCCAAGGTGGAGAGCGGCAAGGACACGCAGCATATCCGCACAATCTGGAAATAAAGTTATGGGGACGGTGCTCCAAAACAAAAAAGGGAAGAGAGGACCGGAGATGCCCCCATTAGGGTATCCTCATTACACAGCAGCAATATGAAAGTATGTACGAGTCCTAACATCCCGGGGTTTCCACTTTTATATATAAATGAAAAGTTCTACCACTTTTTTTATCTACTTGTATGTTTCTGTATCACACCACATTTTCAATATCTTTGCCTGCTGTCCATTTAGAGGCAGCAATGCTGTACCATGCTCAGTGCTGATACAATGTATCCAGTGCAGACAATGCTCTGTGAGCGAAACACATCAGCAGCAGCTGCACAGATCTCTGCTGGATTGTTACAATGTATCAGTCTGGAGCCTGGGATGTTTCGCTCACAGAGCATTGTCTGCACTGGATACATTGTATCAGCAGAAATCAAGACTACACCATGTTCCAAATTATTATGCAAATTATATTTTTCTCGGATTTTCCTAAATAGTCGGTGCAAATGACACTCAGTCTAATAAAAGTAATCACCCGTTAGATTATACATCGAATTTTATTGGAGAAACCTCCCAATGATAACAGTATAATCTCCAAAATGAATAAAAACTCACAATGCAGTGTCCCAAATTATTATGCACGGTAGAATTACTAAACATTTGATATGTTTTAAAGAACTGAAAATGATCATTTGTGGAATTTGCAGCATTAGGAGGTCACATTCACTGAACAAAAAGCTATTTAACTCCAAAACCTCCTAACAGGCCAAGTTACATGTAACATAGGACCCTTCTTTGATGTCACCTTCACAATTCTTGCATCCATTGAACTTGTGAGTTTTTGGAGAGTTTCTGCTTGTATTTCTTCCCTCCCAGAGCTGCTGTTTTGATGTGAACGGCCTCCCACCCTCATAGATCTTTTGCTTGATGATACTCCAAAGGTTCTCTATAGGGTTGAGGTCAGGGGAAGATGGTGGCCACACCATGAGTTTATCTCCTTTTATGCCCATATCAGCCAATGACTAAGAGGTATTCTTTGCAGCATGAGATGGGGCGTTGTCAGCGTGAAGATGATTTTGCTCCTGAAGGCACATTTCTGCTTTTTAGACCATGGAAGAAAGTTGTCAGTCAGAAACTCTATATACTTTGCAGAGGTCATTTTCACACCTTCAGAAACCTTAAAGGGCCCTACCAGCTGTTTCCCCATGATTCCGGACCAAAACATGACTCCTCCACCTCCTTGCTGACGTCGCAGCCTTGTTGGGACATGGTGGCCATCCACCAACCATCCACTACTCCATCCATCTGGACCATCCAGGGTTGCTCAACCCTCATCAGTAAACAAGACTGTTTGGAAATAAGTCTTCATGTATGTCTGGGCCCACTGCAATCGTTTCTGCTTGTGAACACTGTTTAGGGGTGGCCGTATAGTAGGTTTATGCACCACAGCAAGTCTTTGAAGGATCCTACACCTTGAGGTTCGAGGGACTCCAGAGGCACCAGCAGCTTAAAATAACTGTTTGCTGCTTTGTAATGGTATTTTGGCAGCTGCTCTCTTAATCCAATGAATTTGTCTGGCAGAAACCTTCCTCATTATGCCTTTATCTGCATGAACTCTGTCTGTGCTCTTTGTCACAAATCTCTTCATAGTATTATGATCACTCTTAAGTTTTCGTGAAATATCTAATGTTTTCATACCTTGTCCAAGGAATTGCACTATTTAACGCTTTTCAGCAGCAGAGAAATCCTTTCTATTTCCCATATTGCTTTAAACCTGTGGCCTGCATAATAATGTGGAACATCATTTTTAAGTAGTTTTCCTTTAATTAGAATCACCTGGAAAACTAATTATCATGTGTTTAAGATTGATTTCAGTGACCCATTGAGCCCTGAGACACAATACCATCCATGAGTTTATTTGAAAAACAAAACAATTAAATCTTTATGAGACTTAAATCCAATTTGCATAATAATTTGGAACAGGGTGTAGATATATACAGGATTACGGCCTCTGAATGGAAACAAGAAGAAAATGTGCAAATTGTGATAAATTGGAACATAAAAGTCTTGAAAGTTTTAGAACTTTTTTTTATAGATATTAAACTTTATATAAAATCAGAAGTCCTGGGTAATGCCGCCATGCTGTTTCACTTGTGGTAGGTGAAATGTCAGTTGTCGTACTCTGTCACTGTCTTTGTAGGGTCGCCCCGTAGTCTGCGATGTCGGGGTCGCCCCGCCTGTCAGCTGTAATTGTCGCCCTCTTTGTCTAGATACATCACGCACTTGTGTCTGTAGAGGAGCCGCGACCTGTGACGCCGACGGCATCAGCATTTGTGTCCTAGTGAACGGCGAGAAGAAAACTCTGAGCGAATGTGACGCCGGGATCCTGAAATGCCAAGGGGAGGAGGTGTCTGTTGTCAGCACAGGTCCCTGCCACGTCTAGAGGAATCAGCTGCCGTCGCCGCGCTGGGAAATGTCAGCCATCCTCATTCTGTGTCTTCATCTTCTATACCAGCCACAAAATAAAATGTGTTTATACCGAAGTTTTCTCATCTTCCCTCCAGATCATCTCATGCCCGGCCAGGAGGTGCATAACAGTCAGTCCTACGTATAGGAATAGTGTCCGTATTGTGTACACAGGAACCATGCCGCAGTCTACTGTGCATTCCGCCAGTGCGCAAAGCTACAAAATAAGCCAAAAAGCCCCAACGAGCCATCAGACCCCGCCACGCTCCGCACCTCTGAGGATCCGGGAATGTGTGAGGGCTAGATGATTTTTTGCGCCTGAGCTGATGTTTTCCTGATACCATTTTAGAGTAGATATGATGTTTTTATTGCCTTTTTTTGCATTTTATTGCAATGTTCCGGTGACCAAAACCCCCTAATTCTGACATTTTAATTTTTTTTTCGTTACACCATTTACTGATCGGATTAATTGTTTTTATATTTTAATATATCTGACATTTCTGAACGCAGCGATACCAAATATGTGTATTTTTTTATTGTTGTGATTTGCACTTTTGTGTTTTTGTTTATTTTTTTTCATATTTTTGAAAAATGTTTTTCTCACTTTTTGCTGTATTTAAAGAGTCCCTTTAGGGGAGTTGAAGTTGCAATCGTCTGATTGCTTGTGCTTTACATAAGAGGGCTCCAGTACTGCTATGTATACAGAAAATGGCAATTTCCTATGAATGTCAGTCTTGAGCCGGCGTTCACAGGAGTATTGTAATGGCAAACACGGGGGTCATCAGCAGATCCCCAGCTGTCATAACGCCTCGCGACCACGTGACAGGCGCGCCGATGGGTGGGATGAATGACTCGCTTCCGGCCGGCGCCTGTTAAATCCTGATGTCAGGAAGAAACGCGTCAGGAGACACGAAGGGTGAGTGCAGGGTACTGTCTGCATAGGGTCAACTGTAAGGGACTGCCCTTACCAGTGTGGGGGTTTTTGGGTGACTCGGACCATTATAACACAGAAGGATGGACAGATCCCTGAAAGATCTGTGTTTGCACGAGGACGCCATCCCCTGGACACTGACATTTGGGTGAGATGTTCTAATTTTTACTATCTCACATATAAGCCACCATTAATATCAGCTGAGCACTGTCGGCCTTTTCTTAAATGTTCTTTTATATGACATTAGTGGCGACGTTTGCCATATATTTGTCCATCTCTGTGGATTGGACATTTTGGTTTTCACGTGTTTTGATGCGGGTAATTTTACCGTGTGAATTTCCATTTTAATATATTTACATGAAGAAAAGCTCCTGAATTTTCCTCCTTTCCTGGGGTGACTGCAGCATCTAAAGGGAAGCAGACATTACCAGTGACCCTCGGGATGGGAGAACATTCAGGAGCTTTTCTTCATGATATCACACCTCTTACCATTCACAGTCTGATAATGTCCCCTGTACAGTCCGCAGGGACCCTAGGGATGGAGGAAATCCCGGAGCTTTATGCTTCTTGCTGTCACTCTCTTACCCATCATACAATGTTACTGTTATCTCTACCTCTATTCAGCCTCCAATAACACCAGGTGGAGAGTGAGCGAAACTGTTATGCATCGTCCTGGATCCGGCTTTCCTTCCCTCACCCAGGTCTGCTGAACTCTGTGGTGCTCCACGTCAGGCGTTGCTGATGGCCCAGTGTCCTCCCATGTGATCATCTGCCTGTGCCTTTATAAGGCTCACCGAGACACCGAGTCTTGGTACTAAGACTTCTGTGTTTCTATAATCTGGCTTGCTGCATACACTTTAACCTGCTCAGCTGCTGTCAGCTATCTACTGGACGTCTTCCACCTGCCTGCGGTTTCCGGAATCTCGTCTACCTGCTTGAGGTCTCCTGAACATCTCCCGCTTGCTTGACTGTGGTCGCCTGGACATCTCCCATCTGCTAGCGTTTCCACCATCCCCCCCCCCCAGCCTGTTGTTTCTGGGCCATCGCCCGCCTGCCAGCGGATTCAAGCATTGTGCCTTCCTGCAGTCTCATGGGTTCTCTGTTATGACCCCAATGGCGAGGGTCTCAGAGGAACGTGGAAGTCTGCAGAATACAAAAATCCAGCTCATAGGGCAGTGGTAACTGGGTTGACCATATATCTACTCCTAACGCCAACACTAGAAGTAGCCAGGGATCATTCCTACGTTGATTCTAGATGACACGCGCCAGCCGGAGAATCTAGCTACCCCTAGTAGAGGAAAACAAAGACCTTTCTTGCCTCCAGAGAAGGGGACCCCAAAGCTGGATAGAAGCCCCCCACAAATAATGACGGTGAGGTAAGAGGAAATGACAAACACAGAAATGAACCAGGTTTAGCACAGAGAGGCCCGCTTACTGATAGCAGAATAAAGAAAGGTAACTTATATGGTCAACAAAAACCCTATCAAAATCCACACTGGAAATTCAAGAACCCCCGAACCGTCTAACGGTCCGGGGGGAGAACACCAGCCCCCTAGAGCTTCCAGCGAAGGTCAGGATATAGATTAGGAACAAGCTGGACAAAAATACAAAACCAAAACAAATAGCAAAAAGCAAAAGGCAGACTTAGCTGATATAACTGGAACCAGGATCAGTAGACAAGAGCACAGCAGACTAGCTCTGATAACTACGTTGCCAGGCATTGAACTGAAGGTCCAGGGAGCTTATATAGCAACACCCCTAACTAACGACCCAGGTGCGGATAAAAGGAATGACAGAAAAACCAGAGTCAAAAAACTAGTAACCACTAGAGGGAGCAAAAAGCAAATTCACAACAGTTCTCCTGCCTGCCAGCGGTTTCCAAAATCCCGCCTGCTTGCCTGCGGTCTCCTGGACATCTCTCTCCTACTTGCCTTTGGTCTCCTGGACGTCTCCCGCCTGCCAGCGGTTTCCAACATTCTGCCTGCTTGCCTGTAGTCTCCTGGATGTGTCCCGCCTGCCACTAGTTTCCAGCATCCCACGTGCCTGTGGTCTCCTGGATGTTTCCTGCCAGCTTTCCTGCGGGTCCCAGCATTACACCTGTCTACCTGCAGTTTCCAGTCTCTCAGCTGTCCGTGTTCAGTGTGCTCCACCTAGCTGCTGTACCAGCGGCCGTGGTTTGTGTGCCCACCTAGACCTTGGGCTTAGAAGCTCCACCCTCACCAGTGAGACTAAAGCCCCCGTCTCACATAGCGAGATCGCTAGCGAGATCGCTGCTGAGTCACAAGTTTTGTGACGCAACAGCGACCTCCATAGCGATCTCGCTATGTGTGACACGTACCAGCGATCAGGCCCCTGCTGCGAGATCGCTGGTCGTGTCGGAATGGCCTGGACCTTTTTTTGGTCGTTGAGGCCCCGCTGACATCGCTGAATCGGTGTGTGTGACACCGATCCAGCGATGTCTTCACTGGTAACCAGGGTAAACATCGGGTTACTAAGCGCAGGGCCGCGCTTAGTAACCCGATGTTTACCCTGGTTACCAGCGTAAATGTAAAAAAAACAAACAGTACATACTCGCCTTCTGATGTCCGTCAGGTCCCTTGCCGTCTGCTTCCTGCTCTCACTGACTGCCGGCCGTACAGTGAGAAGTGAGAGCACAGCAGTGACGTCACCGCTGCGCTCTGCTCTCGCTGTACGGCCGGATCTCAGTCAGAGCAGGAAGCAGACGGCAAGGGACCTGGACACCGAAAGGCGAGTATGTAGTGTTTGTTTTTTTTGGTAACCAGGGTAAACATCGGGTTACTAAGCGCGGCCCTGCGCTTAGTAACCCGATGTTTACCCTGGTTACCCGGGTGCTGCAGGGGGACTTCGGCATCGTTGAAGACAGTTTCAACGATGCCGAAGTCGTTCCCCTGATCGTTGGTCGCTGGAGAGAGCTGTCTGTGTGACAGCTCCCCAGCGACCACACAACGACTTACCAACGATCACGGCCGGGTCATATCGCTGGTCGTGATCGTTGGTAAATCGCTTAGTGAGACGGGGCCTTAACAGATACATTGACTTTTCTGCATGTTATCATCCTCTTTGTCATCACAGTTTGTAAATACCTTCTTTGTCTGTAAAAACTTTCTGTATCTCCAACATCCCTAGGGTTCCTGCAACCTGTACAGGGGGGGATGACATTAACAGACTGTGATTGATAAGAGGTGTGATAACATGAAGAAAAGCTCCTGAACTGCAATCACTGGGGGCTGGAGAGATGACAGTTGCCGGCTCTTTCTTTTTCATGCCAATTGGATCGCTCCCCCCCACTTCTCCCTTACACAGATACAGAACCAGGAAGATAGATTTTCCATCTTTCTCTCCAGATTCAATGGAGTGTTGAGTCAAAACTAGTGCATCTAAGTAAAATGTATCCGTTCACTGCTTTCTGCATTAGATTTATCTCTCGGGATACAGAAAACGCATGAACACATTGGGGTTTCATAATGAATAGTGGTAAGTGACAAGAACACACAGTATATACGACAAGCGGGCATGTTACACATCCATAATGTAGAGTTACACTTCGGGTTTCCTGCGCACCTCGCACATCTATCCTTTATTAGGGATTATGACAAATCCTTGTCTCATTATTTATAACTTTACACAATTTTATTTTCATGATTGTACATATCGAAGGTTTATGGTGCACATGCCCCATCATGCATTAGCTCCGACTTCAGCTTTGAACATTTGATGGCTCCCAGTGAACAGAGGTTGACGGTTCTCTGCTTCCCGGAAGATCCGGTCTTGATGCAGAAGAGCCGCTCGTTGTTCTCGGGGCACTGAGGTGGGAGAAGGCATAAACACTGAGACCCTGTGAAGGAGGATGAAGAGAAAGTCTAAGTCTATGGTATCCAGGGACAGAGGAGGGGACGTATCCGTTTAAACGGGGGCGGTATGTAAGGTACCTGTGCATCGCTCCCAGTCGTAGCAGAAGTCGTACCCGCACTCTTCCCTCTTTGTGCTGCTCGCCGATAGAGATTTACGGTCTCGCGCCCAGTTTAGGTTGACACCGTTGCAGATGCCATTATTTATGAACTGAAGCTGTTTTGTGCCCTGGCAGCGCTCCGCCAAGAAGCGACACTGGGACATAGTGACGGAGTTATCAATCCCTCCATCGTAGACGCACACATCTTCAGTGTGATGCCTGGAAAAGGACGGAAATCAAAATATGACGCACTTATTGCAATGGTCTCATAGAAAGAGAATGTTGCCATTGTGCACCTTGGCTTTGTAATGTTCCGAAAATCAGGTGAAAAGAATACAAAAAAAAGTATTGAATAAAAAATGTTTTGTAATAAAGTTGGATTCTAAAAGGAAGGTTTGTAAAAAGAAAAAACAAAAAGTATTGATAAAGTCTAGAATTGGATAGGAAATAAGTTACTTACTAATAAAATCAGAAAGTATAAACAAAGAAAACACCAGAGAGAATTTCCTGTTTTCTTTATAAATAAATTGGAATGCAAAATAAAAACAGATACAATTTGGGGCCATTATTGCTTGAGAAACTTAAAATCTACTATATAATTGTCTAAGGGTCACTTCCGTCTGTCCTTCTGTCTGTAACGGTTATTCGTTCGCTGATTGGTCTCGCCAGCTGCCTGTCATGGCTGCCGCGACCAATCAGCGACGCGCACAGTCCGGAAGAAAATGGCCGCTCCTTACTCCCCGCAGTCAGTGCCCAGCGCCTGCATACACCCCTCCGCTCACACAGGGTTAATGCCAGCGGTAACGGACCGCGTAATGCCACGGGTAACTCACTCCGTTACTGCTGCTATTAACCCTGTGTGACCAAGTTTTTACTATTGACGCTGCCTATGCGGCATCAATAGTAAAAGGATCTAATGTTAAAAATCATGAAAAAAATAAAAAATCATTATATACTCACCTTCCGCTGCCTTTCCCGTTCCTCGCCACCCTCCGGTAACCGCTCTGTGCAAGCGGCAGGTTCCGGTACCAAGGATCGTATGGCAGAAGGACCTGCCATGACGTCATGGTCATGTGACCGCGACGTCATCACACCCTGGGACCGGAAGCTGCCGTCTGTACCGCGCACAGGCGACAGAACTACAAGTATGGTGAGTATGTTAGAACTACAAGGGGCCCTCGGATCGGAAGGTGAGTATGTTTATTTTTATATTTTTTAACCTGTGACGTGGCTGGGCAATATACTACGTCACTGGGCAATATACTATGTCGCTGGGCAATATACTACGTGGCTGGGCAATATACTACGTGGCTGGGCAATATACTACGTCACTGGGCAATATACTACGTCACTGGGCAATATACTACGTCACTGGGCAATATACTACGTCACTGGGCAATATACTACGTGGCTGGTCAATATACTACGTGGCTGGGCAATATACTACGGCACTGGGCAATATACTACGTGGCTCTGTGCTGTATACTACGTCACTGGGCAATATACTACGTGGCTGGTCAATATACTACGTGGCTGGGCAATATACTACGGCACTGGGCAATATACTACGTGGCTCTGTGCTGTATACTACGTCACTGGGCAATATACTACGTTACTGGGCAATATACTACGTAACTGGGCAATATACTACGTGGCTGGGCTATATACTACGTGGCTGGGCAATATACTACATCGCTGGGCAATATACTACGTCACTGGGCAATATACTACGTGGACATGCATATTCTAGAATACCCGATGCGTTAGAATCGGGTCACCATCTAGTAATTTATAAGAGGAACCACAATTTTAAAAGATCGTCTGATTCACAGTTTTGTAAAGAACAGTAAAAAAGCAGAAACACAAATATTAAAGGTTTCTATTTTCCCATCTAAAGATACAAGGTTTGTAAGATACTAAAGATGATAAAATAGACAACGTATAAAGGAAGGAAAAGGGTAAAAAAAATAAAGCAATGAAATTAGGAACGTGGTTCATCTCCTACAATGTAGTTGTGGGAATCGATATGTCGGCAGCACAGGGAGAAAATACAAGACAAGGATAAATTGACCCATAAGAGATATTAAGGTTTAATGACCCATAGATTGCCGGCCCAAAAATGTCCACTCTTGTAATCCAGAATTAAAGTACAGATACAAAAGGAGAATTAAATTATTTGTACAGAAAGAGCAAGAGGGAGAGATTTAATATAAGTATATATAGATAAATAAATAAATTCTATATATATATTAAAAATCTGGAATTTAATTAAAGAAAAACCTAAATTTCTACAATTATCTATTGCAAATTTAATGTGCTTTTTTCCCTCCTTTTTTATTTTTTGTATTAATCTTGACCAGGACCTAATTGCTAACAAGAATTAAGAATCAGGTATGGTTGCTTTTATTATACACCCTTGAAAAAGCCTGATAAGGCGAAACAAGTCAGGTAACATGCAGGGCCACAAATATCGGTGGTGTTTAGTTTTATTTATTTTGTACTTCTGTTGGGGCCTAGTGGGCGCTTGTTCGAGTTTAGTTTACGGTGTGTTTGCTGTATTTTTTTTTAATCCCTTTTCAGCCCTTTAAAAAAAAAAAAAAAAAAAAAAAGCAAAAGATGGTTGGTTGATTTTGCTGTATTCATACGAATCGAAAATTTTTCGTGAAATTTGTAACCAATTCAATTTCATATGAATCAATTTGCTCATCTTTATTCTATGACGTCTATGCTCCAGTAGTTCCGAGATGCCTTAGGTAAGCCTTGCAGTTTCTGCTAATTTCTGGTATAAAATTTGGAAAGTTTATCAAGACAATTAAGCTCAGTACTTTTTGCTTTGTTTTTGTAGACAAATTAAAAAAAAATGGAAGAAAATATAAAAAGTGGCTATTGTTTGCACAAATAAAGGTGTAACTTTTTCCATTAATATTTCACACTTGCCAAAAGTGCCAATTTTGTTGTAGGATCTAGAATGCCAAAGGTTGGGATTAAGGTACGGCGTGCCCAAAGGTGGGTGTTCTTGGGTGGTTTTAGACTTGGCGCCAAGTGTTTTATCGACAGGATTTATAGGGAGTCTGTGACCTACATACAGCACATGTCATGGCTCAATGTACATCAATGTACAAAGACATCCTGTATGTGGAGCCTGGGAGCACCACTACCATAGTACCGCTACCTGTGCGGCAGCGCTAGGCTCCTTACCCACAATCCTCATCTGGTGACATGCAGACACACTGAGAACCCACTTGCTTTTCTCCTGGGTTGCAGTCTCCTTGAGATGTCTTTCGTTGCACTATATAAGGGAAAAGATCATTGTGATGATCAGACTGACTACATACAGATTTATACAGCCACCACTAGGGGGAAATCCATACCTATAGATTTATACCGTCACCCCTAGAGGGAGCTCACTACATACAAATCTATACAGCCACCACTAGGGGCGCTCACTACATACAAATCTATACAGCCACCACTAGGAGGAGCTCACTACATACAGATTTATACAGCCACCACTAGGGGGAGCTCACTACATACATATTTATACAGTCACCACTAGGAGGAGCTCACTACATACAGATTTATACAGCCACCACTAGGGGGAGCTCACTACATACAGATTTATACAGTCACCACTAGGAGGAGCTCACTACATACAGATTTATACAGCTACCACTAGGGGGAGCTCACTACATACAGATTTATACAGTCACCACTAGGAGGAGCTCACTACATACAGATTTATACAGCCATCACTAGGAGGAGCTCACTATATACAGATTTATACAGTCACCACTAGGGGGAGCTCACTACATACAGAGCTACCTATATGTCTTATATGCAGGAATGAGGCATGTATCTTTGACTGAATTTGTGTTTTTAACCCTATAAACAGTATGATAGTTCTGATTCACCTTCACAGTGGAGTTCCCCTTCGATAGGTGGACTCCACTCAAAGTCTTTTCCACAGGTGTAGCGCATCCCACCAGGGACTGTAAATCCGAACGGACAACTTAATTGAAGCTCTTCACCTACTTTATATTCTGACTTGAACCGAGATATTGTGACGCCATTACTAATCGATGGTCTGGGGCATGTTGTCCCTGAGGGAAAAATACAGAAATCCATTCAGCAACTGTACACTGGGACTTAACGCTAATTAGAGTCAGACTTGGGCTGAGATCCACCGGCTGTCCGGTTAGATGCTGCCTATCTGTCCCTCTGCGATGCTTTATCCTGCAGCACTGCTCTACTGAGACACCACCATGACCAGCAGCGCTAGGCTTTGTTTCATCCTATGTCAGCCCTGGTTCCTCCATTCCGTTCTTTCGATGCCTCCAGTCCGCTGTCCTTGCTGGGATCATCAATGCTCCGTCTTCTCCGTCACACTGTAAATCCGTCACTTTATGCCACTTATTAAATGGCGACACATAAACAGAACGCGCCTTACACTCGATATTTCCATATAGATGAGCACAGTAAATTCCCAGCCTACTTACTGACGCACTCCACGTGCTCTTGTCTCCAAGTTCCATCAGGAAGACATCGCAAGAACTGAAAGCCGGAGAGTTCATACCCAGAAAAGCAAATGACTTCTATCTGCTCGGCCACCGAATACCAGGACTTCTCGTTCTGAGCGGAGAAAACGGAATCACAACACCGCAAATACTACAGATAATAATAATAATAATAATAATATAAAAGAAAGTCGACACAATGTAGTCATAGAACTAACTGCTGTTATCTGTCCATCATCATCCATATTTCTGTCCGTCATCTATTCATCATTTATCCATCCATCATCATATATTCACCCATCAGCCATTCTTCAATTCATCTATTCATTCATCTATCCATCCTCTATCTATTATCATCATCCATCCATTATCAGTCCATCAACATCCATCCATCTATCCATCATTCAGCCAGCCATCATCCATTCACCCATCTATGATCATTCATCCATCATCCATCCTTCATCTATCCATCCATTCATCCATCACCCAACCATCATCATTCATCCATTATCCATCCACCACCATCATTCATCAATCAATCATTCATTAATCATCATCCATCATTTGTCTATCATCACCCATCATCACTTTCATCATCCATCATCTATCCATCACCATCCACCCATCCATCATCATTCAACCATCATCCACTTATCATGATCCATGCTTCATCCATCATCTATTGTTCCATCATCCATCATCATACATCCATCATCTCTCCATCATCCATCATCCACCCATACATCAATCATCATTTATCCATCATCCATCAATCATCAGCCATCCCTTATCCATCCATCTACAACCCCTGGCAAAAATTATGGAATCACCGGCCTTGGAGGATGTTCATTCAGTTGTTTAATTTTGTAGAAAAAAAAGCAGATCACAGACATGGCACAAAACTACAGTCATTTCAAATGGCAACTTTCTGGCTTTAAGAAACACTAAAAGAAATCAAGAACAAAAAATGTGGTAGTCAGTAATGGTTACTTTTTTTAACCAATCATAGGGGAAAAATTATGGAATCATGAAAAACAAACAGACAAAAAAACATCCCTAGTATTTTGTTGCACCACCTCTGGCTTTTATTACAGCTTGCAGTCTCTGAGGCCTGGACTTAATGAGGGTCACACAGGACTCTTCATCAATCTGGCTCCAACTTTCTCTGATTGCTGTTGCCAGATCAGCTTTGCAGGTTGGAGCCTTGTCATGGACCATTTTCTTCAACTTCCACCAAAGATGTTCAACTGGATTGAGATCCGGACTATTTTCAGGCCATGGCATTGACCTTATGTGTCTTTTTTCAAGGAATGTTTGCACAGTTTTTGCTCCATGGCAGGATGCATTATTATCTTGAAAAATGATTTCATCATCCCCAAACATCCTTTCAATTGATGGGATAAGAAACGCGTCCAAAATATCAACATAAACTTGTGCGTTTATTGAAGATGTAATGACGGTCGTCTCCCCAGTGCCTTTACCTGACATGCAGCCCCATATCATCAATGACTGGGGAAATCTGCATGTTCTCTTCAGGCAGTCATCTTTATAAATCTCATTGGAACGGCACCAAACATAAGTTCCAGCATCATCACCTTGCCCAATGCAGATTCGCGATTCATCACTGAATATGACTTTCATCCAGTCATCCACTGGCCACGATTGCTTTTCCTTAGCCCATTGTTACCTTGTTTTTCTGTTTAGGTGTTAATGATGGCTTTCGTTTAGCTTTTCTGTATGTAAATCCCATTTCCTTTAGGGGGTTTCTTACAGTTCGGTCACAGACGTTGACCCCAGTTTTTTCCCATTCGTTCCTCATTTGTTTTGTTGTGCATTTCCTGTTTTGGAGACATATTGCTTTAAGTTTCCGGTCTTGACGCTTTGATGTCTTCCTTGGTCTACCAGTATGTTTGCCTTTAACAACCTTCCCATGTTGTTTGTATTTGCTCCAGATTTTAGACACAGCTGACTGTGAACAACCAACATCTTTTGCAACATTGTGTGATGATTTACCCTCTTTTAAGAGTTTGATAATCCTCTCCTTTGTTTCAATTGACATCTCTCCTGTTGGAGCCATGATTCATGTCAGCCCACTTGGTGCAACAGCTCTCCAAGGTGTGATCACTCCTTTTTAGATGCAGAATAACGAGCAGATCTAATTTGATGCAGGTGTTAGTTTTGGGTAAGAAAATTTACAGGGTGATTCCATATTTTTTTCCTCAGAATTGAGTGATTCCATAATTTTTCCCCCATGCTTGGTTAAAAAAAGTAACCATTACTGACTACCACATTTTTTGTTCTTGATTTCTTTTAGTGTTTCTTAAATCCAGAAAGTTGCCATATGAAATGACTTTAGTTTTGTGCCATGTCTGTGATCTGCTTTCTTTCTACAAAATTAAACAACTGAATGAAAATCCTCCAAGGCTGGTGATTCCATAATTTTTGCCAGGGGTTGAATAATCATCTATCCATCATCCATCAATCATTTATCTATCTGTCTCAGAGATGATTCTGTCAGTTTGGGGAGACCTTTCATTGCACACCTGATATAATAAAGTGACACTATACATTATCTATGCCCCTCATCCTCGGGGTCACTCACAGCCGTTACCCCTGAACTACAAGCTCTAGATCAGTATAGAGAGAGAACGCGGCAATGTTATCACTTACAGACTCCAGATGTATAAGTCTATTAAACAAAATGTCACTTCTGTTATTTCCATCCGCTTCCGCCTCGGTAACAAAAATATAAACTATAAAAATATAAATCACGGCAAAAACTTATCAACTAAACTATCAGAGCTAAAGAACAAAACATGGGAACGGTGAGCGGTGGTGAGAAAACACCAAAAAGAATTTATAGGAAGGTAAAAGGAAAGAGAATGAACGGCGGAAAATAAAGAAGAGATTTCACCATAAATCCACCGTGTGCCACAAAGAAACGTCTACACGATCCGCACTGAGCGCCGCCACAGTGTAGAGCAGCCTCTTACCACAAACAGCCCATGTTCCGGGGGATCTGGTTTTGGACATCCGCGGTCAGGATCCGGCTGCTTCTGATTAACTTCTTTCTTGTCTTCATCATCATTAATACAAAGCGCCCCTCTGCGAGAAAGAGACAGAAGATGTGAGATGACATTTGTCAGCGCCACGTTGGTTTTGACGCCCTTAATGCTTTCTAGATGATAGATAGATAGATAGATAGATAGATAGATAGATAGATAATAGATAGATGGATGGATAGATAGATAGACAATAGGTAGATAGATAAAAGATACTAGATAGATACTAGATAGATAATAGATAGATAACAGATAGATACTAGATAGATAATAAATAGATAGATAATAGATAGATAATAGATGATCGATAGATAATAGATAGATACTAGATAGATAGATACTAGATAGATAATAGATAAATAGATAGATAGATACTAGATAGATGATAGATAGATAGATAATAGATAGATAGATACTAGATAGATAATAGATAAATAGATAGATAGATACTAGATAGATAGATAGATAGATAATAGATAGATAATAGTATCTATCTATTATCTATCTATCATCCATCTATTATCTATCTATCTATCTATCTATCTATCTATCTAGTATCTATCTATCTATTATCTATCTATCTATCATCTATCTAGTATCTATCTATCTATCTATCTATCTATCTATCTATCTATCTATTATCTATGTAGTATATATCTAGTATCTATCTATTATCTATCTAGTATCTATTATCTATCTACCTATTGTCTATCATCTATCTATCTATTATCTATCTATGTATCTATTATCTATCTATTATCTATCTATCTATTACCTATCTATCTATTTATAAATTATCTATCTACCATCTATCTATTGTCTATCTAGTATCTATCTAGTATCTATCTATCTATTATCTATCTATTATCTATCTATTACCTATCTATAATCTATCATCTATCTATTATCTATCTATCTATCTATCTATCTATTATCTATCATCTATTATCTATCTATCTATCTAGTATCTATCTATTATCTATCTATTACCTATCTATAACACTGGTCAACAGCATTTTTGGTGCCAAAGATATTTCATCGAATTTAGGGTATTTTTGGGGTGCTGATTCTGAATATGTCATCAGTTTTGCCAGATTGGCTCAAGTTTTTGAGATTTTTGGTATCTTATTTATAGCACTTGTTGGTAAATGCGACGCATCATCTCATTAATTTCTTTGGATTAGTACTTGAACTGAGCAGTTCTCAATATAGTTTTGTGTTAATTAGTGTTCTAAAAGTTTGTTCATAGCTTGATTTTTGCACTAACTTTATGTTGTTGTCTGTTTTCCAGTGAAAAGCATGAACTCATCAAGAAGAAGTTGTCTTAACGATCCAGACTCATTCTGTTACATTTGTGGTGAATACACACTGCCAAAACATAGAAGAAACATAACAGACTTCGTAAAAAAAGTGTATTTTGCCTATTTTGGGGTTATGCTTGGGGACCAAGACAAGTTTTGGGCACCACACATAGTGTGCAAAGCATGTATCGAATTATTACGAAAATGGAGCAAAGGACAAAGAAAAAGCTTCAAATTTGGTGTTCCAATGGTGTGGAGAGAGCCAAAAAATCATCATGATGACTGTTATTTCTGGTAAACACAGGTACAGGCACATCTTCACAATGAGGGACAGGCCTTCTTGCAGATTCCATGTTACTCCCATTTTCGTTTCTTATGCTTATTGAATCCTTGCACTTGCACTGCACAGAAATAACAGTCATCATGATGATTTTTTGGCTCTCTCCACACCATTGGAACACCAAATTTGAAGCTTTTTCTTTGTCCTTTGCTCCATTTTCGTAATAATTTGATACATGCTTTGCACACTATGTGTGGTGCCCAAAACTTGTCTTGGTCCCCAAGCATAACCCCAAAATAGGCAAAATACACTTTTTTTACGAAGTCTGTTATGTTTCTTCTATGTTTTGGCAGTGTGTATTCACCACAAATGTAACAGAATGAGTCTGGATCGTTAAGACAACTTCTTCTTGATGAGTTCATGATTTTCACTGGAAAACAGACAACAACATAAAGTTAGTGCAAAAATCAAGCTATGAACAAACTTTTAGAACACTAATTAACACAAAACTATATTGAGAACTGCTCAGTTCAAGTACTAATCCAAAGAAATTAATGAGATGATGCGTCGCATTTACCAACAAGTGCTATAAATAAGATACCAAAAATCTCAAAAACTTGAGCCAATCTGGCAAAACTGATGACATATTCAGAATCAGCACCCCAAAAATACCCTAAATTCGATGAAATATTTTGGACACCAGAATTTTTTTTTTTTTTTGTTGACCTGTGTAATCTATCATCTATCTATTATCTATCTATCTATCTATCTATCTATCTATCTATCTATCTATCTATCTATCTATCTATCTATCTATCTATTATCTATCTATAATAGCCCATGGGTGGCTTCAGCGACGTTTCGGCTCGCCATGTGAGGCCTCCTTAGGCCAAGGCTCATGGAGCAGATCAGTCCCGGCCACGTCCCGTCAGGGGCCATGGCCGTGGTATGTTCTGTCTCCATGCTGTGGCCCTGGAGATACTGGATGTGTAGGAATAGTATCCACATCTTATTGACCTACTTGTCTTCCAGCAGGGAGAGGTGGCAGTATCGCTCCTCCGTATGCAGACCCTCACAGTTTTTGCCCCCATTCCGAGGGGCAGGATTGTTGCACTCCCTTGTCCTATGCTTATTTGAGAAGGCGTCACATAAGCTCCAGGCGGACCAACAGCTCCAAGACCCATCGACCACAGCTGGAAGGTGAGACCACAAAGGGTTAACCGAAGCCAAGTGTATGGGAGCAGAATAGCGATGAGCGTTGTGCTCGGATGTCGTGTTCTCCGCGTGCTCAGGTGTCCTCCGAGTATCTCCGGTGTCCTCCGAGTATCTCCGGTGTCCTCCGAGTATCTCCGGTGTGCTCGTATATTATGTGTCAGTCCCCGCGGCTGCATGATTCGTGGCTGCTAATATCTGAGTGCGCCGGAGATACTCGGAGACCACCCGAGCGTGGGCGGATAACACGACATCCGAGCACGATTGCTCATCGCTAGTGCCGAACCATAAGCCGCACGGCACCAATCCAGAAATCTGATTATCATTACTTAATAATGTACACAGCTGTTATTCTAGCAATGTATGGCGGTATTATCTGAGCACTGCTTGGCGGTATTATTGCTTATATAGTGATAGTGTTTGAGCACTGTATGGTGGGATTATTTTAGCATTATATGGTGGCATTATTTATCTACTGTATGGTGCTATTGTATCTCGGTATTACTTATTCACTGTGTGGTGCTATCATTTTAGAACTGTATATCAGTCTTATTAAATAAAGCATTATATGGTAGCATTTCAGCACTGTATGGCAGTATTATTTTGAGCATGATATCAACTGTGAATGGCAGTATTATTTCAGAACTGTTTTGCTGTATTATTTGCACATTGTATGGCACTATGATTTATGTGGTGTATGGAAGTATTTTTGTGCACTGTATAGCGGTATTATTTGAGCCCTATATGGTGGTGTATTTTGATCACTGTATTCAGGTATTATTTGCGCATTATAAGCTGCTGTACTTTGATCACTGTATGATGGTATTATTTGAGCATCTTATAGTACTATTAATTGAGCATTATATGGCAGTGTTATTTTAGCAGTGTATGCAAGTATTTCTTGTGATTAGCAGAGTGGTATTTTTGGGTACTCCATGGTGGTATAGTTTGGGCTTTACATGTTGGTAGTATTTGTGCGCGGTATAGTGGAATTATATGGGCTTTTTATGGTGGTATTAGTTGAGTCTAATATAGTAGTGTTATTTCAGCACTGTATGGCAGCATTATTTGAACATTGAATGGTGTTATTATTTGGGGATTGTACAGTGGCATAGTGTGAATACTATATGGTGGTATTATTTGGGGATTGTACACTGGTATAACTTGAACACTATATGGTGGTATTATTTGGGCACTGTATGGCAGTACTGTTTTTTAGGCAATTCTATTTGCCCATCTAAAGGGCCCCACACTGTGTGCTGCGTAGAGCTGGACACTGTATAGGATTGCTATGTAAGTACTATACAACTTGTACCATATGGAGGGGGCACAAAGAAAAGATGCCACATATAAAATAACGCCGGCGCTGTATGAACCTACAGCTGAGGATTACTATGGTCTCGGCAGCGGCGCACACAATCTGCAGCACAAATCTGGGCTCTTACCTGAGTTGTAATCTGGAGCTCGCTTCTCGCAGCTTTCCCCGTAGGTCCCCGGCTGGCACACACACTGGCACTCTGTGTCCAGTAATACCACCCTGGCATTATTAGGGCACGGCGAGCACCGACACGGGTCAAACTTTTCTAAATACTCATCAAACGCTTTCAGGAGGTTGCGCCGTTTGGTCACAGCACAGGGAAATCCGGTCACCAGATCCACAATTGGGTTTAACTGCAAAATCATTGATAAGAGGACGTTTTAGAATCCGGAAGGGGGAGAAGATATTTACGGAAAACCCAGGAGCGAAACCCAGGTGGGACAAACACAAGAGGGTCTCCAAGTGCATTATTTCCCACAGCAGGGACCTTTCTTCCAGCTTCATCTTTGATTTTATTTTATGTACCACATTGCAAACTTTTACCTGGGATGGCCTAGGGGTTAGTGATAGCATTCCAGCAATTGCCTTGTATTTTTATGGTGACCTAGGGTGATGAAGGGGGCCATATTCCTTTCTATTATCCCTGTTAACCTTGGATGAGAAGGTTTGGGCTATTTAGTCTACTAAGAGGTGGCTTAAAGGTGATTGATGTATTGCAGTAATAGCCCAGGTGGTCTGGTGGTCTTAATAGTGAATGCCTTGCATGCTATGTAGGTCTAGGATGGGTAGCTTTGGGTTATTAGAAATTAATGATAGTAATCCTACAATAGCCAATAGATCTAATGTGATGAAGGCTATTTAGTTTTTTAATGAGTGGGTTAGTGGTAGTTTTCTGTAATAGCCCTTGTGGTCTAGTATGGCTCAGTGGTTAATGCTTAGTATTTCTATGTTGACCTAGTGATACAAAGGGATTAACCTCGGCATCCATTATTACCGTTGGTCTAGGATTGGACTATTTAGTTTAATTAAGAGAGGGATACGGGTTATTGATACTATTCCTGTAATAGCCCTGGTGGTCTAGTGTGGATAATATGTCTATGGTGATGTAAGGTGATGAAGGCTTTTTCCTTTTACAATGGGTGGCTTAGAGGTTAGCCATAATATTCATGTAATAGTCATGATAGTCTTTTGTGAATTAGAGGTTAATACATAGTATGTGTATGGTGATCTAGGGTGATGAAAGGTATTTCATTTTATAAAGTGTGGCTTAGGGGTCAGCCATAATATTCATGTAATAGCCCTGGTGGTCTAGTGCAGCCTTGTGGTTATTTCCAAGTATCTTGATGAAAATATTCGTTTACCTCACTATCCACCACCACAGGGTTATCCGCTGTGGACGCGGCCCATTCTTTATAGACAATGTGCTCCGGGAAGGATCCCTTTTTCTGCCAGGCTAACTTAGCAGCATATTCCGCTCTGCCGCCTTTTACTAAAGATATTGATTTTTCGGAAGACTGTAAAAATGAACCTGAGGGTAAAGTAAGACGGATTAGAGCAGGAGGATATGGCGCTTGAACAGCAGGACAAGTCCCAAACTGTTCTTCATTGAAAGAAATTGAATCATTATTGTATTAAAAAAAAAAATCATCTTTTTTCCTGAAACAGCGCCACACCTGTCCACAGGTCGCATTTGGTATTGCAGTTCAAGTCCATGAACGTCAATAAAGTTTACCTGCAATACAACCAAAGGATAGGTGTGACAGAAGATGCATGGACAGGTGTGACAGAAGATACACGGACAGGTGGGGCAGAAGATACATGGACAGGTGTGGCAGAAGATACATGGACAGGTGTGATAGAAGATACATGGACAGGTGTGGCAGAAGATGCATGGACAGGTGTGACAGAAGATACACGGACAGGTGTGGCAGAAGATACACGGATAGGTGTGGCAGAAGATGCATGGACAGGTGTGGCAGAAGATACATGGACAGGTGTGATAGAAGATACACGGACAGGTGGGGCAGAAGATACATGGACAGGTGTGGCAGAAGATACATGGACAGGTGTGATAGAAGATACATGGACAGGTGTGGCAGAAGATGCATGGACAGGTGTGACAGAAGATACACGGACAGGTGGGGCAGAAGATACATGGACAGGTGTGGCAGAAGATACATGGACAGGTGTGATAGAAGATACATGGACAGGTGTGGCAGAAGATGCATGGACAGGTGTGACAGAAGATACACGGACAGGTGGGGCAGAAGATACATGGACAGGTGTGGCAGAAGATACATGGACAGGTGTGGCAGAAGATACATGGACAGGTGTGGCAGAAGATACATGGACAGGTGTGGCAGAAGATACATGGACAGGTGTGGCAGAAGATACACGGACAGGTGTGGCAGAAGATACACGGACAGGTGTGGCAGAAGATACCCGGACAGGTGTGGCAGAAGATACACGGACAGGTGTGGCAGAAGATTCATGGACAGGTGTGGCAGAAGATACATGGACAGGTGTGACAGAAGATGCATGGAGGTGTGGCAGAAGATACATGGACAGGTGTGGCAGAAGATACACGGACAGGTGTGGCAGAAGATACATGGACAGGTGTGGCAGAAGATACACGGACAGGTGCGGCAGAAGATATATGGACAGGTGTGGCAGAAGATACATGGACAGGTGTGGCAGAAGATACACGAACAGGTGTGACAGAAGATACATGGACAGGTGTGGCAGAAGATGCATGGACAGGTGTGACAGAAGATGCATGGAGGTGTGGCAGAAGATACACGGACAGGTGTGGCAGAAGATACACGGACAGGTGTGGCAGAAGATACACGGACAGGTGTGGCAGAAGATACACGGACAGGTGTGACAGAAGATACACGGACAGGTGCAGCAGAAGATACGCGGACAGGTGTGGCAGAAGATACATGGACAGGTGTGGCAGAAGATACACGGACAGGTGTGGCAGAAGATACACGGACAGGTGTGGCAGAAGATACACGGACAGGTGTGGCAGAAGATTCATGGACAGGTGTGGCAGAAGATACATGGACAGGTGTGACAGAAGATGCATGGAGGTGTGGCAGAAGATATATGGACAGGTGTGGCAGAAGATACACGGACAGGTGCGGCAGAAGATATATGGACAGGTGTGGCAGAAGATACACGGACAGGTGTGGCAGAAGATACACGAACAGGTGTGGCAGAAGATTCATGGACAGGTGTGGCAGAAGATACACGGACAGGTGTGGCAGAAGATACACGAACAGGTGTGACAGAAGATACATGGACAGGTGTGGCAGAAGATACACGAACAGGTGTGACAGAAGATACATGGACAGGTGTGGCAGAAGATGCATGGGCAGGTGTGACAGAAGATGCATGGAGGTGTGGCAGAAGATACACGGACAGGTGTGGCAGAAGATACACGGACAGGTGTGGCAGAAGATACACGGACAGGTGTGGCAGAAGATTCATGGACAGGTGTGGCAGAAGATACATGGACAGGTGTGACAGAAGATGCATGGAGGTGTGGCAGAAGATATATGGACAGGTGTGGCAGAAGATACACGGACAGGTGCGGCAGAAGATATATGGACAGGTGTGGCAGAAGATACATGGACAGGTGTGGCAGAAGATACACGAACAGGTGTGGCAGAAGATACATGGACAGGTGTGGCAGAAGATGCATGGACAGGTGTGACAGAAGATGCATGGAGATGTGGCAGAAGATATATGGACAGGTGTGGCAGAAGATACACGGACAGGTGTGGCAGAAGATGCATGGACAGGTGTGGCAGAAGATGCATGGACAGGTGTGACAGAAGATACATGGACAGGTGTGGCAGAAGATACACGGACAGGTGTGGCAGAAGATACACGGACGGGTGTGGCAGAAGATGCATGGACGGGTGTGGCAGAAGATGCATGGACAGGTGTGGCAGAAGATACATGGACAGGTGTGGCAGAAGATACACGGACAGGTGTGACAGAAGATGCATGGACAGGTGTGGCAGAAGATACATGGACAGGTGCGGCAGAAGATACACGGACAGTTGTGGCAGAAGATGCATGGACAGGTGTGGCAGAAGATACATGGACAGGGGCAGCAGAAGAGACATGGACAGGTGTGGCAGAAGATACATGGACAGGTGTGACAGAAGATGCATGGACAGATCTGGCAGAAGATACAAGGACAGGTGTGACAGAAGAGACATGGACAGATCTGGCAGAAGATTCATGGACAGGTGTGACAGAAGATACATGGACAGGTGCAGCAGAAGAGACATGGACAGGTGTGGCAGAAGATTCATGGACAGGTGTGACAGAAGATACATGGACAGGTGCAGCAGAAGATTCATGGACAGGTGTGACAGAAGATACATGGACAGGTGCAGCAGAAGATACATGGACAGGTGTGACAGAAGATACATGGACAGGTGTGGCAGAAGAGACATGGACAGGTGTGGCAGAAGATACACGGACAGGTGTGGCAGAAGATACATGGACAGGTGTGGCAGAAGATACACGGATAGGTGTGGCAGAAGATGCATTGACAGGTGTGATAGAAGATACATGGACAGGTGTGACAGAAGATGCATGGAGGTGTGGCAGAAGATATATGGACAGGTGTGGCAGAAGATACACGGACAGGTGTGGCAGAAGATTCATGGACAGGTGTGGCAGAAGATACATGGACAGGTGTGACAGAAGATGCATGGAGGTGTGGCAGAAGATATATGGACAGGTGTGGCAGAAGATACACGGACAGGTGCGGCAGAAGATATATGGACAGGTGTGGCAGAAGATACACGGACAGGTGTGGCAGAAGATGCATGGAGGTGTGGCAGAAGATACACGGACAGGTGTGGCAGAAGATACACGGACAGGTGTGGCAGAAGATTCATGGACAGGTGTGGCAGAAGATACATGGACAGGTGTGACAGAAGATGCATGGAGGTGTGGCAGAAGATATATGGACAGGTGTGGCAGAAGATACACGGACAGGTGCGGCAGAAGATATATGGACAGGTGTGGCAGAAGATACACGGACAGGTGTGGCAGAAGATACACGAACAGGTGTGGCAGAAGATACTTGGACAGGTGTGGCAGAAGATGCATGGACAGGTGTGACAGAAGATGCATGGAGATGTGGCAGAAGATATATGGACAGGTGTGGAAGAAGATACACGGACAGGTGTGGCAGAAGATGCATGGACAGGTGTGACAGAAGATACATGGACAGGTGTGGCAGAAGATACACGGACAGGTGTGGCAGAAGATACACGGACAGGTGTGGCAGAAGATACACGGACAGGTGTGGCAGAAGATGCATGGACGGGTGTGGCAGAAGATGCATGGACAGGTGTGGCAGAGGATACATGGACAGGTGTGGCAGAAGATACACGGACAGGTGTGACAGAAGATGCATGGACAGGTGTGGCAGAAGATACATGGACAGGTGCGGCAGAAGATACACGGACAGGTGTGGCAGAAGATGCATGGACAGGTGTGGCAGAAGATACATGGACAGGGGCAGCAGAAGAGACATGGACAGGTGTGGCAGAAGATACATGGACAGGTGTGACAGAAGATGCATGGACAGATCTGGCAGAAGATACAAGGACAGGTGTGACAGAAGAGACATGGACAGATCTGGCAGAAGATTCATGGACAGGTGTGACAGAAGATACATGGACAGGTGCAGCAGAAGAGACATGGACAGGTGTGGCAGAAGATTCATGGACAGGTGCAGCAGAAGATTCATGGACAGGTGTGACAGAAGATACATGGACAGGTGCAGCAGAAGATACATGGACAGGTGTGACAGAAGATACATGGACAGGTGTGGCAGAAGATACACGGACAGGTGTGGCAGAAGATGCATGGACAGGTGTGACAGAAGATACACGGACAGGTGTGGCAGAAGATACACGGACAGGTGTGGCAGAAGATAGAAGGACAGGTGTGGCAGAAGATACACGGACAGGTGTGACAGAAGATACATGGACAGGTGTGGCAGAAGATACATGGACAGGTGTGGCAGAAGATACATGGACAGATCTGGCAGAAGATGCATGGAGGTGTGGCGTAACACAGGTGTTCTTGGAAGAAAGCAGCCATGTTGTTCCAGTCCTGTACTACCCCTGGTGGTGATATGTGGTATTACACTGCAGTGAATAAAATGTTGCCCGATTAGCGCCAGTCTGGAAATGCATCTTGTACAATTATCTCAAAACATACGATTCATGGAAAGTGTGACTATCCGAGCAGATTACCAGCTTTCGGCTCAGGTACCTTCATATTTCTCTGTCATCTTGTTGGTCGTACATATGTGATTAACTATTGTTTTCGTGAAGAAAATAAAGACCCGTCGCTTTGTTTCCCATCTCGAACACTCAACTGATTGCGCAGTGGTCAGACCTAATGGAAGACAAAATAGTAATGTTCTAGGGCTTCACATGAGCACAAAGATGGCAGACATGGGGTCTTCAGGAAGCCCCCAGCTGTGATGATAAACCAATGGCACGTCACAATTCTATCATGAAGGACAGGGGTGTAAATAGAAATCATGTAGCCCCACAGCAGAAATCCTAATCCCTCCCACATGACAAAAAAAAATATATATATATATTCGGTAGGGTAGCAGACGAGCATATCCCACAACTCTTACAATTACATTTTGCAGCTATTGAAACCCCTTAATGTTCCCACACACTAATGTACCCTTTTAATGGCATTCTTAAAGTATGATGCCCACAAATGTGTCCCCCACACACAGTATTAATCCCCCACAGTGAATTCCGCCATATGCACATTATGATACCTCACCCACAAAGTATGATACCTTCACAGTGACCCCAACACAGTATAATGGTTTCAACACAGCCCTCATATGATGGCCCCCACATAGCCCTCCAGACAATATAACTGCCCCCACACAACCATCCACAAAGTATAATGGACCTGATACAGCCCCCAAACAACATAATTGCCCTCCAAACAGTATAATTGGCCCTCACACAGGCTTCCAAACAGTATTATTGGTCCTCACACAGGCTTCCAAACAGTATAATTGCCCCCACATAGCCCTCCAAATAGTATGATGACCCCCACATAGCCCTCAAAATAGTATGATGGCCTCCATATAGCCTTTCAAATAGTATGATGGCCTCCACATCGAACAGCACCCTCCAAATAGAATGACACCCCCGCAAACAGTATGATGATTGCCCATAGCCCTCCAGACAGTATAACTGCCTCCACACAGCCCACCACAAAGTATAATGGACCCCACACAGCCCTCCAAACAATATAATTTCCACCACCACAGCCCTCCAAACAGTATAATTGGCCCTCACACATGCCTCCAAACAGTATAATGGCCCCTACATGGTCCTCCAAATAGTACGATGGCCACCATATAGCCCCGAAAATAGTATGATGGCCCACACATAGCCCTTCAAATAGTATGATGGCTCCTCATAGACCTCCAAATAGTATGGTGGCTACCACATAGCCCTACAAATAGTATGATTACCCCCTGAGAGGCAGTGACTAGTGTTACATGTGAGGGTCACTGTATGCTCCCCCCAGGATGCGCACGGAGGCGTATTTAGGCCATGAGAGGGCATTGCAGTCCCAGGCGTAGCACTGGTTGCAATGCAGACTAAAGTGAGTATAGGTCGGACATGTTAGTTATCCAAGGCAGATTTAGGGAAAACCTGCTCTGGGATTTTTGAGTTTTGAAATGGACAACAGGACAGTAGTGGTGCAGTCCTTTTCATTCCTGGTTTTACATGTGGTTGAAGACCACAGTTTCAAGTTTAAAACCCTGCAGTAGAGGGTTTGGGTGTGTCAGGTTCAGAATCAGTGGCAGTCTGGTGTTGTCATGAGTACAGAGCAGGAGGCTCTGCAGAGCTTCACCTGTGTGAGACATCTCAGGCCAGCAGAGCCAAACGGTCAAGGCAGCTGAAAAGTCTGGCACCCCACAGTGTGCACAGCGGTGCAGTCGCCCACGGCAACTGGTCTCAGAAGGTGGACTGGAGTGTTTAGTGACTGTAAACTGGAGGATATGGTTCCCGGCTGCAATCCAGAGGATATCGTGTACTCTGCATTGCTGTGAGTAAAGAGACTTTAACACCTCTGTGCAGTCGCCCACGGCAACCGGTCAGAGGTGGATTAGCATGTTTAGTGACTGTAATCCATAGGATATGTGCCGGGCTGCAATCCGGAGGATATCGTGTGCTGTGTTTATATGAGTTGAACATTAAAGAGACATTTTGCTTTGAACTTTGCTGGCTCTATGCCTCATCACTGCATAAGTGTGCTACTGCTGCACTACACCCCACATAGACCTCCAAATAGTATGATGGCCCCCACATAGCTCACTCTCCAAATAGTATGATGGTCCCACATAGCCCTCCAAATAGTATGATGGCTCCCCATAGCCCTCCAAATAGCATGAAGGCCTCCACATCGCCCTACAAACAGTATGACACTCCCACACATAGTAAGACGGCCACACATAGCAATCTAAACACTATAATAGCCCCAAGAAAGTACTGAGTAATTTAAAAAAACATTCACCTCTCAACGTTCTCACACTTCCTCCTCCATCATAGCTTGGGACCTGGGGTCGGCACTGGCGCCGAGCTCCCAAACTCATGGATCCCACATTGACCGTGTGGTCAGCATCTATTAGCGGTACGCCACTGATGAAGGGGGATAGGGTGACAGAAGCACCGTCCCTTCTGTCTAGCCACATAGATGCCACAGACACTACTGAACGTGGCATCTAAAAGGGGTAAACGGATGCGATCTTAGTTACCTTGCTCTGTCTGTTTGTTACTTTGTGTCAGTCTGCCCTCTGACCTCCAATCAGGGTTACCGAGGTCTGGACAACGATTCTTAGTTCCTTACCTGAATTCTTCAGCTCCTCGGCGCTGTACTGGTAGAGGAGGTCATACGATCCCCCCATGGAGCCGGAAGTGATGTAATGGGTGCCGAAATCCTCAAATATTCTGCTGTAAAGAGGATAGTTGTATTCCAAGGGCAAATGATTCAGAGCGCGAAGGAAGACGTCCGACAGCCACAGATTGTCCTTCTTCATTCTGAATTCTGACACCGAGATCACTTTATTGATCCTGATGAAATTAGAATTCTAGAAGGAAACAGATGGTAAAATCCATGAACTGGAGCTGATACATCACCCACATATTAGCTATATTCTATCTATCTATCTATCTATCTATCTATCTATCTATCTATCTATCTATCTATCTATCTATCTATCTATTATCTATCCATTATCTATCTAATTCTCTATTATCTATCTATCTATTATCGATCTGTCTATTATCTATCTATTGTAATGTAGCGGTAGCACCATATGCAGTGAAACGGCAGTGACCCAAGCAAGTTCAAAACAAAACGTTCCTTTAATGTGTTACTTCACACAGTCCATTAGAATACATAGTACACGGCTTTAGTTTGCAGTCCCTAAACAGACCGGACTTCCTTTTGTCCAGTTTCCCTGGGTGACCGCACACCGGAACCAAGTCTATTTACTCACGCAGTGCACAGCACGCTGTATCCTCCAGATCGCATCCGGGTAAACAAAAGACAGCTCTAGACGCAGGGTGTCAGTCTCTTTGGTTCCTCTTGCCCTTGTGTTGCCTCACACAGGGAGTGCTCTGCAGACAACTGCTCTGTCTGCTTCCAAGACCAACACCTCTGCCTATACTCCAGGGCTTTTAATCAGTCACTGCTTCACCATTCTAATCATTGCTACACCTGTGACTGTAATACGCCCTCATGGCCTCACTATGCCTCCGTGCACATTCTGGAGAGCACAAACAGTGCCCCCTAGCTGTAACAGGGGTCACTGCCTCACACTATCTATGTATCTATCTATCTATTATCTGTCTATCCATTATCTATCTATCTATCTATCTATCTATCTATTTATCTATCTATCTATTATCTATCTATTATCTATCTATCTATCCATCTATCTATTATATATCTATTTATTATCTATCTAAATATCTATCTATCTTTATCTATCTATCAATCATCTATCTAAATATCTAGCTATCTATCTATCTGTCATCTATCTATTATCTATCATCTATCACCTACATCTTAGTGGTCATGGATTACGTGCCACTGAGGAACGTTTCAGCTGAGTATCAACCGGGAGCTTGTCCATATCTTTGCCAGGATCAGTTTGCCCAAGGAGATTTTGATACACCAAAGGACCCAGCAAAATAATTCGGGAGCTGTGCAGAGTCTTCCTTCTCGCTCAGCTGCGAACCTCCATTTACCATACGCAGACCGATGGGCTGTTGGAACTCTTCAAAAAGACCCTGAAGGCCATGCTCAAGAGAGTTGTTGAGAAAGATGGTCGGAACTGGGACTATCTGCTCCCATTCCTGCTCTTTTCTATCAGAGATGTCCCACAGGCCTCCACTGACTTTTCACTGTTTGAGCTTCTGTACAGCCGACATCCATGAGGGCTCCTGGATATCGCCAAGGAAGCCAGCGAAGCTGAAGTCACGCCACACCGGAGTGTCATTGAGCATATTGCCCAGCTGCAAGAAAGGATGGCTCACGTATTGCCTATCGTAAGGGAACATTTTCTCCTGGTACAGGAGGCCCAAGTGAGGGTATACAACCAATCAGCAAGGCTAAGGCAATTCCAGCCTGGGGGCCACATGCTAGTGCTTATTCCTACAGTGGAGAGCAAATTCTTGGCCAAGTGGCAAGGCCTGTTTGAGATAGTGGAAAAACTCAGGGAGGTGAATTACAAGGTACACCAGCCCGGACGCAGTAAGCCGCACCAGGTATACCATGTGAACCTACTCAAACCTTGATGGGACCGTGATCTGCTGGAAGCTTCTTGCCTGGAGGCCCGTTCCAAAGCCAAGATTGAGGAGGTCGTGATTGCTGAGATGCTAACGCTGGCCCAGAAGCAAAAATGTCGAGAACTGCAGCAGCAGAACTGGGACCTGTTCTCTGAGATGCCAGGGTACACACAGGTTGTGGAACATGATGTGCTAACAGGTCCATATATAAGAGTAAACCTCAAAACCTACAGAATCCCCAAAGCGCGCTGGGAGATAATCTCCAAGGAGGTGAAGAGAATGCTGGACCTCAGGGTGATAGAGGAATCAAGAAGTAGCTGGTCAAGTCCCATCATCCTCGCACTAAAGACCAATGGCGATTGACGGTTTTATAATGATTACCTCAGGCTCAAAGAGGTGACCCATTTTGACGTATACCCGATGCCCCGTGTGGATAAACTTATTGAGCGAATTGGACCCACAAGGTACATCACAACCCTCAACCTGACAAAGGGGTACTGGCAGATCCCTACCTATTTACCAGAGCACCAAGGAGAACACGGCCTTCTCGACGCCGGATGGGTGTTTTCAGTACACCAGGATGACCTTTGGATTGCAGGGGGCCCCAGCTACTTTCCAGAGGGTGATGGATCGAATCTTGGCTCCACATAAGAAATATGCAGCAGCCTACTTGGATGACATTGTCATCATTAGCCCTGACTGGAGATCGCACCTGCCAAAGGTACAGGCGATCCTCGATAAATCCGAAGAAGTGTGCCATAGGAAAGGAAGAGCCAAGGTACTTGGGCTACATCGTCGGGAGAGACGAGCTCAATCCCCAGATGAATAAAATAGAGGCCATTCAGGAATGGCCGCAGCCCCTTTCCAAGAAGCAAGTGAGGGCGTTTCTTGGGATTGTGGGGTATTACCGCCGTTTTATCCCGAACTTTGCCATAATTGCCACACCGCTAACAGATCTCCTTGTGGGCACCAAGTCAACAATAGTAAAATGGACTCCGAACACAGAGATGGCATTTCAAGAGCTGAAGGGGGCTCTGTGCAAGCATCCAGTTCTGCTCACGCCTGACTTTAGTAAAAAATTTGTGGTCCAGACTGATGCTTCAGAGGTTGGGTTGGGAGCCGTGCTGCCGCAGGAAATCAAAAGAAAAGAGCATCCCATCCTATACCTGAGCTGGAAACTCATCTTGCGAGAAGAACTACGCAATAGTTGAGAAAGAATGCTTAGCCATAAAGTGGGACGTCGAAACCCTGAAATACTACCTGCTAGGCCGTTGGTTTAAGTTAGTGTCGGACCATGCCCCTCTGAAATGGTTGTGAGAGAAGAAGGGTAAGAACGCCAGGGTGACTAGGTTGTTCTTAGCCCTTCAGGACTTTACTTTCTAAGTAGAACATAGGCCAGTGAAGTTACATGACAATGCGGATGCTCTCTTCCAAATTTCTTGTTAAGTGTCTGGAGGTGCCAAAACCCCTGACTTTAGGCAGAGGGGGGAATATGTGACAGGATCACTGGCACAGTGTATGAAGGGAGATATGCGTCACTGTGCATAATAGCTTCAGTGATGTAAAACCAGAATCATTTTCCTCCAGCACGCTATGTACTGAGAGGTTTAGGTTATGCTATGGGCTGGTTTTAGTGGACCTTTATAGAGCGGGTGGGAGGAGGTCCACCTTATCTCCACTTGCAGAGTCCTGACAGGACCTGTGTGAGGTCAAGGTCATGTGATCATCACATGGGTTGTTATATACCTGGCCATGAGTGTCAGTGGGGAGAGGTGGCACTACCACGTGGCTCCCGTGGGAGCTAAGGACCCTGTGTGTGTTACTTGCAGTGAAGTGTGCAGGGAAAGGACTCTGATGGACTTTATCTTTGTTTTGTTTTACCGTTATGCCCGAAAGGCTCGGTTTGTTTCGCTGAACCCTGCTAAGGTTTATGCTGTCTATATAATAAATCAGCAGGTGAACTACCACCAGAACTGTTCCTGTGTCTACCTGGTGAAGCAGCTGAGAGGGTCAACCCCTCACACTATCTATTATTGATCTCTCTATTTATCTATGCACTATCTCCTTTAGAGTTCCACATTCCAACAAAGGACATGAAAGTGGTAAATCAGTAGTCATCAATATTCTGAGAGTTCGAGAGCAGCCATCCCTGTGATTGCGATGACCGAGATGCCGGGACAGGGATTACTTACCTTCTTATAGGAGGCTTGTAAGGATTCCTTAAAGGACGATGATTTCGTATGTTTGCTTTTACGTTTAAAATGGAATAATAGGGGGATTCCACTAGATCCTTGAGATCCGCTGTGAGTATTTAAGTAATTGCTACTGGATTTAGCAAAAGGAATGATACTATCGTAGAAATCAGCCGACACATCATCCTCTTCATCTTTCATCTGTTAGATGCAGAATGCACATATAATTTGTATCTAAAGTCAGTACAAGATAATGAAAGCTGCATCCAACAAGAGTCAACGTGAAAGCTGAGTATTTTGGAAAGCGTCATCAGATTATGACAAGCTGTGTCAAGCCTTAAGTAACAGTCTTGTCTCTGCTTGCAAGTTTTACTTTGTAAAGTCACAAGTTACACCTTTGTCTTTGCAAGCAAGTTACCTGATTGCATTCATCTCTGCTATTCTTATGATGCCCACACTCACAATTTTTCTGTTCCTGTGGCTTTCCAAAGTTACTCCTCTGTCCAGTTTTCTACTCCCTTCTAGTCTATATGACAACTTTGTCCTTAGTAAAACCTTACTGGCTATCACTTATAATGTTATTTTTTCCCCATACGCCTATATAGAGACCCTTATAAGTCCCTCAAAGATATTTCCCGTAAATTATGTTAACTCCTTCACCCTAGGGACATTTTCTGTTTTCTTTTTCTTTTCCCCCTTCTTTTAAGATTCATAACCTTTTATTTTTCCGCACCCATAGCTGTATGAGGGCTTTTTTTTGCGGGTTGTACGTTTGAATGACACCATCCATATTATCATGTGAAGCACTAGAAAGTGGGAAAAAAATCCAAGTGCAGTGAAACTGCAAAAAAAAGGTGCAATTCCACTGTTGTTGTTTTTTTTTAATGTAATGTTGACTATCTGGTAACACTGACCTGGCAATATAATTCTGATTTTTGGAAATTTGTAAGGAAAAAAAAATTGCTCTTGTAACCTTTTTTTTCAAGACCCATAACATTTTCATTTTTCAGGATCTGGGGCTGAGTCAGGGCTTATTTTTTGTCCCTTGTGCAGACGTTTTTAATGATACCATTTTGGGGAAGATATAATTTTTCCATTGTCTCTTATTGCATTGTGTTACAATGTTGTGGCGGCCAAAAAAACCCACAATTTTGGAGTTTGTATTTTTTTTTTCCTCGTTACGCCATTTACCAATCAGATTAATTTATTTTACGTTTTGATAGATCGGACATTTCTGAATGCAGTGATACCAAACATTTTTCTCACCTGGGTTCAGGAAAAATTTGCTGCATGCTACGTATGGCCGCCTGAAAAGGCCGAGACTCACCAATGAAAGTCAATGGGTTCAAGAAAAAACACAGATCATGGTGTGCCATGTAATTTTTACGCACCTATCTCATAGGAAACCCAACATTTCATCAGCCGAGTACAGTAAATTCACAGCCCGAACCGCCAGAATACAATAGAAAATATATATAGAATTTTTTTAAAAAATGGCGTGGGTCCCCCATATTATTCTTAACTAGCTGAGGGAAAGTTGACAGCTGGGGGATGATGTTTATATTCTGGGAAGGGGGTAATAAACATGGAGCTTCAGAAGCTATTAATTAAAGGGGGAACCCCACATAATTTTTTTTGGGGGGTTACCCCTTGTTAATAACCAGTAAAGGCCAAGTAGACAGCTGAAAGATGATATTAATAGCCTGGGAAGTTCCATGTTTATTACCCCCTTCCTAGACTATAAACATCAGAACTCAGCTGTCGACTTTCCCTCAGCTGGTTAAGAATAATATGGGGTCACCACGCCATTTTTTTCTCTTATTTATTTAATTATTAGCTAAATACATGTATAGTAAGTTACACACACTGTATAGATGATTAATCTCAATTACATCTATCTATCTACGGCCAGTCTCACACGTCCAGATAATTCCGGTACCGGAGAAAACGGTACCGGAGTTATCCGTGTGTCCGTGTGCTCACGTAGGCCATCCGTGTGGGATCCGTATGATGTCCGTGAGTACGTTTTTAAGGTCCGTGTGCTGTCCGTGTGCTGTCCGTGTGCTGTCCATGTGCTGTCCGTGTGCTGTTCGTGTGCTGTCCGTCTGTCCGTGTATTGCAACAATTTT
This sequence comes from Ranitomeya variabilis, assembly GCF_051348905.1. NCBI lineage: Eukaryota > Metazoa > Chordata > Amphibia > Anura > Dendrobatidae > Ranitomeya > Ranitomeya variabilis. Next base: position 24,919,655 of record NC_135232.1, read on the forward strand.
TACAATTTTAACCCTATGACAGGGAAAACGCACATGGACAGCACACGGATGTCACACGGACAGCATCCGTGTGCGGTACGTGTTTACACGGACCCATTGACTTTAATGGGTCCGTGTGATCCGTGCGCTCCCACGAACACTGACATGTCTCCGTGTTTTGCAAACGTACACACGGTCCGGGAAAAATCACTGATATCTGCAGAGACACATTCATTTTAATGTGTCTACGTGTGTCAGTGTTTCCGGTACGTGAGAAAACTGTCACTACACGTACCGGAGCCACTGACGTGTGAAACCGGCCTACAGTGGGGAAAGTATAGGTATTTGATACACTGCTGTTTTTGCAAATTTGTTTTCATGCAATAAAATGCAATTTCATTTTTAAAAAATCATACAATGTGATTTTCTGTTTTATTATTTTTAGATTCTGTCTCTCACAGTCGAAGTGCACCTACAAGAAAAATTACAGACCTCTCCAATCTTTGTAGTTGGTGTGACAAAGTCATTGGCAAAGTGCTGGAGCTATTTAAAACCCAGAAGTTTCCTCCACCACACTATGTCTTGAGAGGGGTTAATCAGCCATTTTAAGGGCTGGGTTTTTGTGGACAACCATAGAGCGGGTGGGAGGTTGTCCACCTTATCTCCACCCCAGGGTGTGGTCTGAGGCTTAAATAGCTGGCCTCCAGAGTCATGCAATGTTCAGTATGGCTGGAGAGAGGAACCCCAGCATTTTGTGTCCCGAGGAGGAAAAACTATCTAACGCTGTATATATTGTTTTATTAGTTAGTAAAATAGCTTGAAATGACAGAGGATTACTGTATGTAAAAGCTGATGTTAAAAACGCATTGCAGGCGTATTCTTGGTGAGGAAAAAACAGATGACACTCACCAACTTTTCTGGCTGAGAATCTAAGCTACTTTATATACACAGATGTGAGTGTACACACTATATAGTGCAAAACTGCAGATTTATGTCCCCTCCGAAAACTAAAAAATGTAACTTGAAAAGTAAAACTAAAAGTTTTAAAAAATAAAAATAACATAAGAATTCTAATCTAATTTTAAAAATGTATATTTATTATTTCCACATCCATAAAAGTTCCATGTCAGAAAATATAAAATTGTTTAACCCCCGTGGCATTTGTTGTAAAGAAAACAAAGTCAAAACTTGCTATTTTTTTTGGTCGGCACACCATTCCCCAAAAATACAATAAAAAGCGATCCTTTGTATCTACCCAAAAATGGTACGAATAAAAAAAAACCTCAGCTCCATTGATGGGAAAATAAAAAACAAGTTACTGTTCTTGGGAAATAGTGACACAAAACATTTTTTTAACAAAATTCCGAATTTTTGAAACCACTAAAATAGTAAAAAGATCTTTACAAATTTGTTTTCGCCATAATCGTAGTGACGTGGAGAATCACATTACTGGATCGTTTTTACTGCATAATCAATGCTGGGAAAATAGAACACAAAAATACACATTTTTTTTTCATCATTTTTGTCTCACATTGATTTTTATTTCCATTTTTCAGTGCATTTTATGGTAAAATGAATGGTGTAATTGAAAACTAAAACTCATCCCGCAAAATGGAAACTCTGATACAGGTACGTCACCGGAGAATTAAATACGTATTAAAAAGGAAAACACAAAAATGAAAAATGGCTGCTTTATTTTAAGTAGCTGACCCCTTTAAGTCTACAGATCTGGCTGTTTTCCTCCCTCTACTGACTTCTGTACACGTTCTTGCTCTATAGGTTCAGAGTGGATGGTCTCCTACTGGTCCATTGTAAGCAATGTGACAGTCAAATGCTTTCTTCTTCCTTCCCTTTCCCTGTTTCACTGAGTCTGCAGCTGCATCCCCCTCCTATCCCCCTTCCTATCCTCTAAATACTTCCTTACTTCTGAAGATTTCCTACAAGCCTGCAGACAGTCGGGAGGTGAGGAAGACGCCTAATCTACGATACAAGGCTTCATGTGTTCCCCTGCATCACTGATTTCTGCCCTATTAGAATTACAGGCGTGTTCTTTATTAGAACTTTCTGGAGAACAATATACTCAAGAGTGAAAAAAGTGAAAAATACACAGAAAGTGTGCACCTGAAATGTGATGCTTTCCAGGTTTGCAGGCACCCGATATAACTTCCGATTTGGTCCTGTCCCATTGCCAGAAACTGTGTCACGTCTTCCTCCAAAAAATGAGTTATCCAGGATCTCTCCGCGACTCTCCCCCGACAGGTAGTTATACCTAAACCCCCACACGAGATGGAAAAAAACAATCAGTAAGATTGACAGGACATAAGAATGCAGAGGTTCAGGGAGCTATTACCCCAATACCCCGGGGCATTAGGACTTGGGCAGATTCTAGTCCATTTTTTGGTCCATATAATTCTAGTTCTTAGTTAATCCCAACAATAAAATCATTAATTTTACTCCATGATTTACCCATTTCCCATCAGCTGCACCCCGGGGATGAACTCAAAGCTCCTTGTCTCCGGTCTCCTCTTACAGCCTCGTTCATCTGAGTTGTCCCCACAGTCGTTGTCTCCATTACACTTCAATTTTGGGTCAATGCATCGACCTGTTCACAAAAACAAAGATCATTTTTTTACTTAAATACAGTGTGAGATCCCCCCAGGCCCAGGGTGACAGTGACTCAGGGGCCAAGTGTCTCCTGATGTGACCCAAAGCCAACACCTATGGGGAGAATTGAAGAGACAAATTGTCATCATTCTCCATCCAACATCCAGGTTCTAGAAGACCTCGTTCTGAAGAACGGAGAAAGATCCATGTTGTAATATGTCGCCAAAGTGTTCCTTTCAGGCCTAGAAGACTCGGTGCCGTCCATATCATGGAGGTCACACAAAATACTAGATATAGCAGTGTTTATCCATGCCGCTGTTCTAAATAGTCAGACATTAACATTGCACCAAATCCCTACACCACTAGGGGGAGCTCCCTGTATACAGAGATACATGATAAGATCCTGTCTGCAGCCACCACTAGGGGGAGCTCCCTGTATACAGAGATACATGATAAGATCCTGTCTGCAGCCACCACTAGGGGGAGCTCCCTGTATACCGAGATACATGATAAGATCCTGTCTGCAGCCACCACTAGGGGGAGCTCCCTGTATACAGAGATACATGATAAGATCCTGTCTGCAGTCACCACTAGGGGGAGATCCCTGTATACAGAGATACATGATACGATCCTGTCTGTAGTCACCACTAGGGGGAGCTCCCTGTATACAGAGATGCATGATAAGATTCTGTCTGCAGTCACCACTAGGGGGAGATCCCTGTATACAGAGATACATGATAAGATCCTGTCTGCAGCCACCACTAGGGGGAGCTCCCTGTATACCGAGATACATGATAAGATCCTGTCTGCAGCCACCACTAGGGGGAGCTCCCTGTATACAGAGATACATGATAAGATCCTGTCTGCAGTCAACACTAGGGGAGCTCCCTGTATACTGGGATACATAATAAGATCCTGTCTGCAGCCACCACTAGGGGGAGCTCCCTGTATACAGAGATACATGATAAGATCCTGTCTGCAGCCACCACTAGGGGGAGCTCCCTGTATACAGAGATACATGATAAGATCCTGTCTGCAGCCACCACTAGGGGGAGCTGCCTGTATACAGAGATACATGATAAGATCCTGTCTACAGCTACCACTAGGGGGAGCTCCCTGTATACATAGATACATGATAAGATTCTGTCTGCAGCCACCACTAGGGGGAGCTCCCTGTATACAGAGATACATGATAAGATCCTGTCTGCAGCCACCACTAGGGGGAGCTCCCTGTATACAGAGATACATGATAAGATCCTATTTGCAGTCACCACTAGGGGGAGCTCCCTGTATACAGAGATACATGATAAGATCCTGTCTGCAGTCACCACTAGGGGGAGCTCCCTGTATACAGAGATGCATGATAAGATCCTGTCTGTAGTCACCACTAGGGGGAGCTGCCTGTATACAGAGATACATGATAAGATCCTGTCTGCAGCCACCACTAGGGGGAGCTCCCTGTATACCGAGATACATGATAAGATCCTGTCTGCAGCCACCACTAGGGGGAGCTCCCTGTATACAGAGATACATGATAAGATCCTGTCTGCAGTCACCACTAGGGGGAGATCCCTGTATACAGAGATACATGATACGATCCTGTCTGTAGTCACCACTAGGGGGAGCTCCCTGTATACAGAGATGCATGATAAGATTCTGTCTGCAGTCACCACTAGGGGGAGATCCCTGTATACAGAGATACATGATAGGATCCTATCTGCAGCCACCACTAGGGGGAGCTCCCTGTATACAGAGATACATGATAAGATCCTGTCTGCAGTCAACACTAGGGGAGCTCCCTGTATACAGGGATACATAATAAGATCCTGTCTGCAGCCACCACTAGGGGGAGCTCCCTGTATACAGAGATACATGATAAGATCCTGTCTGCAGCCACCACTAGGGGGAGCTCCCTGTATACAGAGATACATGATAAGATCCTGTCTGCAGCCACCACTAGGGGGAGCTGCCTGTATACAGAGATACATGATAAGATCCTGTCTACAGCTACCACTAGGGGGAGCTCCCTGTATACATAGATACATGATAAGATTCTGTCTGCAGCCACCACTAGGGGGAGCTCCCTGTATACAGAGATACATGATAAGATCCTGTCTGCAGCCACCACTAGGGGGAGCTCCCTGTATACAGAGATACATGATAAGATCCTATTTGCAGTCACCACTAGGGGGAGCTCCCTGTATACAGAGATACATGATAAGATCCTGTCTGCAGTCACCACTAGGGGGAGCTCCCTGTATACAGAGATGCATGATAAGATCCTGTCTGTAGTCACCACTAGGGGGAGCTGCCTGTATACAGAGATACATGATAAGATCCTGTCTGCAGCCACCACTAGGGGGAGCTGCCTGTATACAGAGATACATGATAAGATCCTGTCTACAGCTACCACTAGGGGGAGCTCCCTGTATACATAGATACATGATAAGATTCTGTCTGCAGCCACCACTAGGGGGAGCTCCCTGTATACAGAGATACATGATAAGATCCTGTCTGCAGCCACCACTAGGGGGAGCTCCCTGTATACAGAGATACATGATAAGATCCTATTTGCAGTCACCACTAGGGGGAGCTCCCTGTATACAGAGATACATGATAAGATCCTGTCTGCAGCCACCACTAGGGGGAGCTCCCTGTATACAGAGATACATGATAAGATCCTGTCTGCAGCCACCACTAGGGGGAGCTCCCTGTATACAGAGATACATGTTAAGATCCTGTCTGCAGCCACCACTAGGGGGAGCTCCCTGTATATAGAGATACATGATAAGATCCTGTCTGCAGTCACCACTAGGGGGAGCTCCCTGTATACAGAGATACATGATAAGATCCTGTCTGCAGCCACCACTAGGGGGAGCTCCCTGTATACATAGATACATGATAAGATCCTGTCTGCAGCCACCACTAGAGGGAGCTCCCTGTATACAGAGATACATGATAAGATCCTATTTGCAGTCACCACTAGAGGGAGCTCCCTGTATACAGAGATACAGTGCCTAAGTAGTATTCAACCCCCTGCAGATTTAGCAGGTTTAATAAGATGCAAATAAGTTAGAGCCTTCAAACTTCAAACAAGAGCAGGATTTATTAACAGATGCATAAATCTTACAAACCAAAAAGTTTTGTTGCTCAGTTAAATTTTTATAAATTTTAAACATAAAAGTGTGGGTCAATTATTATTCAACCCCTAGGTTTAATATTTTGTGGAATAACCTTTGTTTGCAATTACAGCTAATAATCGTCTTTTATAAGACTTGATCAGGCCGGCACAGGTCTCTGGAGTTATCTTGGCCCACTCCTCCATGCAGATCTTCTCCAAGTTATCTAGGTTCTTTGGGTGTCTCATGTGGACTTTAATCTTGAGCTCCTTCCACAAGTTTTCAATTGGGTTAAGGTCAGGAGACTGACTAGGCCACTGCAACACCTTGATTTTTTGCCTCTTGAACCAGGCCTTGGTTTTCTTGGCTGTGTGCTTTGGGTCATTGTCTTGTTGGAAGATGAAATGACGACCCATCTTAAGATCCTTGATGGAGGAGCAGAGGTTCTTGGCCAAAATCTCCAGGTAGGCCGTGTTATCCATCTTCCCATGGATGCGGACCAGATGGCCAGGCCCCTTGGCTGAGAAACAGCCCCACAGCATGATGCTGCCACCACCATGCTTGACTGTAGGGATGGTATTCTTGGGGTCGTATGCAGTGCCATCCAGTCTCCAAACGTCACGTGTGTGGTTGGCACCAAAGATCTCAATCTTGGTCTCATCAGACCAGAGAACCTTGAACCAGTCAGTCTCAGAGTCCTCCAAGTGATCATGAGCAAACTGTAGACGAGCCTTGACATGACGCTTTGAAAGTAAAGGTACCTTACGGGCTCGTCTGGAACGGAGACCATTGCGGTGGAGTACGTTACTTATGGTATTGACTGAAACCAATGTCCCCACTGCCATGAGATCTTCCCGGAGCTCCTTCCTTGTTGTCCTTGGGTTAGCCTTGACTCTTCAGACAAGCCTGGCCTCGGCACGGGAGGAAACTTTCAAAGGCTGTCCAGGCCGTGGAAGGCTAACAGTAGTTCCATAAGCCTTCCACTTCCGGATGATGCTCCCAACAGTGGAGACAGGTAAGCCCAACTCCTTGGAAAGGGTTTTGTACCCCTTGCCAGCCTTGTGACCCTCCACGATCTTGTCTCTGATGGCCTTGGAACGCTCCTTTGTCTTTCCCATGTTGACCATGTATGAGTGCTGTTCACAAGTTTGGGGAGGGTCTTAAATAGTCAGAAAAGGCTGGAAAAAGAGATAATTAATCCAAACATGTGAAGCTCATTGTTCTTTGTGCCTGAACTACTTCTTAATACTTTAGGGGAACCAAACAGAATTCTGGTGGGTTGAGGAGTTGAATAATAAATGACCCTCTGAAAAGACTTTTCACAATTTAAAACAAAAACAAAGAAATAACATTTTTTTTTGCTGCAGTGCATTTCACACTTCCAGGCTGATCTACAGTCCAAATGTCACAATGCCAAGTTAATTCCAAATGTGTAAACCTGCTAAATCTGCAGGGGGTTGAATACTACTTGTAGGCACTGTACATGATAAGATCCTATTTGCAGCCACCACTAGGGGGAGCTCCCTGTATACAGAGATACATGATAAGATTCTCTCTGCAGTCACCACTAGGGGGAGCTCCCTGTATACAGAGATACATGATAAGATCCTGTCTGCAGTCACCACTAGGGGGAGCTCCCTGTATACAGAGATACATGATAAGATTCTAAGTGTAAGTGTGGGCTAATTTTCCTCCTGCATCTTATGGGGCTTATACAAGGAGAGGGCCTAGCAGCAGACATTGCAGAGAGGAAGGCTCCAGCTGCAGCAAGTTGTCTTATCAGACGGAATTTTTTTGTGCTTCTCAGTTTGATTTATGCAAATTGCTTCTTCAGAGCGGAATCAGAGAAACATTTCCCATTAGATCTCAGTTTTATTTGTAGTTTGAGTGAAAATGTGTAAAAAAGAAGAAAAAGAAATGAGAGAGAAAGTGCTGGGATTATTTGTTCTTCATTTTTTTGCTCATCTTCTACATATTGTATTATACGATGGTAAATCTCCCCTTTAATTCTGGATGTTTTCATAGATTCATAGATTCTGTTTCCAAATTATTTGGCAGAGGAAGGAAACAAAGTTGTCATTGTTTCTCCTTGTTCTGCAGCGTCTGTGATCGTCCGCTGTGATTATCCACAACAGTAATATCTGACAGTTTCCTTTCCTGTCCAGAAACCTCAGAGGTGAGTGCAGCAATCATAACTAAAGGCTTCTCCTCGCGCTGAGCAGATGCTCGCTCACGTCTCGGCGGGTTTTCGCTGCTCGCTCCAAGTAAATAATTTGTTTTTCAGATTCTGTGCATTTAGGAAAAAATTATGTAAAAAAAAAAAAAAGTGAAAAGCGACTAAAATTTGGAGAAAAGTTTACAAGTAAGAAGTTATAATTACATTGTGCCAATTGTCAAACTGCTACAAATACCTGACCTCCGGCTCAGTCCAAAAAACAGATGAAGAGCGGGCAATATATCAATATATAGCTAAATCTATCCAAATAAATAAATAAAAAGGTCCTGGAATTGCTGCAACACTTATAGAAGCATGTGCCATTTTGATATTATTGATTATTATTGATTTGTATGTAATTGGATAGATGTAGCTATGTATTGATTTGTCACTTGGAATAGTGGCAGCTTTTCTCCTCCTTCTTTGTCCCACCATGTAATACCAAATTCTTAATGAATAAAGTTTGTATATATTTTATCACCATCACTGTCCAGGTAAAAGTTATAAGACCTTCTCCAAGCAGCTTGATGTTCCTGTGACTACAGTTGCACATACTATTCAGAAATGTAAGATCCATGAGGCTGTAGCCGACCTCCCTGGACGTGGCCACAGGAGGAACATTGATGACAAATCAAAGAAACGGATAATACGAATGGCAACAAAAGAGCCCAGGAAAACTTCTAAACAGATTAATGGTGAACTTCAAGCTCAAGGAACATCAGTGTCAGATCACATCATCCATCGTTGTATGAGCCAAAGTGGACTTCATGGGGAGATGACCAAGGAGGACACCAGTGTTGAAAAAAAATCATAAAAAAGCCTGACTGGAACTTGCCAAACTACATGTTGACAAGCCACAAAGCTTCTGGGAGAATGCCCTATGGACAGATGAGACAACAATGGAACTTTTTGGCAAGGCACATGAGCTCTATGTTCACAGATGGAAAAATGAAGCATATCAAGAAAATAACACTGTCCCTACTGTGAAACATGGTGGAGGCTCTGTTATGTTCTGGGGCTGCTTTGCTGCATCTGGCACAGGGTGTCTAGAATCTGTGCAGGGTACAATGAAATCTCAAGACTGTCAAGGGATTCTAGAGAGAAATGTGCTGCCCAGTGTCAGAAAGCTTGGTCTCAGTCGCAGGTCATGGGTCTTGACCCAAAACACACAGCTAAAAACCCCGAAGAATGGCTAAGAGGAAAATATTGGACTATTCTGAAGTGGCCTTCTATGAGCCCTGACATAAATCCTATTGAGCATCTTTGGAAAGAGCTGAAACATGTGGTCTGGAGAAGGCAACCTTCAGACACGAGACAATGGAGCAGTTTGCTCTTGAGGAGCGGCCAAAATACCTATCGAGAGGTGCAGAAGTCTCACTGACAGTTTCAGGAATCTTTGATTGCAGTGATTGCCTCAAAAGGTTGTGCAACAAAATATTAAGTTAAGGGTCCCATCACTTCTGTCCAGGGCTATTTCATGAGGTTTATTTTTTCTTAAATTCTGTGGAAGCATGGCTGAAAAGCAATGTCTGACCTTCATTTGTTCATTTTCATAGATCTTTTATTTATTATTACTTTTGTCAGATTCAAGTTATTTCTGTGACCATTGTGGGTTTTTCTGTCATTAAACGAGGGGTACCAATAATTTTGACCATGTCTGTATATGTTATGGCTACAAGGAGATCAGGAATATGGCAGCAAGGTCGCTTTTGAGAATTTTTGCAGACTGTTTTCTGAACACCTGAATGTAATTAAATCCAATTTCTGATATTGTAATTGAATCGTAATCTAATAATTACTAAATTATATCATCACAAAGTTCAATTAGTGTTTGAAGGAAAGTGAGTGAAGCTGGTCGGCAGCGGAGGGTAAAAGTATTTAGTTTAGACGCCCACCACGCCCCACCTGGAACATCACTACCAGTTTTCAGATTTTAAAGCGGACCTGTCACCAGGTCAAAATTGTCCAGCATTTGCTCTTATTTTATCCCCTGATTATTCCATTTTTTTAAATGTTTTTTAAATCCACCATACGGTTCCAGAAATATTGGCTCTTTATTTATTAAAGATAGCGACATTCAGCTTCAGGATGCTCAAATAGGGTCCAATCTCTTAGTAGTAAATGTTTCAAAATTGGAGTACCGGATTTCCTTTTTTTTAATGTTAATTTTTATGATTTTTCATAAGGAGGCATGGTTTACAGATTCCTCAGGGGCAGGTCTTTAGGCTAATCTGAATAAGTTCCCTGTGAACCATGCCTTCTGCTGTAAAGACCATAAAAGGTATTAATAAATAAAAAAGGCCCATATCTCTAGAGCTGTATGGCAGATTTAAAAAAAATACAAAAACTGAATACTCAGGGGAGCAGTTGGTATATAAGAAGAACAAATACTGGCTATTTTAGGGACAGGTTCTTTTTAAAGGGGACACGTCAGGAAATTGACAACTTGGTGATGTAACTTCTCCTATGATGTCACTATATGTAATGATACCAATAGGGGACTTATCAGTCTGTGTCAGTGATATTGCTTCCGATGACATCAGCAGTGGGGATGTTACCAGTTATGAAAACGCAAGTATTAACCCTTTCACCCCAAAGCCCATTTTCACCTTCATAGCACTGTAGGGTTTGAGGACCTGATCGGAGAGATCTACACCCCCCATCTACTTACTACAATCCAAGATAGAAGCTGGCTTTAGGACTTGTGTTGTGGACAGTTACAGTGGGGCAAAAAAGTATTTAGTCAGTCAGCAATAGTGCAAGTTCCACCACTTAAAAAGATGAGAGGCGTCTGTAATTTACATCATAGGTAGACCTCAACTATGGGAGACAAACTGAGAAAAAAAAAATCCAGAAAATCACATTTTCTGTTTTTTTTATCATTTTATTTGCATATTATGGTGGAAAATAAGTATTTGGTCAGAAACAAAATTTCATCTCAATACTTTGTAATATATCCTTTGTTGGCAATGACAGAGGTCAAACGTTTTCTGTAAGTCTTCACAAGGTTGCCACACACTGTTGTTGGTATGTTGGCCCATTCCTCCATGCAGATCTCCTCTAGAGCAGTGATGTTTTTGGCTTTTCGCTTGGCAACACGGACTTTCAACTCCCTCCAAAGGTTTTCTATAGGATTGAGATCTGGAGACTGGCTAGGCCACTCCAGGACCTTGAAATGCTTCTTACGAAGCCACTCCTTCGTTGCCCTGGCGGTGTGCTTTGGATCATTGTCATGTTGAAATACCCAGCCACGTTTCGTCTTCAATGCCCTTGCTGATGGAAGGAGGTTTGCACTCAAAATCTCACGATACATGGCCCCATTCATTCTTTCATGTACCCGGATCAGTCGTCCTGGCCCCTTTGCAGAGAAACAGCCCCAAAGCATGATGTTTCCACCACCATGCTTTACAGTAGGTATGGTGTTGGATGGATGCAACTCAGTATTCTTTTTCCTCCAAACACGACAAGTTGTGTTTCTACCAAACAGTTCCAGTTTGGTTTCATCAGACCATAGGACATTCTCCCAAAACTCCTCTGGATCATCCAAATGCTCTCTAGCAAACTTCAGATGGGCCCGGACATGTACTGGCTTAAGCAGTGGGACACGTCTGGCACTGCAGGATCTGAGTCCATGGTGGCGTAGTGTGTTACTTATGGTAGGCCTTGTTACATTGGTCCCAGCTCTCTGCAGTTCATTCACTAGGTCCCACCGCGTGGTTCTGGGATTTTTGCTCACCGTTCTTGTGATCATTCTGACCCCACGGGGTGGGATTTTGCGTGGAGCCCCAGATCGAGGGAGATTATCAGTGGTCTTGAATGTCTTCCATTTTCTAATTATTGCTCCCACTGTTGATTTCTTCACTCCAAGCTGGTTGGCTATTGCAGATTCAGTCTTCCCAGCCTGGTGCAGGGCTACAATTTTGTTTCTGGTGTCCTTTGACAGCTCTTTGGTCTTCACCATAGTGGAGTTTGGAGTCAGACTGTTTGAGGGTGTGCACAGGTGTCTTTTTATACTGATAACAAGTTTAAACAGGTGCCATTACTACAGGTAATGAGTGGAGGAAAGAGGAGACTCTTAAAGAAGAAGTTACAGGTCTGTGAGAGCCAGAAATCTTGATTGTTTTTTTCTGACCAAATACATGTTTTCCACCATAATATGCAAATAAAATGATAAAAAAACAGAAAATGTGATTTTCTGCATTTTTTTTTCTCAGTTTGTCTCCCATAGTTGAGGTCTACCTATGATGTAAATTACAGACGCCTCTCATCTTTTTAAGCGGTGGAACTTGCACTATTGCTGACTGACTAAATACTTTTTTGCCCCACTGTACATGGGAGCTGTTGTCACGGCGTATGGTGGTGAAGATGAGGACATCCCTCTTGTCCTTGTACTTGACCACCAGCATATTGTCACTACATTGGTCTCTGCTTTTGCCCTTTCCCAGCAGTTGCCCAATTGGCAGCTGAGGGAGGCCTCTCTGATTTTTTTGCAGGGTACCGCATGCAACTGTACCTTTTCCAGAGAGGGTGTCAGGATTCAGACCCAGCAGCTCCTGTGCACCAGGCGGCAGCGCTAACCGAGATACTTGTACCTGTGTAGTTTCTGTTTGTCTCCACCCTTAGTTCCTGATTGTTTCCACCCTGAGTTCCTGATTGGCTTCACCCTGACTGAACACCTTACTTAAACCCGAAGTAGCACTCTCTTCCTTGCAAGATTATAGATTAGCTCTAAAAAAAGGTTTGTATAAAAAAATACACTGACGTTCATTACAGTAATGCCTTACCCATAAAGTTACTCAGCGCTAACTATTCTTTTTTGCAAAAGCAAAACGGACATCACTAACACTGCGACATACGCTCCCCTAATGCACTAGCTAAGAAGTTACCATCACAGGAGAGTAGAAGAGGCAGAAGAGTGCAGGAGGAAAGGGATCGCAGGAGGTCGCAGGAGGCAGGAGAGTACAGGAGGAGGCAGGAGTGTACAGGAGGCAGGAGAGTACAGGAGCAGGCAGGAGAGTACAGGAGGCTGGAGATTGCAGGAGGAGGCAGGAGAGTACAGGAGGAGGCAGGAGAGTACAGGAGGAGGCAGGAGAATACAGGAGGCAGGAGAGTACAGGAGGCAGGGGATCGCAGGAGATGGCAGGAGAGTACAGAAGGCAGGAGAGTGCAGGAGGTAGGAGAGTACAGGAGGCAGGAGAGTACAGGAGGAGTCAGGAGAGTACAGGAGGAGGCAGGAGAGTACAGTAGGTAGGAGAGTACAGGAGGCAGGAGAGTACAGGAGGCAGGGGATCGCAGGAGAGTACAGGAAGAGGCAGGAGAGTACAGGAGGAGGCAGGAGAGTACAGGAGGAGGCAGGAGAGTACAGGAGGCAGGGGATCGCAGGAGATTACAGGAGGAGGCAGGAGATTGCAGGAGGCAGGAGAGTACAGGAGGCAGGAGATTGCAGGAGGAGGCAGGAGATTGCAGGAGGAGGCAGGTGATTGCAGGAGGAGGCAGGTGATTGCAGGAGGCAGGAGAGTGCAGGAGGCAGGAGAGTACAGGAGGCAGGGGATCGCAGGAGATTACAGGAGGAGGCAGGAGATTGCAGGAGGCAGGAGAGTACAGGAGGCAGGAGATTGCAGGAGGAGGCAGGAGGAGGCAGGAGAGTACAGAAGGAGGCAGGAGAGTACAGGAGGCAGGGGATCGCAGGAGAGTACAGGAAGAGGCAGGAGAGTACAGGAGGAGGCAGGAGAGTACAGGAGGAGGCAGGAGAGTACAGGAGGCAGGGGATCGCAGGAGATTACAGGAGGAGGCAGGAGATTGCTGGAGGCAGGAGAGTACAGGAGGCAGGAGATTGCAGGAGGAGGCAGGAGATTGCAGGAGGAGGCAGGTGATTGCAGGAGGAGGCAGGTGATTGCAGGAGGCAGGAGAGTGCAGGAGGCAGGAGAGTACAGGAGGCAGGGGATCGCAGGAGATTACAGGAGGAGGCAGGAGATTGCAGGAGGCAGGAGAGTACAGGAGGCAGGAGTTTGCAGGAGAGTACAGGAGGAGGCAGGAGAGTACAGGAGGCAGGGGATCGCAGGAGATTACAGGAGGAGGCAGGAGATTGCTGGAGGCAGGAGAGTACAGGAGGCAGGAGATTGCAGGAGGAGGCAGGAGATTGCAGGAGGAGGCAGGTGATTGCAGGAGGAGGCAGGTGATTGCAGGAGGCATGAGAGTGCAGGAGGCAGGAGAGTACAGGAGGCAGGGGATCGCAGGAGATTACAGGAGGAGGCAGGAGATTGCTGGAGGCAGGAGAGTACAGGAGGCAGGAGATTGCAGGAGGAGGCAGGAGAGTACAGGAGGCTGGAGATTGCAAGAGGAGGCAGGAGATTGCAGGAGGAGGCAGGAGAGTACAGGAGGCAGGAGAGTGCAGGAGGCAGGAGAGTGCAGGAGGCAGGGGATTGCAGGAGATTGCAGGAGGCAGGAGAGTACAGAAGGCAGGAGAGTGCAGGAGGAGGCAGAAGATTGCAGGAGGAGGCAGGAGAGTACAGAAGGCAGGAGAGTGCAGGAGGAGGCAGGAGATTGCAGGAGGATTGCGCTGGCCACCAATGATTTTCTCTTTCTCAGGTAACTCAGAGGGGATATACAACTGTTCTGCATTCCAGCTCTGAAGTAAAGGCGGTGTGCATAGCGGTGATCACTATTTTAGATTAACCCTCTTAGCGCTGATTGGCTGAACAATAGTTATTAGCCAATCAGTGCCAAAAGGGTTAATCAGCCGATGTGACACAGAAGGTTTTTTTAGAACTTTATTCTGACATCACTGTGATTGGCTGGTCAGAGTTAACCAGGCCTACCCCCAGGATGACGTGCAGGGATGACCCCGTATATGTATGTCGCCGTATATGTACTTTGCTTTGCAGGATTGCACTTCCCGCTGCGCCGTACATATAAGGCGCATGTCGCGAAGAGGTTAAAAAAGTAAAGCTAGAAAAAAACCTATGAATGCTTTAATACCTAAACTCCTTTAAACCTAGTGGGATGATTTGTGGGACTGTTTATGAGTACACCCCCCTTGTCTGTAGGGCTGCCCTACATTCCCCCTGGGATCCTTGCAGCGCTGTTTACACCACGTCCTGCAGCAGAGCTGTGTCTGCCAGAGATAACCTCACCACCCACACTTATCATAACATGTTTTTCTTTCCCAGGAATTGTTGCCTAATTATATAAACCGCCCTAATGTCCCTAAGGAAACGCCGTATTCTGCTTTGTGGCTGCAGCATTTTACCCCGGACACTAAATTCATGGTCATTAATGATACAGTCTCGAAAGCTTGCAATTTGTTACCATCTTTTCAGTTAGCCATTAAAAGGTATCAACCACTGAGGACTCTCAATTCTAAATATTTTTGGTCATTAATGGGAATTCAATGATGGCAACACAAAGGACAAAGCACAAAGCGTATTACTACAGGGACACTCGTATCTCCCGATGATTGCCCTGGTACTGATGCGTTTTTTAAAATATGAAACAATAAAAAAGACAAAATTTGAAATCAGTTCTCCATTTGACCTTCCAAAAAGATATATAAAAAAGTTATCAAATTCACTAATATCGTATTTGTAAAAGTCCGATCTGTCAAAATCTAAAATTATTCAATCCATATCGCAAATGCTGGAATGAAAAAAAAACAAAAACTTCCAAAATTGCCCTTTTTTTCAGTCGTTGTTCCTCCGCCGCAAAGTGATCAAAATGTTACATGCACCTAAAAAGGGTAGGAGTAAAAATGACAGCTCAAGACGCAAAGAAAAAAGGTTCTATCAATGGAAGAATGAAGAATGACACTCAACACGGAGTGATGTCGCCCGGAATGTTAAGGAACGGCGCAGACGCGGCTTCTTACCGCTGTCACACGGAAACTTTTTCGTGCAGTCGGCTTCCTCAATGTTGCACAGTTTGGTGGGGACACAATCTCTGGACTCTGACAACTGTCCTGAGCAGCTCTGCCCTCCGAACTGAGAGGGGCGCTGCAGTGACCGAACCCGGAACTGGAAATATAAAGGTGCCGTGTCAATGTGCAAAATTTGAAAAAAACAAATCAGTAAATGTGCAGTGTCTCTGTCTTCTCTGTGCAAATTGTCACTTCAGACAGGAAGAGAACTCTGTAACGCCACCTATTGGAAGCAGCGATCCTACAAGTCAATATCGACCCTTTAACGAGCCTTGCGATGTGACTTAGGATAAACACCAAATCAGAATCTCAATTTGCAGGAACGATGTTTCAGGGTATCGCACCTCATCAGTGCAAAGTGTGAGATCTGATTTGTCTAGGTGAGAAACACCGCGTCTGCAAATTGAGATTCTGATTTGGCTATTATCCTAAGTCATATTGCAAGGCTCGTTAAAGTGTCGATATTGACTTGTAGAATCGCAGCTTCCAATAGGTGGCACTAGAGGACAATTTCCATATTTAATTTCCCAGAGGAGCATACAAGGCAATTACGTCTCCTCATACTGACATGCCACTCTCCACAAGGAGAAATCTCACTCCTTCTGTCTTCTCTGACATCTCTTAATCCTTGTTGTCTTCTGTTTGCTTCCTAGTCTTTTTCTCCTATTTGCCCATGATTATATATATATACAAAAGGATGATAAGTCTGGAGCAATTCATACACTATAGAGGTCGTTACCACCTTTAGGCTAATAGAGATTAATTTCTGAATAAATGAAAAGTTCTACAACTTTCTAATGTGTTTCATGTTTCCGTTCACCACCACTTATCATTATTAACACTATTGAGGCAGTCACCCTGCAGATCCTTGTGTATCCAGTGCAGACAATGCTCTGTGAGCTAAACATCAACATCATCAGCTGCACAGATCTCTCTGCTGCATTGTTAAAATGTATCAGTCTGGATGTTTAGTTCACAGAGCATTGTCTGTACTGGATCCAGACTCCTCTGTCTCCTCCTCCTCTTCCTTCAGCTCCGCCTACGTCTGCATGCGTCCTGCATACCCTATCTTTATCATTGGGTACACAGGCCATGCGGATGTATGCAGGTGCCTCAGCATGTGTCGTCTTGACGACGCTGCGCTGACCTGCGTCAAAAGCAACACGTTTGTCATGCACGCGCTGAGACTGGTTGGTGCGGGGGTGCGGGGGTGTGGGGGTGTGGCCCCACTGGACCACAGACCAAACTTCCCTGGAAGGGGCGTAACTAAGTAGCTTCCTAGGTGTTCGCTGGAGCCTCTGATGGTGAGGTCAGACTTGTGCAATAGGAAGCTACCAGGTACCACTCCAGGGTGGAGTCTGGTTGTGGCTGCTGATCCCACTGGGGAACGGAACATAGACAGGCAGGCGGGCACGGCTGGCTTTCTGGTAGGACAGGCGGGTATGGCTGGCTTTCTGGAAGGACAGGCGGACAAGACTGGTACACTGGAAGAACCGGTAGGGACCGGTCTGCAGGCAGGTATGTAGAACAGGTAAGAACCTGTTCAGACAGGAGGACTAAATAATAGGTAGAGAAAGACGCAAGAGCGGATGCAGAGTGAAAGCACAGGAGCTAGAGCCAAGAACAGAAACGCAGGAGGCAGAGCCAAGAACAGGAGGTGGAGCCAAGTGCAGAAACGCAGGAGGTGGAGCCAAGAACAGGAGGCGGAGCCAAGTGCAGAAACGCAGGAGGCGGAGCCAAGAGCTGGAGCCAAGTGCAGAAACGCAGGAGGCGGAGCCAAGAGCTGGAGGCGGAGCCAAGTGCAGAAACGCAGGAGGCGGAGCTAAGAGATGGAGGCGGAGCCAAGTGCAGAAACGCAGGAGACGGAGCCAAGAGCTGGAGGCGGAGCCAGGTAGAACCGCAAGGAGCGGAGCAAAGTAGAACCACAAGAAGCGGAGCCGCAGAGCGAGAGCTGAGCGGAGCTGCAGAGCAGGGCCACAGAGTGCACAGCAAGGTCAGAGTACAGAGCAAAGCTACAGAGAGCAGAGCTGAGAGCAGAGCAAAAACACAGAGTGCAGAGCAAGATCAAAGCAAGACACAGAGTACTCACAGCAGAAAAAAACAAACCAAGACAGGGATATAAACGGACACAGGAACGGGACTAGACTAAGACAGAGTCAGGAACGAGACTAGGCACAGAGACATGGACACAAGCCAGGGTACGACGCCCCTCTGGGTGGCTACACAGAAAACAGACAAGGGTACAACGCCCCCCTGGGTGGCGGACATGAGAGTAAGCGAGACAGGGCCTGGCACCTCAGCAGCTAAGAACTGACTGAGGGAGTAAGTTGCACAGGCCCCCACCAATGGGTGGGGATGTCTTAAATACAGGAAGCCTCATGGCGATTAGCCAGGGACACCTTAGCAAGGTGCACACAGTCTCAATAAGAAACAGGATTGCCGGCGCCGCCCCCCTATGCACACAGACAGAGCATGCACAGAGCAAACAGCAGACATGAGGCACACAGCATGGAGCTGGCAGCAGAGAGAAGTCACAACAAGGCCCAGAGAAGTGAGTGAGTTTGAGTGTAATGCAGGTGGGGGATGGGAGGCCATGCAGTGATGCCAGCAGGGTTGTTACAACGTTGGATTTTGTTGGGGTCGGCGCAGGGTCAAAACAACGCATGCAGAGGCATCCGCATAAACCCGCATGGCCTGCGTACCCAGTGTAAAAGATAGGGGACACAGGACGCATGCCAACGTAGGCGGAGCTGAAGGAAGTGGCGCAGCAGTGGGCAGGGCTTAACGGAGGAAGAAGGCATTCGTCCACAGCACTGCCGAATGCTAGTGTGAAACCAGCCTAACCAGTAGACCCCGTATGTCCTCCTCCAGACTCCAGTCAATCTCTTTGTTCTCTGCAGACATCTCTGTCTCCTCCAAACTTTTTTATCCCTTCTAGACCCCTCGGGCCACCTACAGACTCCTCTGCCCCCTCCAGACTACTCTGTCTTCCACAGATCAGACACTTCTGTCCCCTTCAGACTCCTATGGCTCCTCTAGACATCTCAGTCGCCCACCAGGGTAGCGAGGTACTCGGCACCAGGTCCTGTCGCAATTAAAGGGGATGTCATGGTGGCTGCGACCCGGTCCATGGCCCTGGGACTCACTGTAAAAGGGGAACGGTCTTTAAAGGGAATTGTAATAAAGTCTGTCGTGACGCCACCTGTGGTGTTCTGTCAGTAGGGACCGACGCTGCTTTAAAGGGGTCCTCTAGGGGATGTTGTTGCAGCAATGATGGTGACTAGTGATGAGCGAAGATACTCGTTACTCGAGATTTCCAGAGCACGCTCGGGGGTCCTCCGAGTATTTTTTAGTGCTCGGAGTTTTAGTTTTTAGCGCCACAGCTGAATGATTTACATCTGTTAGCCAGCATAAGTACATGTGGGGGTTGCCTGGCTG
Source organism: Ranitomeya variabilis (assembly GCF_051348905.1). Lineage (NCBI taxonomy): Eukaryota > Metazoa > Chordata > Amphibia > Anura > Dendrobatidae > Ranitomeya > Ranitomeya variabilis. The sequence continues at coordinate 24,938,922 of NC_135232.1, forward strand.
CTAGGGAATCCCCACATGTAATCAAGCTGGCTAACAGATGTAAATCATTCAGCTGTGGCACTAAAAACTAAAACTCCGAGCACTAAAAAATACTTGGAGGACCCCCGAGCATGCTCGGGAAATCTCGAGTAACGAGTATATTCGCTCATCACTAATGGTGATGCTTCCCACAGGTGAAGCGGGGTCCCCAGGGCTCCCAAGGTGTATGGCAATGATGGTGTATGCCGGTGAATGAGTAAAGGACACAGCGTTGCAGTCTTTACCTGGTTTACTGAAATGTAACAGGCCTCAGTCCAGGGTACCGGCAACAGGTACATAAGGAGTCCAGGCAGCCCGGAAACAAGTGAAATCCCCTTGGCAAGTCAGGTTGGGAGCCCTCCACTTTGTGCTCGCTATAAGTCCCTTGCTGCCTGAAGTGTCCTAACAAGGTCCTAGTTCTTTCCCCTGTCCTGGGACAGTTACCTGTATGGTAGGCAGCTTGAGCCGTTCCTTTTGGGGTCTCTGCACGGTGACTCCAGGCTCCAGAATGCTGCTGTACCACAGGCTTAATTTGGGTAATATATGTGTAGTTCTGTGCCCTTCGGTTCTGCTATGGGGCCTGCAGCTCCCCACAGCCTCGGGCCCCGGTTCCCGGTCTCTGCGCACTGGCTCCTCAGAGGCCCACACACAGCCTCCTTGAGCCCTATTCTCTCCTCTGTGCTCCTTTCCCTTCACTGTCTGCTCCAGACTAAACTGAACTCTCTAGTCTCTCTGGTCCAACTGTCTGACTCCTCCTCCAGACCAGGATCTTTATTCAGGGAAGCTGCCCTAAAACTGGGTTTTGAGCTCCCCCTCCTGGCCTGGATTCAGAAGGTGTTGTGTGTGTGGTTACCTGCCAAAGGGATCTCTCTTGTCTCCAGGCATAGCACTACCCTCTCCGAGAGGAAGGCAGCAATACTGTGTTAGCCGGACTCCTAGGGTGCCACACATCTATGTCTCGGCCAGACCCCTCTATTCTCTGCAGACCTTTCTGTCCTCTCCAGACCCCTCTATTCTCTGCAGACTCCACTGACTTCTGCAGACCCCTGTTTCCTCCAGATTCCTCTGTTCCTTTCCAGACTCCATTATCCTCCTGCAGACTCCATTGTCTTCTCCAGACCCATACGTCCACTCCAGATTCCTCTGTGTTCCTCGGTACACTTCTGTCCCCCTCTTGTCCCTTTTTTCCCCTCCAGACCCCTTAGTACCCCTCTAAAGTGTCTCTGTCCGCTCCAAACAACCCTCTGTCTTTGTTCGATCCAGACTCCTCTGGCAATGACTTATTTCCCAAAGCATTTCTTGTACCAGCTTGACAGATGGATGTGACTCCATAACTATATTATCAGGGCCATAGCTCGTAAGGCCAAATTCACACTTTGCAGTCTATTGCGATTTTATTTTTTAATTATTTATTTATTTATTTAGCTAAAGTCAAGACTACATCCTAACATGAGGAAAACTAGAAATAAAACTTTCTAATTCTTATTTTTGTATCTGGTTCCAGCTATGAATGACAGCCGGCGGCGTGAAGAGACTTTATGGCAATAATCTGCCCTACTCTACATGATGGTTGTCACGTTGCTGTCACTACAATACCTTCTTCTTTAGACACGGATCACAGTCAGACCACGGCCCCGGATCTCCGAGCTGGCAGTTGATTGGACACGACTGTTCATTGCAAGATCGACTCTCGAATTTTGTACATAATCGTTCACAATCGTTTTTATAATAGTGTTCGTCATATTTGATATTCCTGCAGATACAAAATATCAGTCACATTGGTAAACGACAATTATCTAACCAGCAATTCCTCATGCTATGTGAATGTATCGGTGTACACATTTTAATGAGATTTCTTCCAAAAATTGAACCTACCGAGCTCGACTTTGAACTCCATGCTCACATGTTTTAGAGCAAACTGACCATGACGACCAAGGATAATGGTCGCAAAAACAAGAAGACGCCTTCCCAATGATGGAGCTGAAGAGCAAACACGCAAGAAAAATGTTGTAATCCATGGAGGTTTATGCTGAAAGAAAACTAAAAATAAGGGAAATGCACTTTACTACTCGTCACCTGCCATGATCCAAGTATTAATAAAAGAATTTAAAAAAGCCAAGTGCCCGCCCCTGAGGATCAGTGAACAAAGAAAAAAAAAATACCGTAGAAACATTTCTCAGAATAAATCTTTTGCATAATCCACCATCAAGAGGACCATCAATTGGATACATACCAAAGAGGTAGCCCACATGGCTGACTATGTGGCCCTTGGAAAGAGTGCGCAGTAAAGGAGCTCCATTTTTAATACCCCATTAATAGAGGAAGGTCCTCATCTCTTAGAATGGGGAGCAGTCATAATGACCACCTCCTGCTTTGAAGGACCTGACAAACCCATGTTATAGAAACCCATTGATGTGAGTGGACACCGCGTAATACTTCACTTCTCCTGTGGTGGCGCCGCAGGGAAATTAAACACCTACTGCCAAGTAGAAGTTGTCAGGAAGGCAAAAACCCCAAGAAACAAAGCAGTGAGTGGGAGTCATGAAAATGATTTGGGGGGGAAAGCAAAAAAAAAAGAAGCCCTTTCTTTCCTGGATGGCAAAACCCAATACAGTAATGGTGGGCTCCACTTAGATATTTGTTATTGGGTGACCTATAACTTTTTCTTTTCTAGGACCGCTCCCCTATATAGTTCCCATGTTATAGAGTAGCTGCATCTGTGTGTAGCAGAGCTGTGCCAGGATGTGACATCTATGAAGAGTCCCCCAGAAGTGCTGAAATGAGGCAGAAGTGACAGCGCGTGTTATAGAGTAGCCCCCTGCTGCCCCTCTTCCTGCCTCCAGGGCAACATTTCATATGAATCCCCCCAAAGACAGACTATAAGGACATCGGTGGACCTTACCGGGCTGCCAACTTCTCTGTGTGTAGAAAACTCACCTCCACTAAAAGTCCAGGGTCTGTGTTTACACTGGTTAATTTTACACCATTCATCCCTCCCTCATAAACTGCAGAGCCATCTATCCTGTCACTGTTTGTTAAACAACTTTTGGGGGATTTCTTTTAGCCCTGGACAGTGTCATAACTTCTGTTATTTTGACATAGTAGTAGTAGTTTTAATACTTACTTTTGGAAGCACAGAAGATTGTAATCTATAAATTGTTTAAATTGTTACATTTATTGTAGTGTAAGACAACTTGTCCTTTGCCATAAATATGTACTTTTTTTACCTGGTGTAAATGCCGCCGTTCTCCTGAATCCGGCGATGTTTTCCTTTTTTTCCTGCGCCTTTCCTGTCCTGAGATATGGCCTCCTCTTTCCTGTATATAAATTTAGTCTTGTTAGCCAAGTGGGAGTCGTCCTCACCTCTATTCAGTGGGCGTGTTCCTTAGAACCAGGCCCAGATGGCTAAAAGTAAAGAAGAGGCCATATCTCAGGAACGGAGAGGCGCAGGAAAAAAAGAAAAACATCGCCAGATTCTGGAGAACAGTGGCATTTACACAACATAAAAATACCTACAATACTGTGCAAAGCCGGTGTGGAAAAATAACGAATAATGCTTTCAGCGTATTCATCCAGATCTGACTTTGGCTATAGGTGGTGAATCCATTGCTGGTATATTAGGGAATTTCATAGGGAGCAATGACTTAATTTAATTCTGGAGGAAAGTTGTTGGATTTTAGCAGCTTATCCTCTTTCTCCCTAATTCCAGCCCAGGACCTGACACTATTTTGCCAGACAATGCAGGTCATACTGTAGGGTGGGAAAAAACAACAGTGCCAGGAGGCAGCCAAAAATTGGCCTCAAATAACCATTGAGTCATGTAGATTTCGGTTGCATTTTATTTTTTCACCATAAATATTACCCCTTTTCCATTTGCAATATGGCACCATGGGCCGCATCTTACCCCTCTCCCAGTCTTATGTTCATGAAAATTAAAAGTTCTGTTAAATTTAAGGCTTCATTTAGAAAAACATTTCCAGTCCTGATGATTTTGCCTCTGCAGCTTCTCTGCTGTTTTGCTGACCACATTAAATAGGAAGGACATGAATTCAAGTAACTTTCCTTATCGTCACTGTTTACTTGACCCGTCCAAAATATTCTCAGGGCTGAACCTCCGTCTAATGACCAATCAACAGGATTTCAACACAGTTCCCATAAATGTGTAGACACATTGGAAATAGTCCAAAATATCACTTCTGGGATTTCCTCATATCGGGGCTGAACGTCTGTTACATGGAGCCCACCCCGGACAGATTGTGGACCCTGCACTGGACTCAGAGTGGATCCTAATGAGAAGAGCAGAAAATACAAGAAAAAAAAAACAAATAAATCTTATTAGCATTCATTAGTAGTTAAGATTATGCATAAGATTCACAATAGAAAATGCACAGAAGACAGGGGGCGCTACACTATATTCAGTACTACAACTTTTTGGGCTATGGGGACAAACATGAGGCTGAGAGAAAGGACCAATGAGCAGGGACAGAGTTACCTCTAGGCACAGAGGGAGGAAAGAAATCTGCTGAATGGACAGTTTACATAGAAATACAAGGAGGAACAATGTGTTCTCACTGGTAAAACATATTAATATGCTAATTAGATGCTGCAGGAATTAGAGGAGCAAACAGTAGGAGAGACCACAAAGGAGGGTACCCAGGAGGGACAAGGTGACGGCTGAGAAGAAGAAGAAGAACACCCAGGAGGGACAAGGTGATGGCTGAAAAAAAATAGAACACCCAGGAGGGACACGGTGACAACCGAAAATAAGGAGAATACCCAGGAGGGATAAGGTGATGGCTGAAAAGAAGTAGAATACCCAGGAAGGACAAGGTGCCAGCTGCAGAGGAAAGAGAATACCCAGGAGGGACAAGGTGATGGCTGAGAAGAAGAAGAACACCCACGAGGCTTAAGGTGATGGCTGAAAAAAAGGAGACTACCCAGGAGGGACCAGATGATGGCTGAAAACAAGGAGAACACCCAGGAGGGACAAGGTGATGGATGAAAAGAAGAAGAACACCCAGGAGGGACAAGGTGACAGCTGAAAAGAAGGAGAACACCCAGGAGAGACAAACTCAACATGACAGCTGAAAAGAAGAAGAATACCGATGAGGGACAAGGTGACAGCTGAGAAGAAGAAGAACACCCAGGAGGTACAAGGTGACAGCTGAAAAAAAGGAGAATACCCAGGAGGGATAAGGTGATGGCTGAAAAGAAGAAGAACACCCAGGAGGGACAAGGTGATGGCTGAGAAGAAGAAGAAGAACACCCAGGAGGGACAAGGTGATGGCTGAGAAGAAGAAGAAGAACACCCAGGAGGGACAAGGTGATGGCTGAGAAGAAGAAGAAGAACACCCAGGAGGGACAAGGTGATGGCTGAAAAAAAATAGAACACCCAGGAGGGACACGGTGACAACCGAAAATAAGGAGAATACCCAGGAGGGATAAGGTGATGGCTGAAAAGAAGTAGAATACCCAGGAAGGACAAGGTGCCAGCTGCAGAGGAAAGAGAATACCCAGGAGGGACAAGGTGATGGCTGAGAAGAAGAAGAACACCCACGAGGCTTAAGGTGATGGCTGAAAAAAAGGAGACTACCCAGGAGGGACCAGATGATGGCTGAAAACAAGGAGAACACCCAGGAGGGACAAGGTGATGGATGAAAAGAAGAAGAACACCCAGGAGGGACAAGGTGACAGCTGAAAAGAAGGAGAACACCCAGGAGAGACAAACTCAACATGACAGCTGAAAAGAAGAAGAATACCGATGAGGGACAAGGTGACAGCTGAGAAGAAGAAGAACACCCAGGAGGTACAAGGTGACAGCTGAAAAAAAGGAGAATACCCAGAAGGGACAAGGAGAAAGCTGCAGAGGAAAGAGGACACCCAGGAGGGACAAAGTGATGGCTGAAAATAAGAATACCCAGGACGATCAAGGGGATGGTTGAAAAGAAGGAGAACACCCAGGAGGGACAAGGTGATGGATGAAAAGAAGAAGAACACCCAGGAGGGACAAGGTGACAGCTGAAAAGAAGGAGAACACCCAGGAGGGACAAGGTGACAGCTGAAAAAAGGAGAATACCCAGAAGGGACAAGGAGAAAGCTGCAGAGGAAAGAGGACACCTGGAGGGACAAGGTGCCAGCTGCAGAGGAAAGGGGACACCCAGGAGGGACAAGGTGAAGGCTGAAAAGAAGAATACCCAGGAGGAGCAAGGTGACTGTTGAAAATAATAACACCAAGGATGGGCAAGGTGACAGCTGAAAAAATGAGAATACCCAGAAGGGACAAGGAGAAAGCTGCAGTGGAAAGAGGACACCCAGGAGGGACACGGTGCCGACGCAGAGGAAAGAGGACACCCAGGAAGGACAAGGTGACGGCTGAAAATAAGAATACCCAGGACGATCAAGGTGATGGTTGAAAAGAACGAGAACACCCAGGAGGGACAAGGTGATGGATGAAAAGAAGAAGAACACCCAGGAGGGACAAGGTGACAGCTGAAAAGAAGGAGAACACCCAGGAGGGACAAGGTGCCAACGCAGAGGAAAGAGGACACCCAGGAAGGACAAGGTGACGGCTGAAAATAAGAATACCCAGGACAATCAAGGTGATGGTTGAAAAGAAGGAGAACACCCAGGAGGGACAAGGTGACATCTGAAAAAAGGAGAATACCCAGGAGGTACAAGGAGAAAGCTGCAGTGGAAAGAGGACACCCAGGAGGGACAAGGTGCTGACGCAGAGGAAAGAGGACACTCAGGAAGGACAAGGTAACGGCTGAAAATATGAATACCCAGGACGATCAAGGTGATGGTTGAAAAGGAGAACACCCAGGAGGGACAAGGTGGCATCTGAAAAAGGAGAAAACCCAGGAGGGACAAGGTAACAGCTGCAGAGGAAAGAGGACACCCGGGGGGACAAGGTGCCGGCTGCAGAGGAAGGGGGACACCCAGAAGTGACAATGTGAATCCTGAAAAGAAGAATACCCAGGAGGAGCAAGGTGATGGTTGAAAATAATGAGACCACCAAGGATGGACAAGGTGACAGGTGAAAAAAAAAAGAATACCCAGGAGGGACAAGAGAAAGCTGCAGAGGAAAGAGGACACCCAGGAGGGACAAGGTGATGGCTGAAAATAAGAATACCCAGGACAATCAAGGTAATGGTTGAAAAGAAGAACCCCCCAGGAGGGACAAGGTGATGGCTGAAAAAATGAGAAAACCCAGGAGGGACAAGGTGACAGCTGCAGAGGAAAGGGGACACCCAGGAGGGACAAGGTGAATCCTTAAAAGAAGAATACCCAGGAGGAGCAAGGTGACATTTGAAAATAATGAGAACACCAAGGATGGACAAGGTGACAGCTGAAAAAAAGGAGAATACCCAGGAGGGACAAGGAGAAAGCTGCAGAGGAAAGAGGACACCTAGGAGGGACAAGGTGCCGATGCATAGGAAAGAGGACACCCAGGAAGGACAAGGTGATGACTGAAAATAAGAATACCCAGGACGATCAAGGTGATGGTTGAAAAGAAGGAGAACCTCCAGGAGGGACAAGGTGACAGCTGCAGTGGAAAGAGGACACCCGGAGGGACAAGGTGCCAGCTGCAGAGGAAAGGGGACGCCAAGTAGGGGCAAGGTGAAGGCTGAAAAGAAGAATACCCAGGAGGAGCAAGGTGGCGGTTGAAAATAATGAGAACACCAAGGAGGGACAAGGTGATGGCTGAGAAGAAGAAGAACACCCAGGAGGGACAAGATGACCACTGAAAAGAAGGATAATACCCATGAAGGACAAGGTGACAGTTGAAAAGAAGGCGAACCCCCCGGAGGGACAAGGTGACAGTTGAGAAGAAGAAGAACACACAGGAGGGACAAGGTGACAGCTGCAGAGGAAAGAGGACATCCGGGAGGGACAACATCCAGCTGCAGAGAAGGAGGAAAATAGGAGGGATAAAGGGAAAGACTGCAGAGGAAAAGAACACTTGGGAGGAACAAGGAAGAAACTGCAAATAAGGACAATCAGGATGAACAAATGGAAGGTTGGAGAGGAGAAGGACACTGACAAGGGGAGGGCTGCAGTGGAGGAGGATAACCAGAAAAGGACAAGGGGGATGTCTGCAGAGCAGAAGGAAACCCAGGAGGAACAAGTTGAAGATTGCAGAGTGGGATGACCCTCAGGAGGATTAATAGGAAGGTTGAAGAGGATAAGGAGACCCAGGAAGATTAAGGGGAAGACGGCAGAACAGAAGTACACCTGGGAGGAACAAAAAGAAGACCACAAAGAGGTTCAGCAAAAAGGTTGCAGAGGAGGTAAGGACAAGGGAAAAAATGGTGATGAGGAGGATACCCAGGAGAGACAAGATGAAGGCTGCAGAGAAGCATGAGATTCTAGAGAAACAAGGAGGGTTTCAGGGGAGCAAAGATACACAGGAGAAATAAGAGAAGACTAAAGAGGAGGATATTCATGGAAGGACAAGTGAAGAGTGTAGGATAGAAAGACACACAGAAGGAGCAGAGGAACGTCTGGGAAAAGGGTTACACTTAGAAGGGACAAATGAAATATTGAGGAGGGGGAAGGAGGAATAAGAGAAGACTTCAAAGAAGGAGGACTCCAAGGGAGGGACAATTGGGGGATTGCAGAGGAGGAAGACACCCAGAAAATCACCAAGGATAGTCTGCAGAAGGAAGACATCCAGAAGGGACAAGTGAATGACTGCAGAGGAGTAAGTCAACAAAACAAGAGAAAACTGCAGAAGAGGAGTTCATGGAAGTGAAACAAGGGAAAGATGTAGAGAAAAAGGATATCCAGAAAGGGACAAGGGGTAGTCAGCAGAAGAAAATGACACCCAGGAACTTCAAGGAAAGGCTACATAAGAGAAAGACTTCCATGAAAAACAATGGGAAGGCTGTAGAGAAGGAGTCCACCCAGGAGGAACTGGAGCGCCCCCACTGCCGCAGGGCCGAGGGGTACCCGGTACCGGGCCTCTCTGTCGCAGTTCTGGGGTTGTCACGGTGGCTAGACCCGGCCCGTGACCCTGCTGAGGGGCGTCCAATGAAGGTGGAGAGTGATGTTGTTGTGGTGTGGTGCAGGTCGCGGTGAATAACGAGGACACCAGGTTGCAGTCTCTTTACCTCTTTACTGAAGGCTTCAGGATCCTCAGTCCAGAATACGGTTAACCAGGCTACCTGAGTCCGGCCGGTCCGATGGCACCTCCAGAGTTCCCTTTGCAGGTGGAAATCTGTGCATACCTTCTAGCGCTTGTGTGTTGTGGTCCTCCCCTGCTGTGCTTACGGGATATTCCCCACAACTGTTGTGTCTGTTTCTGAAGTTCCCTCACAACTCGATTATGATGTTCTTCTTCGTCCCCCCAGATGATAAGGCTAGGACGCACCCGTATGACGGGTAGGCTCGGAGCTCTTCCGGGACCCTAGTGTCGCCCCTCTCCAAATGTTGCCCCCTATGTCTTCTTAGGTGATTTGAGTGAGACAGCCCGCCTATAACTGACTGTCCTGCCGTAGGTTTGAAGTAAGGCCTGGAGCTCAATACTTCCTCGGTGTTTCCGGCCACCGGCTACGCGCCTCAGTAGGATGTTGCCTCGTCTTACAGCACGACTCCTACTGGTATTTCTCCTTGTTGCGTTGATCTCGTTTCTCACTCAGCACAATAAACCTCGCTTCTTGTCCTTTCTTGGGGTACCGCCGCGATGAAGTGCAGGCGAGGTCCCATAACGTTCCTTCTGTTCGCTAGGCCTCTATCAGGATCCCACCCCTGACAGGGACCCCCCTGAATCTTCCCCTGCAACACCCTCTGCCACAGGATGTTGCCTGGTTCCAACCCAGTCAGCTTTCTGTCTAACTTCCTATCTAACCCCCAGTTTTACCAGATTGTGAGGAGTGGCCTAATACATAGCACCCTTAGCTCCCCCTGGAGGCCAGACTGTGAAGTGTATTGGTGTCTGTGATACCTGGTCAGGTGAACTCCTTCAGTGCCATCAGACGTACCATAGCCCCCCTTAGCGGCGGAGCATCAGTACTGCAACGACCAGGACTCTGGGGCGCTGCAGAACCAAGGACAAGACTTCAGTGGGGTAGGTGTCACCCTGGGAGAGGCAAGGAGAAGCCTACAGTTGGGGAGGACACCTAGGAAGGACAAGTGAAGGTTGCAGAGAAGAAAGAAGCTCAAGAGAATCAATAGCAAGGTTGCAGAGAAGACATTGAGAATGGTCAAGGGGAAGGTTGCGGTGGAGGAGGATACCCATGGATGAACAAGGCCTCAGTGGTCAGGTCACTGGTGGTCACAGGGGTCCTATTCCAAGTTCAGGTTATAGATGTGACAGTTTGGAGAACCCCTTTAAATGTTATTGATCATGACTTTCTTTCCCAGTGACATAATTTATAGAAATATTTTGAGCGTCTTTGAAAGGTCGCCAAGAAAAACGTGGCTAATATGAGATTGATAGAAAAGTTCAGGTAGAAGATAAAGCAGAAGGATCTCATCAGTAATTTCTGCACACATCACCGGGTACTGATGTATTCGTTCATTACCCGAGGAGTACCTTTCCACTCCACAGACATTTCTGAAATATGAATTAGAAAAGGTTAACAGCCCATAGGACGCTGAGCCGCTCCGCTCCATCATGCCACAATTGTGGTCCTTGCATGGATTGCTGCATTATTTTACCGTCTCTTAGCAACTGTATCCTCTGACTATTCAACAGCCGCGCAAGGACGCGACTCTGAACTTCAACACAATTCAGTTTTATGGAACAAAAAGTGATTTCTGTCAAGTATCTCCGCAGAAAAGAAGAACATCCTTAAAGGGCCTCTGTGCTGTGCAATTCTGAAACTGACTGAAATGTAGCCAACTTTATTGTACCAGAGACATTTCAGGGATTTATACAGGGTAGAAGCAGAAATATTTCATTGATGGGAACGTGTCACCAGAAAATGACATTTAAAGAAATTTTTTGTTATAAATACATTTTTTTAAAATTTGTGATTTTTTTTTAATTTTTTTTATTTATTTTCTGGCTAGGCATTTAGAAAATTTTGAAAATCTATACTGCAGTTCTCACACCGGCCACTAGAGCACACAATAGACTGACACATTCTGTTTTATATAGTTCACTCTTCAGCTTTGCTGTATAGACTGGGACAGAATGATCAGAGTCACCTAATAATTACTAAAATTATATTGTGTGAAAATTACTGATAGCGCTATTGTACTGCTGGAAAACTAGGTAAAGCAGAATAGTAATGCAGCGCCCCAGAGACCTGGTCGTTGCAGTAACATCGCTCCGCCGCTAAGGGGAGTGATGGTACGTCTGATGGCACTGAAGGAGTTCACCTGACCAGGTATCACAGACACCAATACACTTCACAGTCTGGCCTCCAGGGGGAGCTAAGGGCACTATGTATTAGGCCACTCCTCACAATCTGGTAAAACTGGGGGTTAGATAGGAAGTTTGACAGAAGCTGACTGGGTTGGAACCAGGCAACATCCTGTGGCAGAGGGTGTTGCAGGGGAAGATTCAGGGGGGTCCCTGTCAGGGGTGGGATCCTGATAGAGGCCTAGCGAACAGAAAGAACGTTACGGGACCGCGCCTGCACTTCATAGCGGCGGTATCTCAAGAAAGGACAAGAAGCGAGGTTTATTGTGAAGAGTGAGAAACGAGATCAAAGCAACAAGGAGAAAACACCAGTAGGAGTCGTGCTGTAAGATCGAGGCAACATCCTACTGAGGCGTGTAGCCGGTGGCCGTAAACGCCGAGGAAGTACTGGCTCCAAGCCTTACTTCAAACCAACGGCAGGACAGTCAGTTATAGGCGGGCTGTCTCACCTAAATCACCTAAGCAGACATAGGGGGCAACAGTAGGAGAGGGGCGACTCTAGGGTCCCGGAAGAACTCCAGGCCTACCCGTCATACGGGTGCGTCCTAGCCATATCATCTGGGGGACGGAGAAGAACATCAGAATCAGTTGTGAGGGAACATCAGAAACAGACACAACAGTTGTGAGGACTATCCCGTGGTGCTCAGCAGGGAAGGACTACAACACACAAGCGCTAGAAGGAAGGCACAGATTTCCACCTGCAAAGGGAACTCTGGAGGTGCCATCGGACCGGCCGGTCTCAGACAGCCCTGTTAACCGTACTCTGGATTGAGGATCCTGAAGCCTTCAGTAAAGAGGTAAAGAGACTGCAACCCTGTGTCCACGTTATTCATCGCACCCTGCACCACACATTATCACTCTCAACTTTTACTGGACGCCCCTTAGCAGGGTCACGGACTGGGTCTAGCCACCGTGACAATCCCAGAACTGAGACAGAGAGGCCCGGTACTGGGTACCCCTCGGCCCTGCGACAGTGGGGGCGCTCCAACTTGGCGTCACGAACAGGATCTACTTAAGCCTGAAGAATCAGGTCATGTGTGCCTTGGAACTGTGATTTATTGTGCTTGGACTGTGACTTATTGCAAAGACTGTGTATTGCCACTTGCCGCCAAAAGTTCCCGCCAAAACCGCTGCCATTGCAGCGCCACGGGGAGCGCAGAGGAAGAAGGGCGTGCCATGGGAGGAGACTACCAAAGCGGCGCCAAAAGCGGCGACCGCCCCCTCCGACTACTGCTGCGAGATGACGACCTGCCCAGAAGCAGAGGAGAACCACCCCCTGATTTGCAACGGCGGGAACGAGGTGGAGAAGGAGCCCCACCCTGGAGAAATGGCGGAGCCAGGTGCATGTACATCCATCAAATGCAGGACAACGAAGATGATCAGCAAGTGCCCGAGCGACGGCAAAGTGATCCCGGCCTGTCCTCGTCCACTGGAGACGGACCCGAGTCCACTGCAGCTGGAGGACCCGGACCTCTCGGCGCCATGGGCGGCGGAGCCGAGCCAGCCCATCCTGAACCTGGAGCCAGCCGATGCGAAGCAATGGGGGTCGGAGCTGCATCAGGAGACCGCCCTGGAGGAACCGCAGTCCGGGCTGCAGCCGATTCCAGTGTCCTTGTCAACGGAACAGATCGACATCGGTGGAATCACATCAGACGCATGTATGGAAAGCGTCCCTGCTCCCCCGACCGATCCTGCTCTCCTGACCGACCCTGCTCCCGTGACCGCTCCCCAGCCCGACAATAACTGAGTTTTCACCGCTGAGCTAGTGATACTGACCCCAGGCACCATGGAGAAGCTGGTGCCTCCGCTACCAACCACGATGGGGGAACCGCTAGATGTGAGCTCAGAGGGGGTGACCTTCCAATGGGACACCCCGCGGATCGGGCCAGACGGGGCCAGGCAGGAGGGCCTCAGCATTGCTGCGCTCACCTGGGAACAGTATAAACAATGCTTAATTCGACAATGGCAAAACCGAAGGGAGACAGAACCAAATGACCCACCGAGAGTACAGAGATCAAAGACTGAACACAACAGGAGGAACCCGGTCAGGCAGGGGACTGTACTAGCCTTCCACCCGAAGCGGGGTTGGGGCTCTATACAGGAACCGGGACTACCGACTGACATCTTCTTTACCAGCTACAATGTAAAAACTCCATCCCGCAATCGATATGACAAACAGCTACCATGTAAAGGGGACCAGGTGACCTACACCCGCCACCGGAGCGCGCAGGGGTGGTGCGATCGAGACGTCCAACAGTGTGAGCCGGTAGTAGCACCACCCGCTGTCCCACTGACGACCAACCCTGATTTGACCAACCCCACTACTGTTGCTACGGTGTGTATTTTTGCTGCCACTGAACTTGCAACCACAGCCGATAATCGAATCCAGACACCGGGTGATCTGGCCGTGTCTGGGAGACCAACTAATCATACTGGAACCGCACCCGCCGAGAACAGAAGGCCACAACCTACCCGGCCGGCGAGTGTCCGCCACCAATTGATGCAGTGTAACCTTCTATGAGGATAAACCTCGGAACCACGAAGATGTAAATACAGTAGTTAACTGTTTCTCTTTTTGTGTTTCTCTGCTGCTATAACCCGACTAGGGTTAACTCTTAAAGGGATCCCTTAGTTTAACCGGGATTCCTATTTTTGCTTTTTTGTTTTGTTTCCTGTTTATCACTGTTGAAAAGAACTGCTGGATCAAAAACACTGCATGATTACAAACTTATTGTAAATAGTTTGCACCTTCTTAAAGGTGCCCCCTACTGGTTTTACAAGAAAAAGGACTCTTTGTGAAGAAACTGTTCCTGGAAACATTACAGAAATTCCTGCTGCAAACGGATTTGCAGCCTGAGAGGTTGCGCTACCTCGGAGAGACTTGGTTCCCTCTTAAAGGGAACGTTCACCAATAGCAGTTAAAGTATAATGTTGCCTTAAAAGAAGTAGTAATAATGTTTATATGTAAAAGTAATAGGTAGTTAGTTAATTATAAGAAAATGTTTGATAATGTTGCTAGGGATTGAGGACAAGGAAGTGAACCCGTACGGGGTTAGTTGGTGAGTCCTCCTAGGAGCCATACAGAGATGGCTCAGTGATCTTGTGCTGAGAGAAGGTTGATAAGTCCTATACTGTGTATAGAAAGGGAAAGGCAGTAGGCCCAGACGAGGAACTAGGCGATCCTGCAAAAGAACGAGAGGCAGTAGGCCTGGGGCAGATAGACAGGCGGTCCTGCGAATGTAAAGTTGGAAAAATGAAGAAAAGTTGATTAGCATTGTAGTGTTTTATAGTAAGCCTTTAGTGGATTCAGCTTATACGTCCTTAGAGGCAAAGTTAAATTATTGTTCAGTAATTGCACTAAGTAGAATACCCGGCTGGGTAATAGAAGTTATTTATGGTATGTTATTTAAAATATTTAACCATGTTTGTAACGTTTAAGAGTCCATACCTCCCATAAAGGGAAGCACTGTTCTTATTACTTATTACTTGTTATTGCATTTCAAAATTGTATGTCTTTTTGCTGACATGTATTGTTGTTTTCTTCCCAGTCCAGGAGTACTGGATTTAACCGGGGGGGAGTGCAGCGCCCCAGAGACCTGGTCGTTGCAGTAACATCGCTCCGCCGCTAAGGGGAGTGATGGTACATCTGATGGCACTGAAGGAGTTCACCTGACCAGGTATCACAGACACCAATACACTTCATAGTCTGGCCTCCAGGGGGAGCAAAGGGCACTATGCATTAGGCCACTCCTCACAATCTGGTAAAACTGGGGGTTAGATAGGAAGTTAGACAGAAAGCTGACTGGGTTGGAACCAGGCAACATCCTGTGGCAGAGGGTGTTGCAGGGGAAGATTCAGGGGGGTCTGTTATGACCTGGTGGGTACGGAGCGGTACTGAGATGACCTGGTGGGCAAAACCAATCATGGACTCGCTACGGAGCAGCACTGAAATGACCTGGTGGGTAAAACAAAAATAGGACTAGCTCTGAGGAGGTGGTAACTTTACTGACCGCAATCCCTACTCCTAACACCTACACTAGAAATAGCCGTGGAGCGTACCTAACTCTGCCTAGACGCCTCTGCACAGCCTAAGAACTAGCTACCACTGAAGATGGAAACGGAAAGCTATCTCGCCTCAGAGAAACCCCCAAAGGAAGATAGCCCCCCACAAATATTGACGGTGAGTGGAGAGGGAAATGACAAACTCAGAAATGAAACTAGATTTTTTTAGCAAAGGAGGCCAATACTATCTAAATAGACGGAGATAGAAAAGGTTGCTGTGCGGTCAGTATAAAAACTAAAAGTCCACGCAGAGTTTACAAAAATAACCACCACACCGACTCACGGTGTGGAGGGGCAAATCTGCGACCCCAGAGCTTCCAACTAGCCGGAATATTTCATAATGACAAGCTGGACAAAAGAAACATAAATTGAACTGAACAGAAGGTCATAAGCAGGGAAACACCCAAAAAGTAGCAGACTTATCTTAAGCTGAAAATGGAATGGCCAACAGAGAACTTCCAGGAAAGGACTGAATCCACAGGAAATACATTGACAGCTGGCATCCACTAAAGCCAAAAGCCCAGTTAAATAACAAGGCCAGGAAACCGATTAGTGAACGCAGCTGCTAAGTTCCACTTGAAACCACCAGAGGGAGCCCAAGAGCAGAACTCCCAAAAATACCATTCGCAACCACAGGATGGAGCCCAAGAACGGAATTCACAACAGGGGTCCCTGTCAGGGGTGGGATCCTGACAGAGGCCTAGCGAACAGAAAGAACGTTACGGGACCGCGCCTGCACTTCATAGCGGCGGTACCCCAAGAAAGGACAAGAAGCGAGGTTTATTGTGAAGAGTGAGAAACGAGATCAAAGCAACAAGGAGAAAACACCAGTAGGAGTCGTGCTGTAAGATCGAGGCAACATCCTACTGAGGCGTGTAGCCGGTGGCCAGAAACGCCGAGGAAGTACTGGCTC
This sequence comes from Ranitomeya variabilis, assembly GCF_051348905.1. Taxonomy (NCBI): domain Eukaryota; kingdom Metazoa; phylum Chordata; class Amphibia; order Anura; family Dendrobatidae; genus Ranitomeya; species Ranitomeya variabilis. Next base: position 24,955,286 of record NC_135232.1, read on the forward strand.
CATGCCTTACTTCAAACCAACGGCAGGACAGTCAGTTATAGGCGGGCTGTCTCACCTAAATCACCTAAGCAGACATAGGGGGCAACAGTGGGAGAGGGGCGACTCTAGGGTCCCGGAAGAACTTCAGGCCTACCCGTCATACGGGTGCGTCCTAGCCATATCATCTGGGAGACGGAGAAGAACATCAGAATCAGTTGTGAGGGAACATCAGAAACAGACACAACAGTTGTGAGGACTATCCCGTGGTGCTCAGCAGGGAAGGACTACAACACACAAGCGCTAGAAGGAAGGCACAGATTTCCACCTGCAAAGGGAACTCTGGAGGTGCCATCGGACCGGCCGGACTCAGACAGCCCTGTTAACCGTACTCTGGATTGAGGATCCTGAAGCCTTCAGTAAAGAGGTAAAGAGACTGCAACCCTGTGTCCTCGTTATTCATCGCACCCTGCACCACACATTATCACTCTCAACTTTTACTGGACGCCCCTTAGCAGGGTCACGGACCGGGTCTAGCCACCGTGACAATCCCAGAACCGAGACAGAGAGGCCCGGTACCGGGTACCCCTCGGCCCTGCGACAGTGGGGGCGCTCCAGTAACATTACAATCATCCACAACATTAAAGCCCTGCATTCTATGACACCTTTGTTCCATTGCTTCCAAGCTCTGGATCAGGTGTGTCTGGTTTGGTTTGTTTGTTGAGATAAGCTGGAGAAGGAAAAGTTTCTCGCCCAGGCCTGAGACCTGCTTTCTTTCCAGAAGGGTGGAGAGTCTTGTGTTTGGGCACAGAGATACCTGTTTGTGAACGGTTGGCTTGGCAGCTCTTTTTGAGGTTGGGTCTGGTGTTCAATAGAGTTGTCCATTGAGCCTGCAGCTGTAGGTATTTGTAATTAAAACAGTCCTTGGGGGATTGGAGTGTGGACTGTTATTGGGGGTCACGATGAACTGGACAGCGCAGGAAGCCACTCTGAGGGTGCTGGCATATGTAAATGATGTTACCATGTTGGTGTCCTTGGAGGGAGATGCAGAGTTGGAGATGTTGGATGTAGATTGCTATTCGGAGGCATTTGGGTCCAAGAACAACTGTAATAAGTGTGAGGGTCTTTGGCGGGGAGGGGGAAATCCTAGTTTTGATCTCCCGGACCGCTTTCCAGAGCCCCAAATTTCTGTACAAATTCTCACCATCCAGCAGGCTAGAGATTGCTTCTGAGAAGGTGAACCAATGGAAGAGTTGATCTTTGAACCTAAGGGAAAGGAGAAACCTTATGGACACCCAGGAGGGACAAGGTGACAGCTGCAGAGGAAAGAGGACATCCGGGAGGGACAACATTCAGCTGCAGAGATGGAGGAAAACAGGAGGGATAAAGGGAAAGACTGCAGAGGAAAAGAATGCCAGGGAGGAACAAGGAGGAAACTGCAAAAAAGGAGGACAATCAGATGAACAAATGGAAGGTTGGAGAGGAGTAGACCTACCTGCTCCCTTTTTTGATCTATCTTGGCAGTGTGTGCATTTTTCTGGAGACTCTCTGGACTCGAGTCTACAGTTTGTTTTTCCAACTGTTATAGGGGAATAGACTGAACCTGGTCAAGTGTAGGTTACTTACCGTATGAGGAGACTAGGTGGGATGGATATGTGAGATCAATATTGCAGACCTTTGGGAAGAGAGGGCTCCTTCATGGATATTCTCCTGTAGGCGATGTTTTCAAACTTTCTTCAAGGAATGGGAGACAGTTTGGCAGGTGAAGGATCTCTGGCTGATGCTACCTTGGTTCTGCAGGTAATTAGCCAGTGGGGTGTGGGAATGTGGGAGATCAGGACTCTGCCAAGGAAACTTTTTGACAAAAGGTTCTGTAGACCCATTTTCAGAAGTCTCTCATGCTGAGAGATTGCCCAAGTCAGGATTTTGGGGTGGGTTTACACCTTTTGAATTCTATCAGGATTCCCTGGAAGTTTTGAGACTTGGCTTGGTGCTGCTGGAGCGCCCGCTAGGACCATGTGGTACTCAGGCCGTGTCCAGTGGTCACAGTGGCAAAGACCCGATCCATGGCCCTGGGTGTCCAATTAAAGGGGGTGAATGAAAGTGGAGGATAAAGCTTATAAAAAATAATTTGTGACGCCACCTGTGGTACTCGGCCAGGGATGGCCGACACTGCTTAAAGGAGTCCACTTGGGCTGATGGTTTTGCAGCAGAGTTGCTATAGCTCCCCACAGGTAGAGCTTAGTCCCCAGGGCCACCGGTACAGTTGGTAAGGGATGATTGACGGTGGGGTGCAGGAAATAACTGAAGGACACAGGGATAGCAGTTTCCTTTACCTTTTACTGGTGAAATACAGGAACAGTCCAGGTAGCAGGTGGTGTTGGGATCTGTGCAGCCTGGAAACAGCTTGGGATCCACTTAGCCAGGTGGCTTCGGAGGCCTTCCCTCTGTGCTGTATACTTTGACCCTTGCTGCCTGAAGCTTTACACAAGTCCTCTCAGTATCTGTACTCCCAACCTGTATGGCTGACAGCCTGAGCCTTTCATGGGCACTGTCTTCTCACTGGCAGCCCCAGGCTCCTGACCTGCTGTGGTGCCTCCAGGCATCAGATGGGGCCAGAAGACCTGCAATCTCCTGCCCTCTCTTCTAGTTGCTGGGCCTGCAGTTCCCAAACAACCACAGACTCCGGCGTCTGGTCTCTTTGGCGCTTAATCCTGGGGTGAGCTCAGTCGCAGCTCCAGACCGCAGGCTCCTCTCCTTTGCCTCCTCTCTGCTCACTGTCCCTGCACACACTAACTAACTGACTCCCTAACCCCGCCGCAGGCCAGAATTTATAGGGAAATTCCCCTGAAACCGGGTTTAGAGCTCCCCCTTCTGGTCTGGAGTCAGGGCGGTGTTGCATGTCAGAATTGCCTGATTAGGGGATCCCTCCTTGCTTCCAAGCATGACATCACCCCACATGAGGAAGGCAATGCCATTGTGGCAACTGGACTCCTGGGGTGCCACACTGCTTCATTGGGAAATTGTGTTGTAGAAGAGAGATTGGGAGTGGTGGCGGTGGATATCCTTTGGGTGCCATGCTCTGAGTCAGGAACCAGCCAGGTTGGGTACAAGTATAGATTTGTTCTGCACTACACGTTTCAGGGACATGTAGAATATCCAGCACCCACCACTCCCACTCTCTCTCCTCTACAACATGGCTTCTGAGCTAGATGCCAGGAGCAGTTGGTGGGTGCTGCAGCACTCCAGGATCACCGATAATCAATATTCATTCTCAGCATTGTGCCTGGTTTGCCCAACCATGAGAAGTGAGTGTAACATTTCTCTCTCTTCTATTGGTCTGTCCTGGGTTTTCTTCACATGGAAGAATTTGGTGATGATGGACAGAGTGACTGGACGTCCTGCACTTATGTTATGCTTACGGGTTTTGCGTTTTCTAATTTTTGTTTATTGTAAGTTTTTTTTCACTTTATAAAACAATATTCCTGGCCCCTTTCTATCATAGTTGTGTTGCTCTGTGTGTCCTAACACCTTTGTATCATATCTGTGATGCTGTGTGTTCTGACAACTTTCTATCATAGCTGTGATGCTTTGTGTGTCCTGACACCTTTCTATCATAGCTGTGTTGCTCTGCGTGTCCTGATGCATTTCTATCATGACTGTGATGTTCTGCATGTCCTGACACCCTTCTATCATAGCTGTGATGCTCTGCATGTCCCGACACCTTTCTATCATAGCTGTGATGCTGTTGTGAATTTACCTTGTTGTCTCCCTCTAGTGGTTACTAGTGATTTGACTCTGGGAATGTCTGCCATCCCTTGTATGCTCACCTGGGTCGTTAGTTCAGGGGTGTTGCTATATAAGCTCCCTGGACCTTCAGTTCAATGCCTGGCAACGTTGTAATCAGAGCTAATCTGTTGTGCTCTTGTCTACTGATCCTGGTTCCTGCTAGATTAAGCTAAGTCTGCTTTCTTGCTTTTTGCTATTTGTTTTTGTTTGCATTTTTGTCCAGCTTGTACATAATCGGTATCCTAACCTTGCTGGAAGCTCTAGGGAGGCTGGAGTTCTCCCCCCGGGCCGTTAGACGGTTCGGGGGTTCTTGATTTTCCAGTGTGGATTTTTGATAGGGTTTTTGTTGACCATATAAGTTATCTTACTACATTCTGCTATTAGTAAGTGGGCTTCTCTTTGCTAAACCTAGTTCATCTCTGTGTTTGTCATTTCCTCTTACCTCACCGTTATTATTTGTGGGGGGCTTGTATCCAACTTTTGGGGTCTATTCTCTGGAGGCAAGAGAGGTCTTTGTTTTCCTCTTCTAGGGGTAGTTAGTCCTCCGGCTGGCGCGAGACATCTAGCGACCAACGTAGGCATGCTCCCCGGCTACTTCTAGTGTTGGCGTTAGGAGTAGATATATGGTCAACCCAGTTACCGCTGCCCTATGAGCTGGATTTTTGTACTTCACAGACTTACTTGTTCCTCTGAGACCCTCGCCATTGGGGTCATAACAGTTTGCCAGGCCAGTATTAAATGTTAAATGCATTGCAGAAGCGGGATTATAAGAAAGAAAATTCTGAGTTTTTTTTTTTTTTTTTCTCTTTCTCATTTTTTTTTCTTTTCCCCTTTACCTCTGAGTGGCTTGTGTTTGCTGCAGACATGAATGTCCAGACCTTGATTACAGGTGTGGTCCAGCTTACTGCTCGAGTGCAGGGCATACAAGATTATGTTATCAGAAATCCTATGTCAGAACCTAAGATACCGATTCCTGAACTGTTTTCCGGAGACCGATTTAAATTTAGAAATTTCAGGAATAATTGTAAATTGTTTTTGTCCCTGAGACCCTGTTCATCTGGAGACTCCGCTCAGCAAGTGAAAATTGTTATTTCTTTTTTACGGGGCGACCCTCAGGATTGGGCCTTCTCGCTGGCGCCAGGAGATCCGGCATTGGCTGATATTGATGCGTTTTTTCTGGCGCTCGGTTTGCTTTATGAGGAACCCAATCTTGAGATTCAGGCAGAAAAAGCCTTGCTGGCTATGTCTCAGGGCCAGGACGAGGCTGAAGTGTATTGCCAAAAATTTCGGAAATGGTCCGTGCTGACCCAGTGGAACGAGTGTGCATTGGCTGCAAATTTCAGAAATGGCCTTTCTGAAGCCATTAAGAATGTGATGGTGGGTTTTCCCATTCCCACAGGTCTGAATGATTCCATGGCCCTGGCAATTCAAATCGACCGGCGGTTGCGGGAGCGCAAAACCGCAAATTCCCTCATGGTGTTGTCTGAACAGGCACCTGATTTGATGCAATGTGATAGAATCCTGACTAGAAATGAGCGGAAAATTCATAGACGCCAGAATGGCTTGTGTTACTACTGTGGTGATTCTACACATGTTATCTCAGCATGCTCTAAACGTCTTACTAGGGTTGTTAGTCCTGTCGCCATTGGTAATTTGCAACCTAAATTTATTCTATCTGTAACTTTGATTTGCTCACTGTCATCGTATCCTGTCATGGCGTTTGTAGACTCAGGTGCTGCCCTGAGTCTGATGGATCTATCATTTGCCAAGCGCTGCGGTTTTGTTCTGGAGCCATTAGAAAATCCTATCCCTCTTAGGGGTATTGATGCTACGCCTTTGGCAAAAAATAAACCGCAGTTTTGGACACAGGTTACCATGTGCATGACTCCTGAACATCGGGAGGTGATACGTTTTCTTGTTCTGCATAAGATGCATGATTTGGTTGTTTTGGGTTTGCCATGGTTACAGACCCATAATCCAGTCTTGGACTGGAAGGCAATGTCGGTGTCAAGTTGGGGCTGCCATGGAATTCATGGAGATTCCCTGCCCTTGTCTATTGCTTCTTCTACGCCTTCGGAAGTTCCGGCGTATTTGTCTGATTATCAGGATGTCTTCAGCGAGTCTAAGTCCAGTGCATTGCCTCCTCATAGGGAATGTGACTGTGCAATAGATTTGATTCCTGGCAGTAAGTTTCCTAAGGGAAGACTGTTTAATTTGTCGGTACCTGAACATACCGCTATGCGTGCATATATCAAGGAGTCTCTGGAGAAAGGACACATCCGTCCGTCTTCTTCCCCTCTTGGTGCGGGATTCTTTTTTGTGGCAAAAAAGGACGGATCTTTGAGGCCTTGTATTGACTATCGGCTTTTAAACAAGATCACTGTCAAATTTCAGTATCCTTTGCCGCTGTTGTCAGACTTGTTTGCCCGGATTAAAGGTGCCAAGTGGTTCACCAAGATAGACCTTCGTGGTGCGTACAACCTTGTGCGCATTAAGCAAGGCGATGAATGGAAAACCGCATTCAATACGCCCGAAGGTCATTTTGAGTACTTGGTGATGCCATTTGGGCTCTCTAATGCACCTTCAGTTTTTCAGTCCTTCATGCATGACATTTTCCGGAAGTATCTGGATAAATTTTTGATTGTTTATCTGGATGATATTCCGGTTTTTTCTGATGATTGGGACTCGCATGTGGAGCAGGTCAGGATGGTTTTTAAGATTTTGCGTGAAAATTCTTTGTTTGTTAAAGGCTCAAAGTGTCTCTTTGGTGTACAGAGGGTTCCCTTTTTGGGGTTCATTTTTTCCCCTTCTGCTGTGGAGATGGACCCAGTCAAGGTCCGAGCTATTCATGATTGGACTCAACCCTCGTCAGTTAAGAGTCTTCAGAAGTTCTTGGGTTTTGCTAACTTCTACCGTCGTTTTATCGCAAATTTTTCTAGCGTTGTTAAACCATTGACGGATATGACCAAGAAAGGCTCTGATGTAGCTAACTGGGCTCCTGCTGCCGTGGAGGCTTTCCAGGAGTTGAAACGCCGATTTATTTCGGCGCCTGTTTTGTGCCAACCTGACACCTCACTTCCCTTTCAGGTGGAGGTGGATGCTTCGGAGATTGGGGCAGGGGCCGTTTTGTCGCAGAGAGGCCCTGGTTGCTCTACTATGAGACCTTGTGCCTTTTTCTCCAGGAAGTTTTCGCCGGCAGAGCGAAATTATGATGTGGGCAATCGGGAGTTGTTGGCCATGAAGTGGGCATTTGAGGAGTGGCGTCATTGGCTCGAGGGTGCTAAGCATCGTGTGGTGGTCTTGACTGATCACAAAAATCTGATGTATCTCGAGTCTGCTAAACGCCTGAATCCTAGACAGGCCCGCTGGTCATTGTTTTTCTCCCGTTTTGACTTTGTGGTCTCGTATTTACCAGGTTCTAAGAATGTGAAGGCCGATGCTCTGTCTAGGAGCTTTGTGCCTGATGCTCCTGGAGTCGCTGAACCTGTGGGTATTCTTAAGGAAGGAGTTATCTTGTCAGCTATTTCTCCTGATCTGCGGCGTGTGTTGCAGAGATTTCAGGCTGGTAGGCCTGACTCTTGTCCATCTGACAGATTGTTTGTGCCTGCTAAATGGACCAGCAGAGTCATTTCCGAGGTTCATTCCTCAGTGTTGGCAGGGCACCCGGGAATTTTTGGCACCAGAGATCTGGTGGCCAGGTCCTTTTGGTGGCCTTCCTTGTCAAGGGATGTACGGTCATTTGTGCAGTCCTGTGGAACTTGTGCTCGAGCTAAGCCTTGCTGTTCTCGTGCCAGCGGGTTGCTCTTGCCCTTGCCTGTCCCGAAGAGACCTTGGACACACATCTCTATGGATTTCAGTTCTGATCTTCCGGTGTCTCAGGGCATGTCTGTCATCTGGGTAATATGTGATCGTTTCTCCAAGATGGTCCATTTGGTTCCTTTGCCTAAGCTGCCCTCCTCTTCTGATCTGGTTCCTGTGTTCTTCCAGAACGTGGTTCGTTTGCACGGCATTCCTGAGAATATTGTGTCGGACAGAGGATCCCAGTTTGTTTCCAGGTTCTGGCGATCCTTTTGTGGTAGGATGGGCATTGATTTGTCGTTTTCGTCCGCTTTTCATCCCCAGACTAACGGACAAACGGAGCGAACTAATCAGACTCTGGAGGCTTATTTGAGGTGTTTTGTCTCTTCTGATCAGGATGATTGGGTGACCTTCTTGCCGTTGGCTGAATTTGCCCTTAATAATCGGGCTAGTTCCGCCACCTTGGTTTCGCCATTTTTCTGCAACTCTGGTTTCCATCCTCGTTTTTCCTCGGGACATGTGGAGCCTTCTGACTGTCCTGGGGTGGATTCTGTGGTGGATAGGTTGCAGCGGATCTGGAGTCATGTGGTGGACAACTTGAAGTTGTCACAGGAGAAGGCTCAGCGTTTTGCCAACCGCCGCCGCGGTGTGGGTCCCCGACTTCGCGTTGGGGATTTGGTATGGCTGTCTTCTCGATTTGTTCCTATGAAGGTCTCCTCTCCCAAATTTAAGCCTCGCTTCATTGGTCCTTACAAGATATTGGAAATCCTTAATCCTGTATCCTTTCGCCTGGATCTTCCGGTGTCGTTTGCCATTCACAACGTATTTCATAGGTCCTTGTTGCGGCGGTACGTTGTGCCTGTGGTCCCTTCTGCTGAGCCTCCTGCTCCGGTGTTGGTTGAGGGCGAGTTGGAGTACGTGGTGGAGAAGATCTTAGATTCTCGTCTCTCCAGGCGGAGGCTTCAGTACCTGGTCAAGTGGAAGGGCTATGGTCAGGAGGATAATTCCTGGGTGGTCGCCTCTGATGTGCATGCGGCCGATTTGGTTCGTGCCTTTCACACCGCTCATCCTGATCGCCCTGGTGGTCTTGGTGAGGGTTCGGTGACCCCTCACTAAGGGGGGGGGGTACTGTTGTGAATTTACCTTTTTGGCTCCCTCTAGTGGTTACTAGTGATTTGACTCTGGGAATGTCTGCCATCCCTTGTATGCTCACCTGGGTCGTTAGTTCAGGGGTGTTGCTATATAAGCTCCCTGGACCTTCAGTTCAATGCCTGGCAACGTTGTAATCAGAGCTAATCTGTTGTGCTCTTGTCTACTGATCCTGGTTCCTGCTAGATTAAGCTAAGTCTGCTTTCTTGCTTTTTGCTATTTGTTTTTGTTTGCATTTTTGTCCAGCTTGTACATAATCGGTATCCTAACCTTGCTGGAAGCTCTAGGGAGGCTGGAGTTCTCCCCCCGGGCCGTTAGACGGTTCGGGGGTTCTTGAATTTCCAGTGTGGATTTTTGATAGGGTTTTTGTTGACCATATAAGTTATCTTACTACATTCTGCTATTAGTAAGTGGGCCTCTCTTTGCTAAACCTAGTTCATCTCTGTGTTTGTCATTTCCTCTTACCTCACCGTTATTATTTGTGGGGGGCTTGTATCCAACTTTTGGGGTCTATTCTCTGGAGGCAAGAGAGGTCTTTGTTTTCCTCTTCTAGGGGTAGTTAGTCCTCCGGCTGGCGCGAGACATCTAGCGACCAACGTAGGCATGTTCCCCGGCTACTTCTAGTGTTGGCGTTAGGAGTAGATATATGGTCCACCCAGTTACCGCTGCCCTATGAGCTGGATTTTTGTACTTCACAGACTTACTTGTTCCTCTGAGACCCTCGCCATTGGGGTCATAACAGATGCTCTGTGTGTCCTGACACCTTACTATTATAGCTGTGATGCTCTGCGTGTCCTGACACTTTTCTATCATAGCTGCAATGCTCTGCATGTCTTGCCACCTTTCTATCATAACCACAAAGCTCTGTGTGTTCTGACACCTTTTTCTCATAGCTGTGATGCTCTGTGTGTGTTGACACCTTTCTTTCATAGCTGTGATGCTCTGCGTATCCTGACACATTTCTATCATAGCTGTGATGCTTTGTGTGTCCTGACACCTTTCTATCATAGCTTTTGTGATTTTCTGTGTGTCCTGACACCTTTCTATGATAGCTGTGATGCTCTGTGTGTCCTGACACCTTTCTATCATAGCTGTGATGCTCTGTGTGTCCTGTCATCTTACTATTAAAGCTGTGATGCTCTGTGTATCCTGACACCTTTCTATCATAGCTGTGATGCTCTGTGTGTCCTGTCATCTTACTATTATAGCTGTGATGGTCTGCGTGTCCTGTGTTGTGAACTCTATTTTTGGGCTCCCTCTAGTGGTCACAAGCGGTACTGTGTAGTGTTGTCTTTCTGCAGGTTGGCAGCATCAGCTGGTTCGTTATCCTTGGTTGGTTTCCTATTTAGCTCACCTGGATACTCAGTTCCTTGCCTGCTATCAATGTATTCAGTGCTCTTCAGATTCCTTGTGTCTACCTTGCTCCCAGTCTCTCCAAGACAAGCTAAGTTTTTGTTTGTTCATTTTTGATTATCAGCATTCATCATGTTTCTTGTCCAGCTTGCTAAAATGTGATTTCCTCGTTTGCTGGTTGCTCTAGGGGACTGAGTTTCTCCCCCCACACCGTTAGTTGGTGCGGGGGTTCTTGAAATCTCAGTGTGGATATTTTGTAAGGGTTTTTTACTGACCGCATAGACCCCTTTTCTATTCTCTGCTATCTAGTATTAGTGGGCCTCATTTGCTGAATCTGTTTTCACCCCTGTTTATGTGCCTTCCTCTTACCTCACCGTTATTATTTGTTGGGGGCTTCTATATCTTTGGGGATTGTTTCTCTGGAGGCAAGAGAGGTCTTTCTTTCTCTCTAGGGGTAGTTAGTTCCTCAGGCTGGCTCGAGACGTCTAGGATTTTTAGGCACGTTCACCGGCTACTTCTAGTGTGTTTGGATAGGTTCAGATTTGCGGTCAGTCCAGTTTGCCACCTCTCTAGAGCTTGAACTATGTTTGCTACTTAGCTGGAGTAATTTGTGATCCTCAACCACTAAGGATCATAACAGTCCTGACTCCATTCTATCCTATCTGCGATGCTCTGCGTGTCCTAACTCCGTTCTACCATAGCTGCGATGCTCTGTGTGTCTTAACCCCTTTCTATCATAGCTGTGATGCTGTGTGTCCTGACACCTTTCTATTATAAAATACTTCAAAGAAAGCAAGGAATATCGCCTAGTAATATGGCATGCTTCAAAAACAGCACACATCCAATATAGGAAAATAGAAGCATTTAGCCATAGAATATATAAAAGGATTTCTTTTATTTAAATATATCCATCAAATAACATATACATTTTTTATTATCAATAAACAGGTTAAAATCGGGGGTAAAGCTGCACAAACAAACCACCTCCAAATACCACACAGGCAATAAGTGAATAACATGAAAATCAAGAAATTATTTTCCTTACGGGTAAGTATGATTGCTATTCACCGAGTGTTACACCTATTCCATGGTGTGTCCTATAAAATGCACTAGTGTGCTAAAAGTCTGAACCTTTTTATATTGCCTACTTGACCGCAAAGGTACCAAAATAGTAGATATTACATTAGAAGTTCCAATGCCCTGAGGAGGTCTAACTTATGGAGACATGGAGGCTCAAATATAGGAAATCAATTACCTGTGAGTAGTGGTGGTGACCCAACCCGGACGCGCGTTTCGCCTGTGGCTTCGTCTGCGGGGAAAGTATGTATCAGCTTTACCCCCGATTTTAACCTGTTTATTGATAATAAAAAATGTATATGTTATTTGATGGATATATTTAAATAAAAGAAATCCTTTTATATATTCTATGGCTAAATGCTTCTATTTTCCTATATTGGATGTGTTTCTATTATAGCTGTAATGCTCTGTGTGTCCTGTCATCTTACTATTATAGCTGTGATGCTCTGTGTATCCTGACACCTTTCTATCATAGCTGCGATGCTCTGTGTGTCCTGTCATCTTACTATGATAGCTGTGATGCTCCGTGTATCCTGACACCTTTCTATCATAGCTGCGATGCTCTGTGTCCTGTCATCTTACTATTATAGCTGTGATGCTCTGTGTGTCCTGACACCTTTCTTTTATAGCTGTGATGCTCTGTGTGTCCTGACACCTTTCTATTATAGCTGTGATGCTCTGTGTGTCCTGACACCTTTCTTTTATAGCTGTGATGCTCTGTGTGTCCTGACACCTTTCTATTATAGCTGTGATGCTCTGTGTGTCCTGACACCTTTCTTTTATAGCTGTGATGCTCTGTGTGTCCTGACACCTTTCTATTATAGCTGTGATGCTCTGTGTGTCCTGACACCTTTCTTTTATAGCTGTGATGCTCTGTGTCCTGACACCTTTCTATTATAGCTGTGATGCTCTGTGTGTCCTGACACCTTTCTATTATAGCTGTGATGCTCTGTGTCCTGACACCTTTCTTTTATAGCTGTGATGCTCTGTGTGTCCTGACACCTTTCTTTTATAGCTGTGATGCTCTGTGTGTCCTGACACCTTTCTATTATAGCTGTAATGCTCTGTGTGTCCTGTCATCTTACTATTATAGCTGTGATGCTCTGTGTATCCTGACACCTTTCTATCATAGCTGCGATGCTCTGTGTGTCCTGTCATCTTACTATGATAGCTGTGATGCTCTGTGTATCCTGACACCTTTCTATCATAGCTGCGATGCTCTGTGTCCTGTCATCTTACTATTATAGCTGTGATGCTCTGTGTCCTGACACCTTTCTATCATAGCTGCGATGCTCTGTGTGTCCTGACACTTTTCAATAATAACTGTGATGCATAATAATTTTGGACCAGAGAGCTTTGTTCCATCATTACCCTGTTGCTGTGTCAGGTGCGGCTGGAGCTTATTTTAGTGCGTCGTTGCTCCTTTAGTCCTTGTGGACTTTTGTGCTCGATAACTGCCAGCTACAGTTTTATTGCTGTGCTGCCACCTAGTGACCAAATTACTATTGCACTGCCTGCAGTAGATTCAGTGGTGTCTTTGGGTCCCGTGGTCTTTGGTGGCTGCAGGTTCTCGGTCACAGGCGCTGGATCCTTTATTCTTTACTTCCAGAAGATTATTTCTTAAAAGGAAATGATTTTACTTGTAAAGATTCACCTGTTTCCTCCAGTATAGATTCTATGAGAGGACATGAAAAAACAAAACATAATTTCCCCGTAAAACATTTTTATTTTAAATCTATTAAAACATATCCCATGTGAATACACAAAAATCAATATACCATAAAACATGATTTCAGGTCCTCTCTGTACAGTGTGATAAAAGACCCAACAATGAACTCATTAATGTTATCATTCTTTCACATTAAGGGATTTATTGGGAGAACTGAATTATCACAATGATATGAAAGCTTCTCTTGTCATTTTTCAAGTGCTTATTTACAACAAGGTGGTTTAATTTTTAGTACATACAGCTGAAGAAAACTCATCCTTAAAGATTCAGTACGAGAAGTTAATGGTTGATCTCTCTTAAATGGAGATCTAGTACTGGAAGAAAAGTGCCCAATAGTATATGAAGCAAAATATTCAGATTATGAGGATCTGCAATCATATTTTTATGGTATATTGATTTTTGTGTGTTCACTTGGGGGATTATAGATGTTTTAAGGTGAAATTATTGACTGAAGATTCACCTGTCCTGCAACCTATCTCCCTGTCAGGAGGGAAAATGGCTCTTTAGCGCCACCAATAGGAGGTTACACTGTAACATATTGTCTGGCACCACTGCTTAAAAACTGTGAGAGGTCAGGGAGGTTTGTGTGCTCTGCGGCTGATGGGATCTGCGCTGTGCTCTGCGGCTGATGGGATCGTGCTCTGCGACTGATGGGATCGTGTGCTGTGCTCTGCGGCTGATGGGATCGTGCTCTGCGACTGATGGGATCAGTGTGCTGTGCTCTGCGGCTGATGGGATCGTGCGCTGTGCTCTGAGGCTGATGGGATCTGCGCAGTGCTCTACGGCTGATGGGATCGTATGCTGTGCTCTGCGGCTGATGGGATCGTATGCTGTGCTCTGCGGCTGATGGGATCGTGCGCTGTGCTCTGCGGCTGATGGGATCAGTGTGCTGTGCTCTGCGGCTGATGGGATCGTGCGCTGTGCTCTGCGGCTGATGGGATCGTGCTCTGCGACTGATGGGATCGTGTACTGTGCTCTGCAGCTGATGGGATCGTCCGCTGTGCTCTGCGGCTGATGGGATCGTGCTCTGCGACTGATGGGATCAGTGTGCTGTGCTCTGCGGCTGATGGGATCGTGCGCTGTGCTCTGAGGCTGATGGGATCTGCGCAGTGCTCTACGGCTGATGGGATCGTATGCTGTGCTCTGCGGCTGATGGGATCGTATGCTGTGCTCTGCGGCTGATGGGATCGTGCGCTGTGCTCTGCGGCTGATGGGATCAGTGTGCTGTGCTCTGCGGTTGATGGGATCGTGCGCTGTGCTCTGCGGCTGATGGGATCGTGCTCTGCGACTGATGGGATCGTGTACTGTGCTCTGCAGCTGATGGGATCGTCCGCTGTGCTCTGTGGCTGATGGGATCATGCGCTGTGCTCTGCGGCTGATGGGATCAGTGCGCTGTGCTCTGTGGCTGATGGGATCGTGCGCTGTGCTCTGTGGCTGATGGGATCGTGCGCTGTGCTCTGTGGCTGATGGGATCTGCGCAGTGCTCTACGGCTGATGGGATCGTATGCTGTGCTCTGCGGCTGATGGGATCGTATGCTGTGCTCTGCGGCTGATGGGATCGTGCGCTGTGCTCTGCGGCTGATGGGATCAGTGTGCTGTGCTCTGCGGTTGATGGGATCGTGCGCTGTGCTCTGCGGCTGATGGGATCGTGCTCTGCGACTGATGGGATTGTGTACTGTGCTCTGCAGCTGATGGGATCGTCCGCTGTGCTCTGCGGCTGATGGGATCGTGCGCTGTGCTATGCGGCTGATGGGATCAGTGTGCTGTGCTCTGCGGCTGATGGGATCGTGCGCTGTGCTCTGCGGCTGATGGGATCGTGTGCTGTGCTCTGCAGCTGATGGGATCGTGCTCTGTGACTGATGGGATCGTGCGCTGTGCTCTGCGACTGATGGGATCAGTGTGCTGTGCTCTGCGGATGATGGGATGATGAAGTCTCATTTTTGGATGTTCTCCTTACAGGCAGTAATACAACACAAAGGGTTAACACCTCACTCTATAGAAAAGACAACTCTGGTAACACGATCCTGATGTCCTCGAGCTCACACCCTCGCCACACCATTCACGCCATTCCTAGGGGGGAACTTACTAGAGCGAGAAGAATCTGCTCTAGCGATGAAAAGTTTCATAAAGAAAGTCGCATTATTTCTGATAGACTGCTGGACAGAGGGTACAAACAATCTAATATAAAACATGCATTCAGACAGGTTTCCAAAATTCCACGTACCAATTTGTTACATTCTGAAAACAAAAAAGTAAATGCTGCTTCTGAAGCGCACATTACATTTTCTACTGCGTACAGCAGTCAATACAACAAAATCAGACAGATTATTCTTAAATATCTTCCTGTAGTCAATCAAGATAGTTCTTTGTGCACAATTCTCCAAAATGGTTGCAGGGTAGTGGCCAAAAGAGGTTGCACACTGGGGAATATTTTCAGGGCAGTTTCTAGCCCAAAAATGACACAGGGCGAGAGTAGGAAATTTCTCCCCCCCCCCCCCCCCCCCCCCCGGCACCGAAAATAATAAACATTATTTTTGTGGGCTTGAGTAATAAATAGAGAGCAGGCTTGTATCTTCCCTTTTTTTAATAAATTATAATTTGCCTTTAACTTATATAGAACTTGGGGAAAAGGGACAAGTATGCTAATTATTAACGGTGAGAACAAAGTTGTAGGTAAATAATATCTATTAATTATTTTGGAAACAGATCCTAAAAATTGTAGGTTGCAGATTTATGAGAAACTGACTCTTCTAGATTTAGCCGCTGCAAAAGCATTAATAGCTTCCGAATAATTCAGCTTTTCTGCCAGTTCATTTTCTAATTCCAGGTCACATTTACTAATCTCTTCTAAAAGGAGATTGGCGAGACTTTCCCCAGATGTATCAGTAGCAGGACGATAGCCAATAAAATGTTCCTTTATTGCTACGTGATCATCATCTATATCAACAAATCTTAAGGTGTATGACAACTGTTCAGTGTGACCTGCATCTTGTGTGCAGTCCAACATTATTGAAAAATACTTAGATCTTTTGGCTTTTTCTAGAATACATTTCTTCACCTGAGAGGCCATCAAGCAGATAATTTCATTTTGAATTAAATTTCCACAGTAATGTGTATGGATTTCCTGGGAAGTAATTCGTTTTAAATGATCTCTCATTACTGGTTCAAATTTTCCAAGAAGCTCTATAAGCCCAAGGAAATGTCCATTATTTGGTGTAAACAATGTATTTGACGATCCTCGAAAAGCTAAATTATTGGTTGCCAGGTATACAGTTACTGCCATAACTCTTTCCAACACTTCTCGCCTGGGTGAGGATGCCACCAGACTGCCAAAGATGAGGTAAGTCAGCTGGGCCCCCTCCCGGGTTTCATGCTGTGGGGCATGCCAAATCAGCATGCCCCAAGGGTGGTTGGGGGGGGGGCAGGTGTGGGGGTCCCCATCCAAAAAAAAAGGCTAGCCCAACCCATCCCATCCCTCAGACCCCCTCACCTGTTCAGTGTGTCAGTGCCCTCTGCCCTCTGAGTCTGAGCGCGCTCAGACTGCTAAATGGGGCTGCTGGGAAGGGAAGGACTAATCCATAGGCAGGGGGTGGGCATTTTTGCTATACTGCTACCACTGTCAGACTAGACTGCAGCCTGTCCTGTCCAGCATTGAAATTGGCAACAGCCAGGCAGCCTAGTCTGACAGTGATAGTGTGTGTGCTTAGCTCTTTGATCACTGTCTCAGGGAGCGCCCGTGCTCAGCCGAGAGCGCGGCGCCCCTGCTATCAGTGTGGGAGTGGCCGAGCTGCCTCATCCTGGCTGTTCATTCTCGCTGTTCATCCAGCGCGGAGCGGAGGTGAGTCATACCTCCCAACGTTTGAAGATGGGAAAGAGGGACAAAGTTTGCGGCGCGCTTTGCGCGCCGCGGCAAATTTTAGGCCACGCCTCTGACCACACCCATTCATAATTAGTCACACCCATATCCACATCCCAACCACACCCATTTAGCACTGCCGATCACACTGTTTCATATACAATAATTATAAACAAAAAAATATGGCCACACAGTGCCCCATACTGTATAATGGCCACACATGATGCTCCATACTGTATAATGGCCACACATGATGCTCCATACTGTATAATGAACACACATGATGCTCCATACTGTATGACCGCAAATGATGCTCCATACTGTATAATGACCGCACATGATGCTCCAGACTGTATAATGACCGCACATGATGCTCCATACTGTATAATGACCCCACATGATGCTCCATACTGTATAATGACCGCACATGATGCTCCATACTGTATAATGACCGCACATGATGCTCCATACTGTATAATGACCGCACATGATGCTCCATACTGTATGACCGCAAATGATGCTCCATACTGTATAATGACCGCACATGATGCTCCAGACTGTATAATGACCGCACATGATGCTCCAGACTGTATAATGACCGCACATGATGCTCCAGACTGTATAATGACCGCACATGATGCTCCAGACTGTATAATGACCGCACATGATGCTCCAGACTGTATAATGACCGCACATGATGCTCCAGACTGTATAATGACCGCACATGATGCTCCATACTGTATAATGGCCGCACATGATGCTCCATACTGTATAATGGCCACACATGATGCTCCATACTGTATAATGGCCGCACATGATGCTCCATACTGTATAATGGCCACACATGATGCTCCATACTGTATAATGACCGCACATGATGCTCCATACTGTATAATGACCGCACATGATGCTCCATACTGTACAATGACCGCACATGATGCTCCATATTGTATAATGACCGCACATGATGCTCCATACTGTATAATGACCGCACATGATGCTCCATACTGTATAATGGCCACACATAATGCTCCATACTGTATAATGACCGCACATGATGCTCCATACTGTATAATGACCGCACATGATGCTCCATATTGTATAATGACCACACATGATGCTCCATACTGTATAATGACATACAGGCACGCAGCTCACACACAGGCACGCAGCTCACACGCACGCAGCTCACAAACACATGCAGCTTTGACACAAATGCATCACACACGCAGCCATCACACACACACGCAGCCATCACACACACACACACGCAGCCATCACACACACACACACGCAGCCATCACACACACACACGCAGCCATCACACACACACACACACGCAGCCATCACACACACATGCAGCCATCACACACACACGCAGACATCACACACGCAGCCATCACACACACACACACACGCAGCCATCACACACACACGCAGCCATCACACACACGCAGCCATCACACACACACAGCCATCACACACACACAGCCATCACACACACACAGCCATCACACACACACAGCCATCACACACACACAGCCATCACACACACGCAGCCATCACACACACACAGCCATCACACACACACGCAGCCATCACACACACGCAGCCATCACACACACGCAGCCATCACACACACGCAGCCATCACACACACGCAGCCATCACACACACACACGCAGCCATCACACACACACGCAGCCATCACACACACAGCCATCACACACACACACGCAGCCATCACACACACACACACACGCGCAGCCATCACACATGCAGCCATCACACACACACGCAGCCATCACACACACACACGCAGCCATCACACACACACACACGCAGCCATCACACACACACACACGCAGCCATCACACACACACACACGCAGCCATCACACACACACAGCCATCACACACACACACGCAGCCATCACACACACGCAGCCATCACACACACACACACGCAGCCATCACACACACACAGCCATCACACACACACACGCAGCCATCACACACACGCAGCCATCACACACACACACACGCAGCCATCACACACACACAGCCATCACACACACACACCCAGCCATCACACACACACACACGCAGCCATCACACACATCACACACACACAATCTCCTCTGTGATGCAGGGGCGGCTGATGTCCATGTGCAGCTCTCTGCTGAAGTCTTCAGTCTCCTGCTCACAGCTCTGCACTATCCCGGCACCTCCCCCGTCTCTCCTTCTCTGCCGGGATAGCAGCTAAGAGCAGAAGCCGGAGCTCCGTGCGCAACCATTATGTGCGGTGCGGGGGGGGGGGCGCGGCGACGCGAGGCGATGATCTGACCGCTCAGCTGTCAGATTTGCAGCTGAGTTCGGGCAGGGCGCGCCCGCGCTCAGCACTGAGCGCGGCATCCGCGCCCCTGACAGCCCTTAAACAGCAGCAGCAGCGGGCAGGGGACCACCGGGGCCCGAGGCCTCTCCTGCGCCCCCCGGCCCCACGGCGCCCCGTGTGGCCGCCCTGCCCGCCCTGTTGAAGAAACGGCCCTGAATATTTTATCTCCCAGTATGGTGCACCCGAAAAAAACTCCCACATCATGGCTATCAGTGAAGGGTTTCTTTAAATGTTCTGGCAATAGATGTAATGTCTGCCAATTTGCAGACAATAAGAGAACTTCTTTTTCTTCAAATCACAATGTTACTTATAATATAAAATCATTTATCAACTGTGATTCTGATCATGTTATATACTGTATAAAATGCAAAGCCTGTAATATTTGTTATATAGGTTATACCACTAGGAAAATCAAAAAGAGAATTTCTGAACATATAGCCAATGTAAGGAATAGAAATCCAGGTTATTCTGGGGCCACAAAACATTTTATCTCCGTGCACCAGGGAGATCTGTCAGATTTTTCCTTTTTTGGCATTGAAAGGGTTAGTCAGTCACCTAGAGGTGGAGATTGGAGGAAGCAATTGGCTCTGCGGGAAGCCTTTTGGATTCTAACTTTAGACACCAAATATCCACATGGTATGAATTACAAAAATGATCTTTTTTACATATATTGAACAACTAATGAAATTTTTGGTAATTTAAAATAGATATTAGTGTATTTCTAAGATATTTGATAAATAAGGTAAAGTTTTATCTCCGTGCACCAGGGAGATCTGTCAGATTTTTCCTTTTTTGGCATTGAAAGGGTTAGTCAGTCACCTAGATTTGGAGATTGGAGGAAGCAATTAGCTCTGCGGGAAGCCTTTTGGATTCTAACTTTAGACACCAAATATCCACATGGTATGAATTACAAAAATGATCTTTTTTACTTATATTGAACAACTAATGAATTTTTTGGTAATTTAGAACAGATATTAGTGTATTTCTAAGACATTTGATAAATAAGGTAAAGTTTTGTTATGTGAATTTAGCTGCAGCTTTTTCCAATGAAATTTAATTGCTATGTCTGTGATTGGTTCCTTGTCATATATAAACCTGTGTATTCATGTCATATTAGTTCCTATGACTAAGGGCGCCGTGGTGCGCCAGAAACGCGTCAGGCAAAGAGAGTTCCTCTCTCTTTCTTTTTAATGTTGTTTTTTAAAATGTTCTAAATAAATTTTGATTATTTTACTCAAACTGGATGGATGTGCTGGAAATCCCCATTTCTCCCTTCGTCTACAGCAGCTGTTAATCATCGGCAGGTACGGCACCCATCAGTTACATTTATTTGCAACGGTTCTTAGATGCATGTCTCGGCGTGTCAAGCTTCAACCCTTCCTCTTCCCCCCTCCTCCTTTTTCTGTCCTGCAACCTATCTCCCTGTCAGGAGGGAAAATGGCTCTTTAGCGCCACCAATAGGAGGTTACACTGTAACATATTGTCTGGCACCACTGCTTAAAAACTGTGAGAGGTCAGGGAGGTTTGTGTGCTCTGCGGCTGATGGGATCTGCGCTGTGCTCTGCGGCTGATGGGATCGTGCTCTGCGACTGATGGGATCGTGTGCTGTGCTCTGCGGCTGATGGGATCGTGCTCTGCGACTGATGGGATCAGTGTGCTGTGCTCTGCGGCTGATGGGATCGTGCGCTGTGCTCTGAGGCTGATGGGATCTGCGCAGTGCTCTACGGCTGATGGGATCGTATGCTGTGCTCTGCGGCTGATGGGATCGTATGCTGTGCTCTGCGGCTGATGGGATCGTGCGCTGTGCTCTGCGGCTGATGGGATCAGTGTGCTGTGCTCTGCGGTTGATGGGATCGTGCGCTGTGCTCTGCGGCTGATGGGATCGTGCTCTGCGACTGATGGGATCGTGTACTGTGCTCTGCAGCTGATGGGATCGTCCGCTGTGCTCTGTGGCTGATGGGATCATGCGCTGTGCTCTGCGGCTGATGGGATCAGTGCGCTGTGCTCTGTGGCTGATGGGATCGTGCGCTGTGCTCTGTGGCTGATGGGATCGTGCGCTGTGCTCTGTGGCTGATGGGATCTGCGCAGTGCTCTACGGCTGATGGGATCGTATGCTGTGCTCTGCGGCTGATGGGATCGTATGCTGTGCTCTGCGGCTGATGGGATCGTGCGCTGTGCTCTGCGGCTGATGGGATCAGTGTGCTGTGCTCTGCGGTTGATGGGATCGTGCGCTGTGCTCTGCGGCTGATGGGATCGTGCTCTGCGACTGATGGGATTGTGTACTGTGCTCTGCAGCTGATGGGATCGTCCGCTGTGCTCTGCGGCTGATGGGATCGTGCGCTGTGCTATGCGGCTGATGGGATCAGTGTGCTGTGCTCTGCGGCTGATGGGATCGTGCGCTGTGCTCTGCGGCTGATGGGATCGTGTGCTGTGCTCTGCAGCTGATGGGATCGTGCTCTGTGACTGATGGGATCGTGCGCTGTGCTCTGCGACTGATGGGATCAGTGTGCTGTGCTCTGCGGATGATGGGATCGTGCGCTGTGCTCTGCGGCTGATGGGATCGTGCGCTGTGCTCTGCGGCTGATGGGATCACGCGCTGTGCTCTGCGGCTGATGGGATCGTGCGCTGTGCTCTGCGGCTGATGGGATCGTGCGCTGTGCTCTGCAGCTGATGGGATCTGTGCGCTGTGCTCTCTGGCTGATGGGATCATGCGCTGTGCTCTGCGGCTGATGGGATCAGTGCGCTGTGCTCTGTGGCTGATGGGATCGTGCTCTGTGGCTGATGGGATCGTGCGCTGTGCTCTGTGGCTGATGGGATCTGCGCAGTGCTCTACAGCTGATGGGATCGTATGCTATGCTCTGCGGCTGATGGGATGGTATGCTGTGCTCTGCGGCTGATGGGATTGTGCGCTGTGCTCTGCGGCTGATGGGATCAGTGTGCTGTGCTCTGCGGCTGATGGGATCGTGCGCTGTGCTCTGCGGCTGATGGGATCGTGCTCTGCGACTGATGGGATCGTGTACTGTGCTCTGCAGCTGATGGGATCGTCCGCTGTGCTCTGCTGCTGATGGGATCGTGCGCTGTGCTCTGCGGCTGATGGGATCAGTGTGCTGTGCTCTGCGGCTGATGGGATCGTGCGCTGTGCTCTGCGGCTGATGGGATTGTGCGCTGTGCTTTGCGGCTGATGGGATCGTGCGCTGTGCTCTGCGGCTGATGGGATCATGCTCTGCGACTAATGGGATCGTGTACTGTGCTCTGCAGCTGATGGGATCGTCCGCTGTGCTCTGCGGCTGATGGGATCGTGCGCTGTGCTCTGCGGCTGATGGGATCAGTGTGCTGTGCTCTGCGGCTGATGGGATCGTGCGCTGTGCTCTGTGGCTGATGGGATCGTGTGCTGTGCTCTGCAGCTGATGGGATCGTGCTCTGCGACTGATGGGATCGTGCGCTGTGCTCTGCGGCTGATGGGATCGTGCTCTGCGACTGATGGGATCAGTGTGCTGTGCTCTGCGGCTGATGGGATCGTGCGCTGTGCTCTGCGGCTGATGGGATCGTGCGCTGTGCTCTGCGGCTGATGGGATCATGCGCTGTGCTCTGCGGCTGATGGGATCATGCGCTGTGCTCTGCGGCTGATGGGATCGTGCGCTGTGCTCTGCAGCTGATGGGATCTGTGCGCTGTGCTCTGTGGCTGATGGGATCATGGGCTGTGCTCTACGGCTGATGGGATCAGTGCGCTGTGCTCTGTGGCTGATGGGATCGTGCGCTGTGCTCTGTGGCTGATGGGTTCGTGCGCTGTGCTCTGTGGCTGATGGGATCTGCGCAGTGCTCTACGGCTGATGGGATCGTATGCTGTGCTCTGCGGCTGATGGGATCGTATGCTGTGCTCTGCGGCTGATGGGATCGTGCGCTGTGCTCTGCGGCTGATGGGATCAGTGTGCTGTGCTCTGCGGCTGATGGGATCGTGCGCTGTGCTCTGCGGCTGATGGGATCGTGCTCTGCGACTGATGGGATCGTGTACTGTGCTCTGCAGCTGATGGGATCGTCCGCTGTGCTCTGCTGCTGATGGGATCGTGCGCTGTGCTCTGCGGCTGATGGGATCAGTGTGCTGTGCTCTGCGGCTGATGGGATCGTGCGCTGTGCTCTGCGGCTGATGGGATTGTGCGCTGTGCTCTGTGGCTGATGGGATCGTGTGCTGTGCTCTGCAGCTGATGGGATCGTGCGCTGTGCTCTGCGGCTGATGGGATCGTATGCTGTGCTCTGCGGCTGATGGGATCGTGCGCTGTGCTCTGTGGCTGATGGGATTGTGCGCTGTGCACTGCGGCTGATGGGATCGTGCGCTTTGCTCTGTGGCTGATGGGATCTGTGCAGTGCTCTGCAGCTGATGGTATAGTGTGCTCTGTGGCTGATGGGATCGTGCGCTGTGCTCTGAGGCTGATGGGATCTGCGCAGTGCTCTGCAGCTGATGGGATCGTATGCTGTGCTCTGCGGCTGATGGGATCGTATGCTGTGCTCTGCGGCTGATGGGATCGTGCGCTGTGCTCTGCGGCTGATGGGATCAGTGTGCTGTGCTCTGCGGCTGATGGGATCGTGCGCTGTGCTCTGCGGCTGATGGGATCGTGCTCTGCGACTGATGGGATCGTGTACTGTGCTCTGCAGCTGATGGGATCGTCCGCTGTGCTCTGCTGCTGATGGGATCGTGCGCTGTGCTCTGCGGCTGATGGGATCAGTGTGCTGTGCTCTGCGGTTGATGGGATCGTGCGCTGTGCTCTGCGGCTGATGGGATTGTGCGCTGTGCTCTGCGGCTGATGGGATCGTGTGCTGTGCTCTGCAGCTGATGGGATCGTGCGCTGTGCTCTGCGGCTGATGGGATTGTGCGCTGTGCTCTGCGGCTGATGGGATCGTGCGCTGTGCTCTGTGGCTGATGGGATTGTGCGCTGTGCACTGCGGCTGATGGGATCGTGCGCTTTGCTCTGTGGCTGATGGGATCTGTGCAGTGCTCTGCAGCTGATGGTATAGTGTGCTCTGTGGCTGATGGGATCGTGCGCTGTGCTCTGAGGCTGATGGGATCTGCGCAGTGCTCTGCAGCTGATGGTATAGTGTGCTCTGAGGCTGATGGGATCGTGCGCTGTGCTCTGTGGCTGATGGGATCGTGCGCTGTGCTCTGCAGCTGATGGGATCTGTGCGCTGTGCTCTGTGGCTGATGGGATCGTGCGCTGTGCTCTGCGGCTGATGGGATCAGTGCGCTGTGCTCTGTGGCTGATGGGATCGTGCGCTGTGCTCTGTGGCTGATGGTATAGTGTGCTCTGTGGCTGATGGGATCGTACGCTGTGCTCTGCAGCTGATAGTATAGTGTGCTCTGAGGCTGATGAGATCATGCGCTGTGCTCTTTGGCTGATGGGATTGTGCGCTGTGCTCTGCAGCTGATGGGATCGTGTGCTGTGCTCTGCGGCCAATGGTATTGTTTGTTGTGCTCTGCGGTTGATGAGATCTCTGTGCAGTCCTCTGTGGCTGATGGGTTCATGCTCTGTGCTCTGTGGCTGATGTGATCTGCGCGCTGTGCTCTGTGACTGATGGGATCACGTGCAGTGCTCTGCGGCTGATGGGATCTGACATGTCTTGTGGTGGCTGATGGGATCTGACATGTCTCGCGCCGACACCTTCCCTTATTACACCCACATTCACACCTTGCTCTTATGCACAATGTATCACATTTCCCTCCGCTCCTCACATGAAACACTCGGCGCTGGGAAAGGAGGAAACAAGATCCAAGTTTATTGACACTTTTCACGGAATACAAATTCTGACATTGATTGCACATTCTCATCATAGAAAGTCACAGATATTATCCATTATGTTGGGTTTTACATTTACACTTACTGGTTCCTAAAGAAAAGGCACAGCCTTGTTACCAGAGACAGACACTCACACTCAAGCGTGAACTCACACTGACAGCTACTGAAATACTACAAGACGTCAACGCAGCAAGTCACAGAAAGTTCTGACTCCAGAATGTGATGCTCTGCAGTTACCTCCGTGTGCCGGGTATTGATCCGGATATGAAAAATTCCAAAACTTAACAATCCTGGTGATAATAAATGAAAAGCCTCAAAGTAAAGTATAAAGTGTTATGGGTGCTGTCAATTCATGAAGAGAATCTCTCCTGGTAGATGAGCCCTTTAATATGAGAATTGGGACCTTGACCAATGTTCACCCCTAATGAATCCCATCTGTATGTCCATATGTTTAGGAAGAAAATAGTGGATAGATAAATAGGCTTCATATAAAGCGCTCCAAAACATCACCTTCTCTTCACAAACTAAAACCATAAAAAGAAGCTACCAGAAGCCACCACTAGGGGGAGCTCCCTGTATACAGATACGTGATAAGATCCTGTCTGCATCCACCACTAGGGGGAGCTCCCTGTATACAGAGATACATGATAAGATCCTGTCTGCAGCCACCACTAGGGGGAGCTCCCTGTATACAGAGATACATGATAAGATCCTGTCTGCAGCCTCCACTAGGGGGAGCTCCCTGTATACAGAGATACATGATAAGATCCTGTCTGCAGCCACCACTAGGGGGAGCTCCCTGTATACAGAGATACATGATAAGATCCTGTCTGCAGTCACCACTAGGGGGAGCTCCCTATATACAGAGATACATGATAAGATCCTGTCTGCAGCCACCACTAGGGGGAGCTCCCTGTATACAGAAATACATGATAATATCCTGTCTGCAGCCACCACTAGGGGGAGCTCCCTGTACACAGAGATACATGATAAGATCCTGTCTGCAGCCACCACTAGGGGGAGCTCCCTGTGTATAGAGATACATGATAAGATCCTGTCTGCAGTCACCACTAGGGGGAGCTCCCTATATACAGAGATACATGATAAGATTCTGTCTGCAGCCACCACTAGGGGGAGCTCCCTGTATACAGAGATACATGATAAGATCCTGTCTGCAGCCACCACTAGGGGGAGCTCCCTCTATACAGAGATACATGATAAGATCCTGTCTGCAGCCACCACTAGGGGGAGCTCCCTGTATACAGAGATACATGATAAGATCCTGTCTGCAGTCACCACTAGGGGGAGCTCCCTGTACACAGAGATACATGATAAGATTCTGTCTGCAGCCACCACTAGGGGGAGCTCCCCGTATACAGAGATACATGATAAGATCCTGTCTGCAGTCACCACTAGGGGGAGCTCCCTCTATACAGAGATACATGATAAGATCCTGTCTGCAGCCACCACTAGGGGGAGCTCCCTGTATACAGAGATTGATAAATAGATTTTACCAGATATATAGGGAAAATAATTCAGTGTGTTTTGGAATTTCGGATGAATGTTTTGAAGGTGGCACTGGCCCTTTAAAAGGAATCCTTTCCATGATTGCTTCTAGTTAAAATTTCTATATGTTTGTGCTTTCAGATCAGGTCGGTTGTGCCACATTTCTTGAGTATTTTTTATTCTAATCTAAAAATTAAATTGACTCCTTGCCCATGCTTTGCGGAGGCACAACGTTACTCCAAGCCATCAGGATTTTGGGGGTAGAAAGTTTCATTTAAAAAAAGAAAACAATAGTTTTCATTGCATTATTCTTAGATAATATTTTTGTGAATAATTTTGAATTGTGAATTTTCCATTTTCATTTACATTGGATTTTATTTCATTGTATATTGCGCTGTTTTCTGCACACATCCTGTACCCGCAGAGCATTCACAGTAGGTCCATAATTTAAGGCAGGTTCAACAAGACTAACCTTTTCTTTAAAGATAATTTTCATTTTTTTTACATTTTCTTTATCCATGGGACAAAAATATATTTTCAATATTTACAAAACGACACAAATAAACTTACAAAACTCAGAATGTTGTACTGCATAAAGAATCTTTTTTCCTGATAGCTTAAAGGGGATTTTCTTTTTCCCGAACTATAGTCAGCAATATCAAAACAGCAAGATTGCAATAATACAGAAAAAAAATCCAAGTCCAAAAATTAGTTGAAAGTAAAAAAAAAAACAAAACTTTTTTTTTTATTTTTTTACATATTTTACATTGAAATTTGATATGATAAAACGAATGCAAAATAGAGAAACCGCTAAAATGCTTCACTGCAACAACAAATCCTTAACTGAGAAACATTCACAAAAAATTATAAGCCACATGTTCATCATGAAAATCTTACATTTTGTTCTTTCTAATGAAAGAATAATACAAAATCACAAAGCACATAAAAGTTTCAAAAAGCATACCCCTGAACGTGAAAGACCATCTTTTATATTTATCATATTTGATTTTTAGATCTAATTTAATGTATGACTATTTTTACAGTAAGAGCTCCATGTACTGATAAAGAGCTCCAAGTCCCCTCAAAGCTGCCCAGCTTTATGATAAACATCTATCTGCAGACACCACTAGGGGGAGCTCCCTGTATACAGAGATACATGATAAGATCCTGTCTGCAGCCACCACTAGGGGGAGCTCCCTGTATACAGAGATACATGATAAGATCCTGTCTGCAGCCAGCACTAGGGGGAGCTCCCTGTATACAGAGATACATGATAAGATTCTGTCTGCAGCCACCACTAGGGGGAGCTCCCTGTATACAGAGATACGTGATAAGATCCTGTCTGCAGCCAGCACTAGGGGGAGCTCCCTGTATACAGAGATACATGATAAGATCCTGTCTGCAGTCACCACTAGGGGGAGCTCCCTATATACAGAGATACATGATAAGATCCTGTCTGCAGTCACCACTAGGGGGAGCTCCCTGTATACAGATACATGATAAGATCCTGTCTGTAGCCACCACTAGGGGGAGCTCCCTGTATACAGAGATACATGATAAGATTCTGTCTGCAGACACCACTAGGGGGAGCTCCCTGTATGCAGAGATACATGATAAGATCCTGTCTGCAGCCACCACTAGGGGGAGCTCCCTGTATACAGAGATACATGATAAGATTCTGTCTGCAGACACTAGGGGGAGCTCCCAGTATACAGAGATACATGATAAGATCCTGTCTGCAGTCACCACTAGGGGGAGCTCCCTGTATAGAGATACATTATAAGATTCTGTCTGCAGCCACTACTAGGGGGAGCTCCCTGTATACAGAGATACATAAGATTCTGTCTGCAGACACCACTAGGGGGAGCTCCCTGTATACAGAGATACATGATAAGATCCTGTCTGCAGACACCACTAGGGGGAGCTCCCTGTATACAGAGATACATGATAAGATCCTGCCTGCAGCCACCACTAGGGGGAGCTCCCTGTATACAGAGATACATGATAAGATCCTGCCTGCAGACACCACTAGGGGGAGCTCCCTGTATACAGAGATACATGATAAGATCCTGTCTGCAGACACCACTAGGGGGAGCTCCCTGTATACAGAGATACATGATAAGATCCTGCCTGCAGCCACCACTAGGGGGAGCTCCCTGTATACAGAGATACATGATAAGATCCTGTCTGCAGTCACCACTAGGGGGAGCTCCCTGTATACAGAGATACATGATAAGATTCTGTCTGCAGACACCACTAGGAGGAGCTCCCTGTATACAGATACATGATAAGATCCTGTCTGCAGCCACCACTAGGGGGAGCTCCCTGTATACAGAGATACATGACAAGATCCTGTCTGCAGCCACCACTAGGGGGAGCTCCCTGTATACAGAGATACATGATGAGATCCTGTCTGCAGCCACTAGGGGGAGCTCCCTGTATACAGAGATACATGATAAGATCCTGTCTGCAGCCACCACTAGGGGGAGCTCCCTGTATACAGAGATACATGATAAGATCCTGTCTGCAGACACCACTAGGGGGAGCTCCCTGTATACAGAGACACAGGATTAGGTTCACAATTTGTGATAAATATTTTTTATCTGATTTTCATTTTTTTAAATTTTATGTTAGAGGTAATGCTCTTTTACGTGCAGCTAAATAATATTTGCATATAATTCGTATTTCGAGAAAACACAAACAAAAGGAAATTAAATTACAGTTCTCCATCTTGGAAATGATAAAAAAATAAATTGTCAAATTATTTTACATATTGTACAAGAAATACGTTCGACTGAAACTCTGAACACCGATGTACGTGTTACATTCACAAGAATAGAACGTGAAGCTTTACGCTTGCGCATTTTTTAATTCGAGATAAATAAATAATAACGTAAAGATAATTTCTTCTCATTGCATCCCATGATTCATTTCAGTATAAGGCATTTTATCAGATGCTAAACTTTAAATGTAAAAAAATTTTTTTTCAAAAAGTTTAAATAAATAAATGTATTGGCCACTGAGCAAAAACGGAAACAATAAGTAATGGTACATCATATGACAAACTACTAGAAGATGATGATGTTATTATCTGCTGTAAGGAGAAATTAGATGACATCTGAAAATTTGTTCTGCCGCTGGACATATTTTCTAACATGGATCCTCATGTGGCAAGTGTCACAACCGTGGCTAAACTTTTGATACGGAAATGGTCCTTGCTAGAGGGAGCTCCCTGTATACAGAGGTACACGATAAGATCCTTTCTGCGGCCACCACTAGGGGGAGCTCCCTGTATACAGAGATACATGATAAGATTCTGTCTGCAGCCACCACTAGGGGGAGCTCCCTGTATACCGAGATACATAAGATCCTGTCTGCAGCCACCACTAGGGTGAGCTCCCTGTATACAGAGATACATGATAAGATTCTGTCTGCAGCCTCCACTAGGGGGAGCTCCTGTAAAGAGATACATGATAAGATCCTGTCTGCAGCCACCACTAGGGGGAGCTCCCTGTATACAGAGATAAATGATAAGATCCTGTCTGCAGTCACTAGGGGGAGCTCCCTGTATACAAACATACATGATAAGATCATGTCTGCAGCCAACACTAGAAGGAGCTCCCTGTATACAGAGATACATAAGATCCTGTCTGCAGCCACCACTAGGGGGAGCTCCCTGCATACAGAGATACATGATAAGATTCTGTCTGCAGCCACCACTAGGGGGAGCTCCCTGTATACAGAGATACATACGATCCTGTCTGCAGCCACCACTAGGGGGAGCTCCTGTATACAGAGATAGATGATAAGATCCTGTCTGTAGCCACCACTAGGGGGAGCTCCCTGTATACAGAGATACATGATAAGATCCTGTCTGCAGTCACTAGGGGGAGCTCCCTGTATACAGAGATACATGATAAGATCCTGTCTGCAGCCACCACTAGGGGGAGCTCCCTGTATACAGAGATGCATGATAAGATCCTGTCTGCAGCCACCACTAGGGGGAGCTCCCTGTATACAGAGATACATGATAAGATCCTGTCTGCAGCCACCACTAGGGGGAGCTCCCTGTATACAGAGATACATAAGATCCTGTCTGCAGCCACCACTAGGGGGAGCTCCTGTATACAGAGATACATGATAATATTCTGTCTGCAGCCTCCACAAGGGGGAGCTTCTGTATACAGAGATACATGATAAGATCCTGTCTGCAGACACCACTAGGGGGAGCTCCCTGTATACAGAGATACATGATAAGATCCTGTCTGCAGTCACTAGGGGGAGCTCCCTGTATACAAAGATACATGATAAGATCCTGTCTGCAGCCACCACTAGGGGGAGCTCCCTGTATACAGAGATACATAAGATCCTGTCTGCAGCCACTAGGAGGAGCTCTCTGTATACAGAGATACATGATAAGATCCTGTCTGCAGCCACCACTAGGGGAAGCTCCTGTATAAAGAGATACATGATAATATTCTGTCTGCAGCCTCCACTAGGGGGAGCTCCTGTAAACAGAGATACATGATAAGATCCTGTCTGCAGCCACCACTAGGGGGAGCTCCCTGTATACAGAGATACATAAGATCCTGTCTGCAGCCACCACTAGGGGGAGCTCCTGTATACAGAGATACATGATAATATTCTGTCTGCAGCCTCCACTAGGGGGAGCTTCTGTATACAGAGATACATGATAAGATCCTGTCTGTAGCCACCACTAGGGGGAGCTCCCTGTGTAGAGATACATGATAAGATCCTGTCTGCAGTCACTAGGGGGAGCTCCCTGTATACAGAGATACATGATAAGATCCTGTCTGCAGCCACCACTAGGGGGAGCTCTTTGTATACAGAGATACATGATAAGATCCTGTCTGCAGCCACCACTAGGGGGAGCTCCCTGTATACACAGATACATGATAAGAACCTGTCTGCAGTCACCACTAGGAGGAGCTCCTGTATACAGAGATACTTGATAAGATCCTGTCTGCAGCCACTAGGAGGAGCTCTCTGTATACAGAGATACATGATAAGATCCTGTCTGCAGCCACTAGGGGGAGCTCCCTGTATAAAGAGATACATGATAAGATTCTGTCTGCAGCCACCACTAGGGGGAGCTCCCTGTATACAGAGATACATGATAAGATCCTGTCTGCAGCCACCACTAGGGGGAGCTCCCTGTATACAGAGATACATTATAATCTGTCTGCAGCCTCCACTAGGGGGGGGGAGCTCCTGTATACAGAGATACTTGATAAGATCCTGTCTGCAGCCACCACTAGGGGGAGCTCCCTGTGTACAGAGATACATGATAAGATCCTGTCTGCAGCCACCACTAGGGGGAGCTCTCTGTAAACAGAGATACATGATAAGATCCTGTCTGCAGCCACCACTAGGGGGAGCTCCCTGTATACACAGATACATGATAAGAACCTGTCTGCAGTCACCACTAGGGGGAGTTCCTGTATACAGAGATACTTGATAAGATCCTGTCTGCAGCCACCACTAGGAGCTCCCTGTATTCAGAGATACATGATAATCTGTCTGCAGCCTCCACTAGGGGGAGCTCCTGTATACAGAGATACATGATAAGATCCTGTCTGCAGCCACTAGGGGGAGCTCTCTGTATAAAGAGATACATGATAAGATTCTGTCTGCAGCCACCACTAGGGGGAGCTCCCTGTATATAGAGATACATGATAAGATCCTGTCTGCAGCCACCACTAGGGGGAGCTCCCTGTATACAGAGATACATGATAAGATCCTGTCTGCAGTCTCCACTAGGGGGAGCTCCTGTATACAGAGATACATGATAAGATCCTGTCTGCAGTCTCCACTAGGGGGAGCTCCTGTATACAGAGATACATGATAAGATCCTGTCTGCAGCCACCACTAGGGGGAGCTCTCTGTATACAGAGATACATGATAAGATCCTGTCTGCAGTCACTAGGGGGAGCTCCCTGTATACAGAGATACATGATAAGATCCTGTCTGCAGCCACCACTAGGGGGAGCTCTCTGTATACAGAGATACATGATAAGATCCTGTCTGCAGCCACCACTAGGGGGAGCTCCCTGTATACACAGATACATGATAAGAACCTGTCTGCAGTCACCACTAGGGGGAGCTTCTGTATACAGAGATACTTGATAAGATCCTGTCTGCACCCACTAGGAGGAGCTCTCTGTATACAGAGATACATGATAAGATTCTGTCTGCAGCCACCACTAGGAGGAGCTCCCTGTATACAGAGATACATGATAATCTGTCTGCAGCCTCCACTAGGGGGAGCTCCTGTATACAAAGATACATGATAAGATCCTGTCTGCAGCCACTAGGGGGAGCTCCCTGTATAAAGAGATACATGATAAGATTCTGTCTGCAGCCACCACTAGGAGGAGCTCCCTGTATACAGAGATACATGATAATCTGTCTGCAGCCTCCACTAGGGGGAGCTCCTGTATACAAAGATACATGATAAGATCCTGTCTGCAGCCACTAGGGGGAGCTCCCTGTATACAGAGATACATGATAAGATCCTGTCTGCAGCCACCACTAGGGGGAGCTCCCTGTATACAGAGATACATGATAAGATTCTGTCTGCAGCCACCACTAGGAGGAGCTCCCTGTATACAGAGATACATGATAATCTGTCTGCA
The DNA here is from genome assembly GCF_051348905.1 of Ranitomeya variabilis. Classification (NCBI taxonomy): domain Eukaryota; kingdom Metazoa; phylum Chordata; class Amphibia; order Anura; family Dendrobatidae; genus Ranitomeya; species Ranitomeya variabilis. The sequence continues at coordinate 24,988,354 of NC_135232.1, forward strand.
GCCTCCACTAGGGGGAGCTCCTGTATACAAAGATACATGATAAGATCCTGTCTGCAGCCACTAGGGGGAGCTCCCTGTATACAGAGATACATGATAAGATCCTGTCTGCAGCCACCACTAGGGGGAGCTCTCTGTATACAGAGATACATGATAAGATCCTGTCTGCAGCCACCACTAGGGGGAGCTCCCTGTATACAGAGATACTTGATAAGATCCTGTCTGCAGCCACTAGGGGGAGCTCCCTGTATAAAGAGATACATGATAAGATTCTGTCTGCAGCCACCACTAGGGGGAGCTCCCTGTATACAGAGATACATGATAAGATCCTGTCTGCAGCCACCACTAGGGAGAGCTCCCTGTATACAGAGATACATTATAATCTGTCTGCAGCCTCCACTAGGGGGAGCTCCTGTATACAGAGATACATGATAAGATCCTGTCTGCAGCCACCACTAGGGGGAGCTCCCTGTATACAGAGATACATGATAAGATCCTGTCTGCAGTCTCCACTAGGGGGAGCTCCTGTATACAGAGATACATGATAAGATCCTGTCTGCAGTCTCCACTAGGGGGAGCTCCTGTATACAGAGATACATGATAAGATCCTGTCTGCAGCCACCACTAGGGGGAGCTCTCTGTATACAGAAATACATGATAAGATCCTGTCTGCAGCCACCACTAGGGGGAGCTCCCTGTATACAGAGATACATGATAAGATCCTGTCTGCAGCCACCACTAGGGGGAGCTCCTTGTATACAGAGATACATGATAAGATCCTGTCTGCAGTCACCACTAGGGGGAGCTCCCTGTATAGAGATACATGATAAGATCCTCTCTGCAGCCATAACTAGGGGGAGCTCCCTGCATAGAGATACATAAGGTCCTCTCTGCAGCCACCACTAGGGGGAGCTCCCTGTATACAGAGATACTGTACATGATAAGATCCTGTCTGCAGTCTCCACTAGGGGGAGCTCCCTGTATACAGAGATACATGATAAGATCCTGTCTGCAGCCAACACTAGGGGGAGCTCTCTGTATACAGAGATACATGATAAGATCCTGTCTGCAGCTACCACTAGGGGGAGCTCCCTGTATACAGAGGTACATGATAAGATCTTGTCTGCAGTCACTAGGGGGAGCTCCCTGTATACAGATATACATGATAAGATCTTGTCTGCAGTCACTAGGGGGAGCTCCCTGTATACAGAGATACATGATAAGATCCTGTCTGCAGTCACCACTAGGGGGAGCTCCCTGTATACAGAGATACATGATAAGATCCTGTCTGCAGTCACCACCAGGTTGAGCTCCCTGTATACAGAGATACATGATAAGATCCTGCCTGGAGCCACCACTAGGGGGAGCTCCCTGTATACAGAGATACATGATAAGATCCTGTCTGCAGCCACCACTAGGGGGAGCTCCCTGTCTACAGAGATACTCTACATGTCTGCAGCCACCACTAGGGGGAGCTGTGTGCATATTTAAAAGTCTAATAGATAACTGACAGCATTAGTCACACAGGGATTGTGCACCCATAGAATTTTGTAGCTATACATTTTTCCACCTTCTTGCATAATCTCCCATTTATGTAAATGTATAAACTGTGGAGAAAGTAATCTCTTTTGGTGACACCTTTTCTGTATGGATAATATTAAGAAGCACAACCCAAAAGATAGCACAGATTCCCGCAGTTGGTCCATGGGCTCCTACTTTATTATATGCCCTCTGCACCAGAAGCTCCTGGGTCATGATCTATATAACTACAGTTGTGCTCAAAAGTTTACATACCCCAGCAGAAATTTTGCTTTCTTGGCCTTTTTTCAGAGAATATGAATAACACAAAAACATTTTCTCCACTCATGGTTAGTGGTTGGGTGAAGCCATTTGTTGTCAGACTACTGTGTTTTCTCTTTTTAAATGATAATGGCAACCCAAAACATCCAAATGACCCTGATCAAAAGTTCACAGAGGTCAGGAGACTGAGATGGCCACTCCAGAACCTTCACTTTGTTCTGCTGTAGCCAATGACAGGAAGACTTGGCCTTGTGTTTTGGATTGTTGTCATGTTGGAACGTCCAAGAACGTCCCATGCGCAGCTTCCGGGCTGATGATTACAAATTTGCATCCAGTATTTGCTGATAACGTGCTGCATGCATTTTTCCTTCAACTTTTACCAAGTTTCCTGTGCCAAAACATCAGCGATCCACCTCCGTGCTTTACAGTAGGAATGGTGTTCCTTTCATCATAGGGCTTGTTGACTTCACTTCAAATGTAACGTTTATGGTTGTGGCCAAAAAGTTCAATTTTGGTCTCATCACTCCAAATTTCCTTGTTCCAGAAGTTTTGAGGCTTGTCTCTGTGCCGTTTTGCGTATTGTAGGTGAGATATTTGTGGCATTTGTGCAGTAATGGCTTTTTCTGGCGACTCGACCATGCAGCCCATTTTTGTTCAAGTGCCTCCTTATTGTGCATCTTGAAACAGCCACACCGCTAGTTTTCAGAGTCCAGTATTTCAGCTGATGCTATTTGTGGGTTTTTCTTTGCATCCCGAACAATTTTCCTGGCAGTTGTGGACGACATTTTTGTTGGTCTACCTGACCGTGGTTTAGTTTTTACAGAGCCTCTAATTTTCCATTTGTTAATCACAGTCTGAACGCTGCTGACTGACATTATCAATTCCTTGGACATCTTTTTGTATCCCTTTCCTGTTTTATACAGTTCAACTATCTTTTCCCGTAGATCCGTTGACAATTCTTTTGCTTTCCCCATGACTCACAATCCAGAAACGTCAGTGGCTGGATGAAAGATGCAAGAGTCTGTCTGGATCCCAGAAACTCACTCAGCTTTTATGCACACACTGATTACAAGCAAACAGGTCACAGGGGAGGATGTTACCTTTAAACCCATTTGTGTCAACATCTGTGCATGTTATTAGGCCAATATCATCAGGGTATGGGAACTTTTCATCAGGGTCATTTGGATGTTTTGGGTTGTCATTATGATTTAAAAAGAGAAACCACAGTAGTTTGACAATAAATGGCTTCACCCAAACACTGACCATGAGTGGAGAAAAAGTTTTGGTGTTATCATTCATATTCTCTGAAAAAAGTCTAAGAAAGCAAAAATTCTGCCGGGGTATGTAAACTTTTGAGCACAACTGTATCTGCCATACAGAATAGATTTTATATGCACAAAAAGTGACCCACATAGTATAATAATGTAACTTTATAATATTCCTGTGCTCTTATGCGAGAATCTTTGACCCTAGAATTGTACCAGGACCCAGTTCTGACTGCAATTTTCCCTTATTTTTTCTTCTACAAAGCTCCATGTCCTTTATTTCCATTGACACTGCCAAAAGAGTTACACAATTAAATTGGATCTGATTGTGGCCACCACTAGGGGGCGCTCACTGTAAACAGTTCAATGAGAGCTCTATATATTCATATGCAGTGAGCTCCCCCTAGTGGTGACCTAAGGGAGACAAAATTGATAATGGCTGTGTGAAACATTTTATCCAAAAAGTTTAAATAATAAAATGAAAAATATTATATGCAAATGATAAATTCAGTCACATAAACATATAGGAAATGATTGAGGGGAAAAAAAGCAGGAAAAAAATATCTTTATCAATAGAAAAGTTGATGGATTTTTTGCATTTTAAATACTGAGCTCTAATATCATGAATTATATTCAAGGCGCAGTAATGACGATGATGGAACAAAACACAAAAAAATAAGCACAAAAGTCCCATTAACTCATCAGATGCGCACAGCAGTGAAGATGAAGGCTACATATTTTCCAACAGTCTCGATTTTCATAGAACTGATCTTCAAACCAGACCACAAAAGTAAAAGGATTGATAAAACAAAGTATTTCAGGGTCTTTCCAGACCAGAACACACATGAAGTTGATTTTCTACTATCAATAATGACACTTTTTCACCTACATTTTGTATTTTTTCTGCTACTGTTACCTGGGTGTTGTGCTTACTCTGGGGTCGCCATGGTGCTGCCTTTGTCTAATTAATAGTTCAGTGCACGAACATCATGTGACTCTTAAAGATGTGTTCTTATAGGTGGTCACTGGTCAGATGATAGGAGACCAGAAAATGAACAGAGAATCTGTTGTAGTTGCCGTGACAACTCCAGAGCAAGCACAATCCCAACATCCCGCATCAATAACAGAAGCCTCTCGGGGGCACATCCTGTCTCTAAACGCAAACAACACGGGGAATAACGGTGCACAACAAGTTAGCAGTGACATAGGCTTTGTGTGTAGCATCGTCCCCTTAGGGGTTAATAATCCTCCGTGTGATCTCGTCTCACTGTGTCACCCCCTGCAAAATTCTCAAAGTAGAACGTGTAAACCTTTCACGATTAGCTCACAATGTGCAGTGTCCCTGATCCATGTTAATACTTGATTCTTGTGCTGTGATATCGGTTTCCCCTTTACTGGGACGTTGCACTTACACAGTGATCTTACCTGTGTGCAGTATTTCTGTGGACAATGGACAGTGACATCACTGTGTGCATTATCGTTGTTATGAAGCTTCACTATGTGCATTATGCCACTATTGGGACATCGTTGTGGGCTTTATCCCTGTGCATTATTCCGGTAATATGACATCAGTGTGCATATTGTCCCTTTACAGTGACATCACTGTGTGCACTATGCCTGTGCTATACCATCACTGTGTGCATGTGCACTATTCCTTGCTATACCATCACCGTGTGCACTATGCCTGTGCTATGCCATCACTGTGCGCACTGTTCCAGTGCTATGCCATCACTGTGTGCACTATTCCTGTGCTATACATCACTGTGCGCACTATTCCTGTGCTATGCCATCACTTTGTGCACTATTTCTGTGCTATACCATCACTATGTGCACTATGCCTGTGCTATACCATCACTGTGTGCATTAGTCCTGTGCTATGCTATCACTGTGTGCACTACTCCTGTGCTATGCTATCACTGTGTGCAATATTCCTGTGCTATGTCATCACTGTGTGCACTACTCTTGTGCTATGCTATCACTGTGTGCAATATTCCTGTGCTATGTCATCACTGTGTACACTATCCCAGTACTTTGACATCACTGTATTATTTCTGCACTGTGACATCACTTTATGCTCTATCCTAGTGCTGTGATATCACTGTGTACAGTATCCCGACACTGTGACATCACTGTGTGCATCATTTCTGTATTTAGACATCACTGTGCACATTATTCTTGTGCACCAGTGAGACCAAAATAATCCTAACCCCTTTATGTCTACCTGCTGTTGAAGGAGGTCACGGTGAAAGAAGTTTTGTTTGGGGTTCTTCATGATCTCTGAGACGCTGATGGCAGAGGCAGCTTTGCCTTTATAGCATGGGTGGAATGCCTCAGCGAACAGCATGCAAGAGCATGATCCCTTCAGCCGCTCTGATAAACTGCAGAGGTAGCCGGTAACCAAAGCAACTAGCAACAAATTAAAGGATTAAAAACTCTCTCCAGAAAGTAAATTTCAAAATTGCTTGTTTTCTCCATTTCACAAGTTGAGACGACGCTTTAAGTTTTAGTTATTTTTCATTGAGAATTCTAAATAGTTCTCATTCAGTACAAGACACAATGATGAAAAGTGACGAGACGGTGACATCACACTTGAGCTTCTTTATGAGCCACATAGTGATCCTAGGAACCAACGATCGTGCTGCATCAGATATTCAGGATTAGAAATGAAACTTTACACATAGTGACCCTGGGAACCAACGATCGCGCTGCATCAGATATTCAGGGTTAGAAATGAAACTTTACACATAGTGACCCTGGGAACTAACGATCGCGCTGCATCAGATATTCAGGATTAGAAATGAAACTTTACACATAGTGATCCTAGGAACCAACGATCGCGCTGCATCAGATATTAGAAATGAAACTTTACACATAGTGACCCTAGGAAACAACGATCGCGCTGCATCAGATATTAGAAATGAAACTTTACACATAGTGATCCTAGGAACCAACGATCGCGCTGCATCAGATATTCAGGATTAGAAATGAAACTTTACACATTGTGATCCTAGGAACCAACGATCGTGCTGCATCAGATATTCAGGATTAGAAATGAAACTTTACACATAGTGACCCTAGGAAGCAACGATCGCGCTGCATCAGATATTCAGGATTAGAAATGAAACTTTTCACATAGTGACCCTGGGGATAAACTATTGCGCTGCATCAGATATTCAGGATTAGAAATGAAACTTCTCACATAGTGACCCTGGAAATAAACGATCGCACTGCATCAGATATTCAGGATTAGAAATGAAACTTTACACATTGTGATCCTGGGAATCAACGATCACGCTGCATCAGTTATTAGAAATGAAGCTTTACACATTGTGCAAAAAAAAAGAAAAACAGATCACCCTATGGCTTCCCAGCTGAAGAAAAACTACAACTCCCATCATGCTTTAGTTATAGTTTTGCTACAGGTTGGAAACCAATGACATCTTAAAAAAAAAAACTGAAAAAAGGTTCTGAGTCTACCTATTCCGCTGTTGTGTGGCACTAGAGAGTGTGATATAATCACTCCTTACTGATTTCCAGGGGGCACGCTAATGTATATAGTAAGTTAGCAATTTTTAGAGATTTTGAGGTTCCTCATGGGCGGATCTGGGGCGGAGCTTATCCAATAAATTGTTACCATAAATGGAAATAAAAGAAAAAGCACAACTGAGATTCTAAAAAAAACCACAAAAGATTCTACTTGACTAGAGCAATCATTAAATAAAGTCCACAAACTGAATTAATTAATACTTTGGTTTGAAAGACAAAATCCCATGAAATGACATAAAAAAGTGCGCCCTCTTTGTCGTTAAAAGGATGGTACAAGATTAGTAAAACATGGCTGCTCTCTTCCAAAAAAAAAAAAAGCAACAGCACCGACCTTGTAGTATAGGTTATATCTGGTGGTGGTGAGCTGCAGTACAGCATACAACCTGTGGACAAGGGTGGCACTGTTTTGGGATTTTAAGAAAAGCAGCTGTTTACCGTCCCTTTAATTGTATGAGATTGGGAATGAAAGTACTATGATTTCACTTCTGGATTATGGACCCCAAGCAACATGGAGAATTTGTAGGAAGAGTTCTGTGTACAAGAAAACATCGCTAAGACAATGACACTGCAGCATTTCATGTTTTTGGAGGTTTCTTGCTCTTGTATCAAGTGGCGTTGTCTTCTTCATCCAGCAGATAATTTAGCCTGATGACCGTGCTGATAAAGTCACCTAATTCTACGAAATCTGCCGTTATGATGTTGATCCCGCTTTCTCCCGGCTTCTGCGTCCGCACCCAATGCATCATGGAGGGGAGAGCGCTGCGGAGAAACAAAAACAGGAGCGTCAGCCACAGGACTCCATGACACTGATGATGATAGCACAGACTCTTCCTATCAAGCTCACTGATGGAGCCTCAGTTAACTCATTCTGCAGCCAGCAACAAACAGTGCAATCCTGAGGTTATAGGAGGAAAACCGTGCAAAAATGTTAATGAAACTCAATTGCAAGAATCATTTCTAGCCCTAAATACACGCAGTTAAGTAAAAAAAAAAAAAATGTCCTCAAAAAATGACAAATCAGAAATCTTGCAATTTTCACATTTGTTCGCTGGGTCTATTTTAAAGGTGAACTGTGACATTGCTTATCGTGAATTTGTTACCTTTTATTGTAATCCTGCCTGTGATGATAATGAGGCTGCTGAAAAAAAATAATTTTTTTTTGTGATTGGGTTTAGGAAAAAAAAAATTGCTTACACTATTTATTGCACGCTGAAGAGTTAGCTGAGGATCTGTCAGTGAGCTCGTTCTGAGGGTTTGTTGGGCGAGTTAGCGACTCTTCTGTCACATGACTGCACGTATCGGATGATCAGCCGGATCACAAAACGCAGCATTGAGAGTCCAGGCGTCTCGTGCACACGCGGCTTATTTTTTCCTTGCGGGTTTGGAGCAGTTTCACGCCCGCTCCTCGTCGCTGCTTTCAGCGCTTTTGTCTAAAGTTCAGCAATGGTGAGATATTTGCCCCATGTGCTGCCGACAATAAGGGACGATGTACAAATACCCATAAATGCAGCACGGGGGGGATATAAGACCCAAAAAACAGCGCCATCCACTGGTCACATAACAGTACAGCAAACTGTCTACAGTGGGTACAGAAAGTATTCAGACCCCTTTACATTTTTCACTCTTTCTTTCATTGCTGCCATTTGGTAAATTCAAAAAAGTTCATTTTTTTCACATTAATGTACACTCTGCACCCCATCCTGATAGAAAAAAAAACAGAAATGTAGACTTTTTTTTTGCAAATTTATTAAAAAAGAAAAAAACTGAAATATCACATGGTCATAAGTCTTCAGCCCCAATATGTAAGTCCCATGCTGTCCATTTCCTTGTGATCCTCCTTGAGATGGTTCTCCTCCTTCATTGGAGGCCAGCCGTGTGTAACTAACCCCCGGAGCGTTTTTCGGTTTTCCTTGTTCGTTTTTCGCTCCCCTCCTTCCCAGAGCCATAACTTTTTTATTTTTCCGTTAATATGGTCATGTGAGGGCTTATTTTTTGCGGGACGAGTTGTACTTTTAAACGATACCATTGGTTTTACCATGTCGTGTACTAGAAAACGGGAAAAAAAAATTCCAAGTGTGGTGAAATTGCAATAAAAGTGCAGTCCCACACTTGTTTTTTGTTTGGCTTTTTTGCTAGGTTCACTAAATGCTAAAACTGACCTGTAATTATGATTCTCCATGTCATTGCAAGTTCATAGACACCAAACATGTCTAGGTTATTTTTATCTAAGTGGTGAAAAAAAATTCCAAAATGCAATTTTCCGATATGCGCAGCGTCACCATTTTTCGGGATCTTGGGTTGGGTGAGGGCTTATTTTTTTTGCGTGCCGAGCTGACGGTTTTATTGACACTTTCTTTTGATTGCCCGTTATTGCATTTTAATTCAACGTTGCGGTGACCAAAAAAACTTAATTCTGGCATTTTGAATTTTTTTCTCACTACGCTGTTTAGTGATCAGGTTAATCCCTTTTTTTTTATTGATAGATCGGGCGATTCTGAACGCGGCGATACCAAATATGTGTAGGTTTGATTTTTTTGTAATTGTTTTATTTTGAATGGGGAGAAAGAGGAGTGATTTAAACTTTTATAGTTTTTTATTTTTTTTCATATTTTTTAAAACATTTTTTTTTTACTTTTGCCATGCTTCAATAGCCTCCATGGGAGACTAGAAGCAGGCACAACGCGATCGGCTCTGCTACATAGAAGCGAAGCTCAGATCGCCTCTATGTAGGAGAATTACAGCATTGCTATGATCGCCGACCACAGGGTGGCGCTCACAGCAATCTGGCATCAACAACCATACAGGTCTTCAGGAACACCAGAAGTTTTCCTAGACCTGGCCGTCCAGCCAAACTGAGCAATCATGGGAGAAGAGCCTTGGTGAGAGAGGTAAAGAAGAACCCCAAGATCACTGTGGCTGAGCTCCAGAGATGCAGTAGGGAGATGGGAGAAAGTTCCACAAAGTCAACTATCACTGCAGCGCTCCACCAGTCGGGCCTTTATGGCAGAGTGGCCCGACGGAAGCCTCTCCTCAGTGTAACACATATGAAAGCCCGCATAGAGTTTGCTAAAAACACATGAAGGACTCCCAGACTATGAGAAATAAGATTCTCTGGTCTGATGAGATGAAGATAGACCTTTCTGGTAATAATTCTTAGCGGTATGTGTGGAGAAAACCAGGCACTGCTCATCACCTGCCCAATACAATCCCAACAGTGAAACATGGTGGAGGCAGCATCATGCTATCGGGGTGTTTTCAGCAGCAGGGACAGGACGACTGGTTGTCATCGAAGGAAACATGAATGCGGCCAAGAACAGAGATATCCTGGATGAAAACCTCTTCCAGAGTGCTCTGGACCTCAGACTTGGCCGAAGGTTCACCTTCCAACAAGACAATGACCCTAAGCACACAGCTAAAATAACAAAGGAGTGGCTTCAAAACAACTCTGTGACCATTCTTGACTGGCCCAGCCAGAGCCCTGACCTAAACCCAACTGAGGATCTCTGGAGAGACCTGAAAATGGCGTCCACCAACGTTCACCATCCAACCTGACGGAATTGGAGAGGATCTGCAAGGAAGAATGGCCGAGGATCCCCAAATCCAGGTGTGGAAAACTTGTTGCGTTATTCCCAAGAAGACTCATGGCTGTACTAGCTCAAAAGGTGCTTCTACCCAATACTGAGCAAAGTGGAAGGGGAAGACTTATGACCATGGGATATTTCAGTTTTTCTTTTTTAATAAATTTGCAAAAATTTCTACATTTCTGTTTTTTTCAGTCAAGATGGGGTGCAGAGTGTACATTAATGAGAAAAAAATGAACTTTTTTGAATTTACCAAATGGCTGCAATGAAACAAAGTGAAAAATTTAAAGGGGTCTGAATACTTTCCGTACCCACTGTAAATAACAATACTGCACAGTACCACACAATACCGCTATACCGCCATACAGTGCAGCCATCATCATTTACTGCACAGTACCATACAATGCGTGTATACAGCCATACAGTGCAGCCACCATCATATACTGGACAGTACCACACAATGCCTCTATACAGCCATACAGTGCAGCCACCATCATATACTGCGCAGTACCACACAAGGCTTCTATACCGCCATACAGTGCAGCCACCATCACATACTGCACAGTACCACACAATGCCTCTATACCGCCATACAGTGCAGCCACCATCATATACTGCACAGTACCACACAATGCCTCTATACCGCCATACAGTGCAGACACCATCATATACTGCGCAGTACCACACAATGCTTCTATACAGCCATACAGTGCAGACACCATCATATACTGCGCAGTACCAGACAATGCCTCTATACTGCCATACAGTGCAGCCACCATCATATACTGCACAGTACCACACAATGCCTCTATACCGCCATACAGTGCAGACACCATCATATACTGCGCAGTACCAGACAATGCCTCTATACCGCCATACAGTGCAGCCACCATCATATACTGTACAGTACCACACAATGCCTCTATACCGCCATACAGTGCAGCCATCATCATATACTGCACAGTACCACACAATGCTTCTATACCGCCATACAGTGCAGCCACCATCATATACTGCACAGTACCACACAATGCTTCTATACTGCCATACAGTGCAGCCATCATCATATACTGCACAGTACCACACAATGCTTCTATACTGCCATACAGTGCAGCCATCATCATATACTGCACAGTACCACACAATGCTTCTATACCGCCATACAGTGCAGCCATCATCATATACTGCACAGTACCACACAATGCTTCTATACCGCCATACAGTGCAGCCACCATCATATACTGCACAGTACCACACAATGCTTCTATACTGCCATACAGTGCAGCCATCATCATATACTGCACAGTACCACACAATGCTTCTATACCGCCATACAGTGCAGCCACCATCATATACTGCACAGTACCACACAATGCTTCTATACAGCCATACAGTGCAGCTATCATTATATACTGCGCAGTACCACACAATGCTTCTATACCACCATACAGTGCAGCCACCATCATATACTGCACAGTACCACACAATGCCTCTATACCGCCATACAGTGCAGCCACCATCATATACTGCACAGTACCACACAATGCCTCTATACCGACATACAGTGCAGCCACCATCATATACTGCACAGTACCAAACAAAGCTTCTATAACGCCATACAGTGCAGCATCATCATATACTGCACAGTACCACACAATGCTTCTATACCACCATACAGTGCAGCCACCATCATATACTGCACAGTGCCACACAATGCTTCTATACCGCCATACAGTGCAGCCACCATCATATACTGCACAGTACCACACAATGCTTCTATACAGCCATACAGTGCAGCCACCATCATATACTGCACAGTACCACACAATGCCTCTATACCGCCGTACAGTGCAGCCACCACCATATACTGCACAGTACCACACAATGCTTCTATACCGCCATACAGTGCAGCCACCACATACTGCACAGTACCACACAGTGCCTCTATACCGCCATACAGTGCAGCCACCACATACTGCATAGTACCACACAATGCTTCTATACCGCCATACAGTGCAGCCATCATCATATACTGCACAGTACCACACAAGGCTTCTATACCGCCATACAGTGCAGCCACCACCATATACTGCACAGTACCAGACAATGCTTCTATACTGCCATACAGTGCAGCCACCATCATATACTGCACAGTACCAGACAATGCTTCTATACCGCCATACAGTGCAGCCACCATCATATACTGCACAGTACCACACAATGCTTCTATACAGGTATACAGTGCAGCCACCATCATATACTGCACAGTACTACACAATGCTTCTATACTGCCATACAGTGCAGCCACCAAATACTGCATAGTAGCAGACAATGTTTCTATACCGCCATAGAGTGCAGCCACCATCATATACTGCGCAGTACCACTCAATGCCTATATACCACAATACAGTGCAGCCACCATCATATACTACACAGTACCACACAATGCCTCTATACCGCCATACAATGAAGCCACAATCATGTACTGCACAGTACCACACAATGCTTCTATACAGCCATACAGTGCAGTCCACAATCATATACTGCACAGTACCACAGAATGCATCTATACCGCCATACAGTGCAGCCACCATCATATACTGCACAGTGCCAGACAATTCTTCTATACCGCCATACAGTGCAGCCACCATCATATACTGCGCAGTACCACACAATGCTTCTATACCGCTTCTATAAATATATATATATATATATATATATATATATGTCTCATATATACTGTATATATGTTTTTAAGAATATTTGAGCCGATGGATCCATGATATGTCCATTTTGCAAGCCTGCGAGAAAAAATTGCCGTACGGAAGCCATACGGATGCCATATGGATGACACACGGATAAATTTGTGCGTAAAAATCGCATCCTTGCATTGAATACGGAACAGTGTTTTGGGACAATTACTGCATATTACGGCCGTAAAAAACAGACCGTATTTCCATACGCTGAGTGTGACATCGGCCTAAGAGTTATGGCAGTGTAGTTGTGGGTTAGGCTACTTTCACACATCAGGTTTTCAGTGTCAGGCTAAATCCGGCGAATGTTGGAAAAACTGGATCTGGCGCAGATTTTGAAAAACTGATGCGACGGATCCGTTTTTTGATGGATCCGGCTAGCCTATCTAGATGATTGGATAAAAAAAAAATTTGGAGCATGCTCAGTTTAAAAAACCGGATCAGGCTGCCGGATCCGCCTTTTTTTGGATCCGGCACCTTCCGGCTCCCATAGGCTTTCATTGCAGCAAACAGCCGTAAGCGCCGGATCCGGCGCTTCAGGCTTTTTCGGCTTTTTCGCCGGAGACAAAAAATGTTGCAGTAGACTTTTTTTCAGATGCCGGAATCGGAATTTTAGCCGGATCCGGAAAAAAACGGAAGGAACGCTGGGCCATGCGGCGTGATCAGGCGCTAATACAAGTCAATGGGGAAAAAAAACGATTTCGGTTTTTATCTTCTCCGGTTCCGGTTTTTCTCTAAAGAGCCGGATTTATACTGAAACAAAAAGACGGATGTGTGACAGTAGCCTTAGTGTTAAGGGGGCGCTGTAGAGTAGGAGATTAGATTGTGTTGAGAACTGGTTTCAGTCAGAGTAGTGACAGTTGAGAAAGAGGCGGAGCCAGTGTGGTGGCCGGGAGAGGGCCTTTCTGAGGTAATTTTCAGGTAGTGGGAGGAGCTAGAGCAGAGTGAGAGGAATTGTTCTAGAAGAAGTGGTAGTAGTAGTTGTGTGGTGAGTTACAGTTGAAAGAGACAGAAGAAGCACGGAGGGAAGCAGCTCTGGAGATGTTAGATCTTAAAGCACATGAAAAGCGAGGCAGTCTGGAAGGGTCGGTGGCTTGTCTGTGGGTTACCTCCCGTGACATCCGGGATTTACGGTCCGAACAGGCCCAGGATGGGGAAATTGGACAGGGAGCACCTAGTATCATAAAGCTGGAATTCCCAGGGGACTGCGGGTCTGGGAGCCAGGGTGCTAGAAGATAAGCTGAAGGAAAAGACCAGGGAAAGTGCAGGAGGAGAAGTTGTTATGTCTTTTGAAGATTGTTGGATTAAGTCAGTTATGAAGATGCACGAATTGAGTAAAGTTTTATTGAAAATGAATCGGGACTTTGATAACATTTGTGTGTGTCTGCAACGGATTGGAGCCCTGTATGCTGTGAAGGATTCTGACTCACAGGTGGGTGAACTACTTGACACACACAGCACACCACAAAATGGACATGATATTTCTGTAGCGGAGCAACAGGGTGTGATGAGGAAGCAGCAGCAATCCCTCGGTACGGCTATCACCCTGGCCCCCGTTACACCGCCATACACTGCAGCCACCATTATACTGCACAGTACCAGACAATGCTTCTATACCGCCATACAGTGCAGCCACCATGTCACGGGTTCCTTCTCCGGTATCACACAATCAACAGAGCAAGAGAATAGTGAACAATTCCAAGACCTTTATTTAGGCAAAACACGAAAGGTCCATATATACAATCCATCACACAAAGGATAAAATATTCCAGGACACAAATGCATTTCAGTAACAGGGTAAAAGTCCAACAATCCAGCACAGAGGATAACAGTCCATATTCCCTTCTTTTTCTCTGATATGCTCTTCACATCATGGTTCCACATCAGACTGATCTCTGTGTCTCACCTCCCTGATATTTACAAGTCTCCCCCCTCATTCACAGGTCAGGAGGGGGAAGGTCTCAGGGGCTCATTGTTTCAACAAGCTAGGTCAACGTGTCATTAGCATATTAGCAAACAACATTATTCACTGACCCTGTGGAGAGATAACAATACAGAACTGTGGGGAGAATCACACACCATAATATACTGCATAGTACCACACAATGCTTCTATACCGCCATACAGTGCAGCCACCATCATATACTGCACAGTAGCACACAATGCCTCTATACCGCCATACAGTGCAGCCACCACTATATACTGCACAGTACCAGACAATGCTTCTATACCGCCATACAGTGCAGCCACCACCATATACTGCACAGTACCACACAATGCTTCTATACCGCTATACAGTGCAGCCACCATCATATACTATACAGTACCAGATAATGCTTCTATACCGCCATACAATGCAGCCACCATCATACACTGCAGTGCCACATAATGCTTCTATACCGCCATACAGTGTAGCCACCATCATATACTGCACAGTACCAGACAATGCTTCTAAACCGCCATACAGTGCAGCCACCATATACTGCACAGTACCAGACAATGCTTCTATACTGCCATATAGTGCAGCCACCATATACTGCATAGTGAAAAGCGAATAGCTCAGGCCACAGGACCGTCCTGATCTAAATAACAGTAATGGAGGAGAAGCCGTTGATGATTGTTCTTTTCTCACATGTAATGATTTCATCAGAACGATCAGCAGCAGACACGGAAAGTTCTATAACATTTATCTACATCACCTGCAATCATCATTAATAATGGGAAAACGCCCGGTGGCAAATCCACTCACTGATCACATCCATCCCCCAGACACCAACATTAGTGCAGCATGTTATATATTACAGAGGAAGTTAATTATCTACTGAAGATTCTCCGGAGGAAGCAAAGCAATAAATCATTGAATAAACATATATACAGGAGACACCTCCATTGTATGGACAGGAAACAAGGGGCGCATGCTCCCCCTAGTGGTGGCTGCAGACAGGATCTTATCATGTATCTCTGTATACAGGGAGCTCCCTGTTATGACCCCAATGGCAGAGGGTCTCAGAGGTTATTACCAAGTCTGCACACACAAAAAACCAGCTCATAGGGCAGTGGTAACTAGGCTGACGGTATAACTGATCCTAGCACAACAAATAGCAGTAGCCGGGGAACGTACCTACGTTGGTTCTAGACGTCTCGCGCCAGCCGGAGAACTAACTAACCCTAGAAGGGAAACAATAGACCTTTCTTGCCTCCAGAGAAAATACCCCAAAAGTTGGATACAAGCCCCCAACAAATAATAACGGTGAGGTAAGAAGAAAAGACAAACGTAAGAATGAACTAGGTTTTAGCAAAGAGAGGCCCACTGACTAATAGCAGAATATAGGAAGATGACTTATACGGTCAGCAAAAACCCTATCAAAATTTCCACGCTGAATATTCAAGAACCCCCGAACCGTCTAACGGCACGGGGGGAGAATATCAGCCCCCTAGAGCTTCCAGCAATATCAGGAATCACATTTAGTACAAGCTGGCAAAACTAAGAGCAATGCAAATAACCAAAAAATAAGGAAGCAGGACTTAGCTTATTTTGCAAAGAACCAGGACCAGCAGACAGGAGCAAACAGAAAGGAACTGATTACAACGATGCCAGGCACCAGACTGAGAATCCAGGGAGTTTAAATAGCAACACCCCTGGACTAACGAACCAGGTGGGTACCAAGCTGGGGAAAGAAAATCAAAGTGTCATGTCGCTAGTGACCACAAGAGGGAGCCAAAAAGTTCAATTCACAACAGTACCCCCCCTTAAGGAGGGGTCACCGAACCCTCACCAAGACCACCAGGGCGATCAGGATGAGCAGCGTGAAAGGCACGAACCAAATTGGCCGCATGAACATCAGAGGCGACCACCCAGGAATTATCCTCCTGACCATAGCCCTTCCACTTGACCAGATACTGAAGCCTCCGTCTGGAGAGACGAGAATCCAAGATCTTCTCCACTACGTACTCCAACTCGCCCTCAACCAACACCGGAGCAGGAGGCTCAACAGAAGGAACCACTGGCACAACGTACCGCCGCAACAAAGACCTATGGAACACGTTGTGAATGGCAAACGACACCGGAAGATCCAAGCGAAAGGACACTGGATTAAGGATTTCCAAAATCTTATAAGGACCGATGAAGCGAGGCTTAAATTTAGGAGAGGAGACCTTCATAGGAACAAACCGAGAAGACAGCCACACCAAATCCCCAACGCGAAGTCGGGGACCCACACCGCGGCGGCGGTTGGCAAAACGCTGAGCCGTCTCCTGTGACAACTTTAGGTTGTCCACCACATGATTCCAAATCCGCTGCAACCTATCCACCACAGAATCTACCCCAGGACAGTCAGAGGGCTCAACATGTCCCGAGGAAAAACGAGGATGAAAACCAGAGTTGCAGAAAAATGGCGAAACCAAAGTAGCGGAACTAGCCCGATTATTAAGGGCAAACTCAGCCAATGGCAAGAAGGTCACCCAATCATCCTGATCTGCAGAAACAAAACACCTCAAATAAGCCTCTAGAGTCTGATTTGTTCGCTCAGTTTGGCCATTAGTCTGAGGATGAAAGGCAGATGAAAACGACAAATCAATGCCCATCTTAGCACAAAAGGATCGCCAGAACCTGGAAACAAACTGGGATCCTCTGTCAGACACGATATTCTCAGGAATGCCGTGCAAACGAACCACATTCTGAAAGAATAAAGGAACCAGATCGGAAGAGGAAGGCAGCTTAGGCAAGGACACCAAATGGACCATCTTGGAAAAACGATCACATACCACCCAGATGACAGACATGCCCTGAGACACCGGAAGATCTGAAATGAAATCCATGGAAATGTGTGTCCAAGGCCTCTTCGGGACAGGCAAGGGCAAGAGCAACCCGCTGGCACGAGAACAGCAAGGCTTAGCTCGAGCACAAGTCCCACAGGACTGCACAAACGACCGCACAGCCCGTGACAAGGAAGGCCACCAAAAGGACCTAGCCACCAAATCTCTGGTGCCAAAAATCCCCGGATGCCCTGCCAACACCGAGGAATGAACCTCGGAAATGACTCTGCTGGTCCATTTATCAGGAACAAACAGTCTGTCAGGTGGACAAGAGTCAGGTCTACCAGCCTGAAATCTCTGCAACACACGTCGCAAATCCGGAGAAATGGCCGACAAGATAACTCCCTCTTTAAGAATACCAGCTGGCTCTGAGACTCCAGGAGAGTCAGGCACAAAGCTCCTAGAAAGAGCATCAGCCTTCACATTCTTTGAACCCGGTAGGTACGAGACCACAAAGTCAAAACGGGAGAAAAACAATGACCAACGGGCCTGTCTAGGATTCAGGCGTTTAGCAGACTCGAGATACATCAGATTTTTGTGATCAGTCAAGACCACCACACGATGCTTAGCACCCTCGAGCCAATGACGCCACTCCTCAAATGCCCACTTCATGGCCAACAACTCCCGATTGCCAACATCATAGTTCCGCTCAGCAGGCGAAAACTTCCTAGAAAAAAAAGCACATGGTCTCATTATAGAGCAACCAGGGTCTCTCTGCGACAAAACGGCCCCTGCACCGATCTCAGAAGCATCCACTTCAACCTGAAAGGGAAGTGAGACATCAGGCTGACACAAAACAGGCGCCGAAGTAAACCGGCGCTTCAGCTCTTGGAAAGCTTCCACGGCTGCAGGAGCCCAGTTAGCAACATCAGAACCTTTCTTGGTCATATCCGTCAAAGGTTTAACAACGCTAGAAAAGTTAGCGATAAAACGACGGCAGAAGTTAGCAAAACCCAAGAACTTCTGAAGACTCTTAACTGACGTGGGTTGAGTCCAATCATGAATAGCTCGGACCTTGACTGGGTCCATCTTCACCGCAGAAGGGGAGAAAATAAAACCCAAAAAGGGAACCTTCTGCACTCCAAAGAGACACTTTGAGCCCTTGACAAACAAAGCATTCTCACGCAAAACCTGAAACACCATCCTGACCTGCTTTACATGGGAGTCCCAATCATCAGAATAAACCAGAATATCATCCAGATAAACGATCATAAATTTATCCAGGTACTTCCGGAAAATATCATGCATAAAGGACTGAAACACTGAAGGGGCATTAGAGAGCCCAAAAGGCATCACCAAGTACTCAAAATGACCTTCGGGCGTATTAAATGCAGTTTTCCATTCATCTCCCTGCTTAATGCGTACAAGGTTGTACGCACCACGAAGATCTATCTTGGTGAACCACTTGGCACCCTTAATCCGGGCAAACAAGTCCAACAACAGAGGCAAAGGATACTGAAATTTAACAGTGATTTTATTCAGAAGCCGATAGTCTATACAAGGTCTCAAAGATCCGTCCTTCTTGGCCACAAAAAAGAATCCCGCACCAAGAGGGGAAGAGGATGGACGAATATGCCCCTTCTCCAGAGACTCCTTGATATACGAACGCATTGCGGTATGCTGAGGTACAGACAGATTAAATAATCTTCCCTTAGGAAATTTACTACCCGGAATCAAATCTATAGCGCAGTCACAGTCCCTATGAGGAGGAAGAGCACTGGACCTGGACTCGCTGAATACATCCTGATAATCAGACAAATACTCAGGAACTTCCGAAGGAGTAGAGGAAGCAATAGACACCGGCGGGGAATCGCCATGAATTCCCTGACAGCCCCAACTTGACACAGACATTGCCTTCCAATCCAAAACTGGATTATGGGTCTGTAACCATGGTAGACCCAAAACGACCAAATCATGCATTTTATGCAGAACCAGAAAACGAATCACCTCCCGATGTTCAGGAGTCATGCACATGGTTACCTGTGTCCAAAACTGCGGCTTATTTTCCGCCAATGGCGTAGCATCAATACCTCTAAGAGGGATAGGATTTACCAACGGCTCAAGAACAAAACCACAGCGTTAGGCAAATGAAAAATCCATAAGACTCAGGGCAGCACCTGAATCCACAAACGCCATAACAGGGTAGGAAGACAATGAGCAAATTAAAGTCACAGACAAAATAAATTTAGGTTGCAAATTACCAATGGCGACAGGACTAACCACCTTTGTTAAGCGTTTAGAGCATGCTGATATAACATGTGTAGGATCACCACAGTAAAAACACAACCCATTCTGACGTCTATAATTTTTCCGTTCATTTCTAGCCTGAATTCTACCACATTGCATTAAATCAGGTGTTTGTTCAGACAACACCACCAGAGGATTAGCGGCTTTGCGCTCCCGCAAACGCCGGTCATTTTGAATAGCCAGCGCCATGGAATCATTCAGACTTGTAGGAATGGAGAAACCCACCATCACATTCTTAATGGCTTCAGAAAGGCCATTTCTGAAATTTGCGGCCAGTAGGGTTGAGCGAAACGGATCGGTCATTTTCATAAGTCGCCGACTTTTGGCAAAGTCGGCGTCTCATGAAACCCGACCCGATCCCAGCGTGGGGTCGGCCATGCGGTACGCGATCTTGGCGCCAAAGTCGCGTTTTGAATGACGCCTTCCCCGCCATTTTTTCAGCCAATTAATTGTGGGCAGCGTGATGACATAGGTTCCGGCCCGGTTTCTGCGGCGTCATAGAGCCATATTACCGTTTGGGCTGCAGTGATTTCCGGAGTCAAATACAATATAGGAGAGAGAGAGAGAGAGAAAAAAAGAGAGAGAGAGAGAGAGAGAGAGAGAGAGAGAGATATGAATGCACATTGACTTGCATTGGGTTTCGTGTTCCGGGACCGGAACCCGACTTTACAGTAGAATCGGCCGATTTCACACGATCCGACTTTTGAGAAGGTCGGGTTTCACAAAACCCAACTCGATCCTAAAAAAGCAAAAGTCGCTCAACCCTAGCGGCCAGAGCACACTCATTCCACTGAGTAAGCACGGACCATTTCCGAAATTTTTGGCAATACACTTCAGCTTCATCCTGGCCCTGAGAGATAGCCAGCAAAGCTTTTTCTGCCTGAATTTCAAGATTGGGCTCCTCGTAAAGCAACCCGAGTGCCAGAAAAAACGCATCAATATTTGCCAATGCCGGATCTCCTGGCGCTAACGAGAAGGCCCAATCCTGAGGGTCGCCCCGCAAGAAAGAGATAACAATTTTTACTTGCTGAGCTGAGTCTCCAGACGAACGAGGTCTCAGAGATAGAAACAATTTACAATTATTCCTGAAATTCCTAAACTTAAATCGGTCTCCAGAGAACAGTTCAGGAATAGGTATTTTAGGTTCTGACATAGGACTACAAGTAACAAAATCTTGAATGCCCTGCACACGAGCAGCAAGCTGATCCACACTAGTAATCAAAGTCTGGACATTCATGTCTGCAGCAAGCTCAAGCCACTCAGAGATAAAGGGGAGGAAGAAAGAAAAAAAAAACAAAACTCAGAATTTCCTTTCTTATAATCCCACTTCTGCAATGCATTAAGTATTACATTTGGCCTGGCATACTGTTATGACCCCAATGGGAGAGGGTCTCAGAGGTTATTACCAAGTCTGCACACACAAAAAACCAGCTCATAGGGCAGTGGTAACTAGGCTGACCGTATAACTGATCCTAGCACAACAAATAGCAGTAGCCGGGGAACGTACCTACGTTGGTTCTAGACGTCTCGCGCCAGCCGGAGAACTAACTAACCCTAGAAGGGAAACAATAGACCTTTCTTGCCTCCAGAGAAAAGACCCCAAAAGTTGGATACAAGCCCCCAACAAATAATAACGGTGAGGTAAGAAGAAAAGACAAACGTAAGAATGAACTAGGTTTTAGCAAAGAGAGGCCCACTGACTAATAGCAGAATATAGGAAGATGACTTATACGGTCAGCAAAAACCCTATCAAAATTTCCACGCTGAATATTCAAGAACCCCCCGAACCGTCTAACGGCACGGGGGGAGAATATCAGCCCCCTAGAGCTTCCAGCAATATCAGGAATCACATTTAGTACAAGCTGGACAAAACTAAGAGCAATGCAAATAACCAAAAAATAAGGAAGCAGGACTTAGCTTATTTTGCAAAGAACCAGGACCAGCAGACAGGAGCAAACAGAAAGGAACTGATTACAACGATGCCAGGCACCAGACTGAGAATCCAGGGAGTTTAAATAGCAACACCCCTGGACTAACGAACCAGGTGGGTACCAAGCTGGGGAAAGAAAATCAAAGTGTCATGTCGCTAGTGACCACAAGAGGGAGCCAAAAAGTTCAATTCACAACAGCTCCCCCTAGTGGTGACTGCAGACAGGATCTTATCATGTATCTCTGTATATAGGGAGCTCCCCCTAGTGGTGACTGCAGACAGGATCTTATCATGTATCTCTGTATACAGGGAGATCCCCCTAGTGGTGGCTGCAGACAGGATCCTATCATGTAAAGTATCTCTGTACACAGGGAGCTCCCTCTAGTGGTGGCTGCAGACAGGATCTTATCATGTATCTCTGTATACAGGGAGCTCCCCCTAGTGGTGACTGCAGACAGGATCTTATCATGTATCTCTGTATACAGGGAGCTCCCCCTAGTGGCGACTGCAGACAGGATCTTATCATGTATCTCTGTATACAGGGAGCTCCCCTAGTGGCGACTGCAGACAGGATCTTATCATGTATCTCTGTATACAGGGAGCTCCCCTTAGTGGTGACTGCAGACAGGATCTTATCATGTATCTCTGTATAAAGGGAGCTTCCCCTAGTGGTGGCTGCAGACAGAATCTTATCATGTATCTCTGTATACAGGGAGCTCCCCCTAGTGGTGACTGCAGACAGGATCTTATCATGTATCTCTGTATAAAGGGAGCTTCCCCTAGTGGTGGCTGCAGACAGAATCTTATCATGTATCTCTGTATACAGGGAGCTCCCCCTAGTGGTGACTGCAGACAGAATCTTATCATGTATCTCTGTATACAGGGAGCTCCCCCTAGTGGTGGCTGCAGACAGAATCTTATCATGTATCTCTGTATACAGGGAGCTCCCCCTAGTGGTGACTGCAGACAGGATCTTATCATGTATGGCCGGCGTCACACTCAGCGTAGGGAAATACGGTCCATATTTTACGGCCGTAATATGCAGTAATTTTCCCAAAACACTGTTCCGTATTCAATGCGAGGATGCGATTTTTAAGGACAAATGTATCCGTGTGTCATCCGTATGGCATCCGTATGGCTTCCGTACGGTGATTTTTTTTTAGCAGGCTTGCAAAATGGACAAATCATGGATCCATCGGCTAAAATATTCTTAAAAACATATATACAGTCTATATATCTATATATAGATATATAGATATATACACTCACTGGCCACTTTATTAGGTACACCTGTCCAACTTCTTGTTAACACTTAATTTCTAATCAGCCAATCACATGGCGGCAACTCAGTGCATTTAGGCATGTAGACATGGTCAAGACAATCTCCTGCAGTTCAAACCGAGCATCAGTATGGGGAAGAAAGGTGATTTGAGTGCCTTTGAACGTGGCATGGTTGTTGGTGCCAGAAGGGCTGGTCTGAGTATTTCAGAAACTGCTGATCTACTGGGATTTTCACGCACAACCATCTCTAGGGTTTACAGAGAATGGTCCGAAAAAGAAAAAAAATCCAGTGAGCGGCAGTTCTGTGGGCGGAAATGCCTTGTTGATGCCAGAGGTCAGAGGAGAATGGGCAGACTGGTTCGAGCTGATAGAAAGGCAACAGTGACTCAAATCGCCACCCGTTACAACCAAGGTAGGCCTAAGAGCATCTCTGAACGCACAGTGCGTCGAACTTTGAGGCAGATGGGCTACAGCAGCAGAAGACCACACCGGGTACCACTCCTTTCAGCTAAGAACAGGAAACTGAGGCTACAATTTGTACAAGCTCATCGAAATTGGACAGTAGAAGATTGGAAAAACGTTGCTTGGTCTGATGAGTCTCGATTTCTGCTGCGACATTAGGATGGTAGGGTCAGAATTTGGCGTAAACAACATGAAAGCATGGATCCATCCTGCCTTGTATGGAGCATCTTTGGGATGTGCAGCCGACAAATCTGCGGCAACTGTGTGATGCCATCATGTCAATATGGACCAAAATCTCTGAGGAATGCTTCCAGCACCTTGTTGAATCTATGCCACGAAGAATTGAGGCAGTTCTGAAGGCAAAAGGGGGTCCAACCCGTTACTAGCATGGTGTACCTAATAAAGTGGCCGGTGAGTGTAGATATGTCAGCGCAAGATAGCATAAAAGCCGGTAGTTCAATTGCCGGCTTTTGCTATCTCCTTCCCAAACCCGACATGATATGAGACATGGTTTACACACAGTAAACCATCTCATATCCCTTTTTTTTTATTATATATTCCTCTTTACTAATGTAACAAGTGTCTGTGTGTAAAATTTTGAAGCTCTAGCTATTAAATTAAAGGGTTAAATCCCGGAAAAAATTGGCGTGGGCTCCCACGCAATTTTCTCCGACAGAGTGGGAAAGCCAGTGACTGAGGGCAGATATTACTAGCCTAGAGAGGGACCGTGGTTATTGGCCACCCCCCCCCCCCCCCGGCTGAAAACATCTGCCCCCAGCCACCCCAGAAAAGGCACATCTGTAAGATGCGCCTATTCTGGTACTTAGCCTCTCTCTTCCCACTCCGGTGTAGCAGTGGGATATGGGGTAATGAAGGGTTAATGTCACCTTGCTATTGTAAGGTGACATTAACAAACACAGAGAACAAAAAACCGAACTGATGCCCATATAAATATTGAATTTATTAAGACAAAGTGACACTACATAAATTGGTAGGGGGGGAGAAAGAAACCAAAAAAGTATGGCACAAAAGGAGATACAGCAGCATGAGATACACAGTCCCAAAATATAACAGTACTAACCTAATATAAATAAATAAATAAATGCATATCATTAAATAAAGGACTGGTAAATATTAATGTTACTCTGTTTGTAACAGCATAAAGTGCCACAAAAAAAAAATATATATATATGTATATGTAACCAAAGTGCAAAGATAAGTGCAAAAATAAAGTGCACAGGTGCAAAAAATTAATTAAGTAAGCTGCTCGGGTAACTGATTACTACAGGTAACTGCCATCTGGTATATTAGGCACGCGCGTTTCGGCGCTAGCCTTCGTCACCCCCTGACGAAGGCTAGCGCCGAAACGCGCGTCGGGGACTGGCACATTCTGGAGACAGCAGCATCTCAGGTAAAAACCTGCCCTGGGCACTTTTCCTTCGCTTCACTTTCCTTTCCTTCTATTATGATTGTTGCACATGTAAACATTTAATCATTTATGGGCAGTACTTGGAGTAATACTTGGATTAGTGCCTAATATACCAGATGGCAGTTACCTGTAGTAATCAGTTACCCGAGCAGCTTACTTAATTAATTTTTTGCACCTGTGCACTTTATTTTTGCACTTATCTTTGCACTTTGGTTACATATACATACAGGTCCTTCTCAAAAAATTAGCATATAGTGTTAAATTTCATTATTTACCATAATGTAATGATTACAATTAAACTTTCATATATTATAGATTCATTATCCACCAACTGAAATTTGTCAGGTCTTTTATTGTTTTAATACTGATGATTTTGGCCTACAACTCCTGATAACCTAAAAAACCTGTCTCAATAAATTAGCATATTTCAACCGTCCAATCAAATAAAAGTGTTTTTTAATAACAAACAAAAAAAAATCAAATAATAATGTTCAGTTATGCACTCAATACTTGGTCGGGAATCCTTTGGCAGAAATGACTGCTTCAATGCGGCGTGGCATGGAGGCAATCAGCCTGTGACACTGCTGAGATGTTATGGAGGCCCAGGATGCTTCAATAGCGGCCTTAAGCTCATCCAGAGTGTTGGGTCTTGCGTCTCTCAACTTTCTCTTCACAATATCCCACAGATTCTCTATGGGGTCCAGGTCAGGAGAGTTGGCAGGCCAATTGAGCACAGTAATACCATGGTCAGTAAACCATTTACCAGTGGTTTTGGCACTGTGAGCAGGTGCCAGGAAGCATGAAGTGCTCCAAAATCTCCTGATAGCTAGCTGCATTGACCCTGCCCTTGATGAAACACAGTGGACCAACACCAGCAGCTGACATGGCACCCCACACCATCACTGACTGGGTACTTGACACTGGACTTCAGGCATTTTGGCAGTTCCTTCTCCCCAGTCTTCCTCCAGACTCTGGCACCTTGATTTCCGAATGACATGCAAAATTTGCTTTCATCAGAAAAAAGTACTTGGGACCACTTAGCAACAGTCCAGTGATGCTTCTCTGTAGCCCAGGTCAGGCGCTTCTGCCGCTGTTTATGGTTCAAAAGTGGCTTTACCTGGGGAATGCGGCACCTGTAGCCCATTTCCTGCACACACCTGTGCACGGTGGCTCTGGATGTTTCCACACCAGACTCAGTCCACTGCTTCCTCAGGTTCCCCAAGGTCTGGAATCGGTCCTTCTCCACAATCTTCCTCAGGGTCCGGTCACCTCTTCTCGTTGTACAGCGTTTTCTGCCACATTGTTTCCTTCCAACAGACTTACCATTGAGGTGCCTTGATACAGCACTCTGGGAACAGCCTATTTGTTGAGAAATTTCTTTCTGGGTCTTACCCTCTTGCTTGAGGGTGTCAATGATGGCCTTCTTGACATCTGTCAGGTCGCTAGTCTTACCCATGATGGGGGTTTTGAGTAATGAACCAGGCAGGGAGTTTTTAAAAGCCTCAGGTATCTTTTGCATGTGTTTAGAGTTAATTAGTTGATTCAGAAGATTAGGGTAATAGGTCGTTTAGAGAACCTTTTCTTGATATGCTAATTTATTGAGACAGGTTTTTTGGGTTATCAGGAGTTGTAGGCCAAAATCATCAGTATTAAAACAATAAAAGACCTGACAAATTTCAGTTGGTGGATAATGAATCTATAATATATGAAAGTTTAATTGTAATCATTACATTATGGTAAATAATGAAATTTAACACTATATGCTAATTTTTTGAGAAGGACCTGTATATATATATATATACGTATATGTATATATGTAACCTCTCTAACCTTATACCCATTTGCCCAGCCCCCGCTTCCCCAGTCCCACTAACAGGAGCTCTATGGAACGCTCGCTCTGTCTGTAACAAGCTTTCCTACATCCATGATCTTTTTGTTACTACCAAACTTTCCTTCCTCGCCATCACCGAAACCTGGCTCACCCCTTCTGACACAGCCTCTCCTGCTGCACTCTCTTACGGTGGCTTCCACCTTTCTCACACACCCCGCCCCAGCAGCAAGCATGGTGGAGGAGTTGGTTTTCTCCTGTCAGATAACTGCTCCTTCACCCCAATCCCACTGCCACCCTCTGTTACCCTCCCTTCCTTTGAGGTGCACTCTGTGCGCATCTACTCCCCCTCCAACCTCCAACTGGCTGTCATTTACCGCCCCCCAGGGCCTGCCACCATCTTCTTTGACCACTTCACCACCTGGCTACTTCATTTCCTTTCTGCAGACATCCCCACTATCATCATGGGCGATTTCAACATCCCCATTGACACTTCCCTCTCAGCTGCCACTAAACTTCTATCTCTCTCTTCCTCCTTCGGCCTCACTCAATGGTCTTCTGCAGCCACTCACAAAGATGGTCACACACTGGACCTCATCTTCACCCGCCTCTGCTCCCTATCTAACCTCTCTAACTCACCTCTTCCTCTCTCTGACCACAACCTTCTCACATTCTCATCTCTCTCCACTCCATGTCTAGAGTCCCCACCCCACAAACTTTCACACCCTCGCAGAAATCTTAAACATCTTGACCTACATTCATTCTCTGAATCCCTCCTCCCTCTCACAGACATAAGTTCCATACACAATGCGGATGACGCTGCCGCTCTATATAACACCACAATAGCTGTAGCTTTGGAATCTGCTGCCCCACTTACACATACCAAAGCTTGCAAAATCAACAGACAGCCCTGGCACACCAGCCTGACCAAAGAACTGAGGCGAGCTTCCAGGGCTGCTGAGCGCAGATGGAAAAGATCCCACTCCAACGACCACTTAATCGCATTCAAACAGTCCCTCACTACTTTCAAGACCGCACTCGCCACAGCTAAACAAACCTACTTCTCATCTCTCATATCCTCCCTGTCTCACAACCCTAAACAGTTATTCAACACCTTCAATTCTCTCCTCTGTCCCCCAGCACCTACTCCCTCCTCACTTATCTCTGCTGAAGACTTTGCCTCATTCTTCAAGCAGAAGATTGATAACATCAGAGACAGTTTTGGTCAACAAGCCCAGAGCCCTTCCTCCCAACTTCCCTACCCTCCACCTCCAAAACCAACTACTCCACCATTACAGAAGATCAACTCGCCACTCTACTCTCAAGATCGCATCTCACCACCTGTGCACTTGACCCGCTCCCATCCCACCTCATCCCAAACCTCACCACAATCTTCATCCCAACCCTAACCCATCTCTTCAACCTATCACTAACAACTGGTGTTTTCCCCTCAAGCTTTAAACATGCCTCCATCACACCTATCCTCAAAAAGCCCTCTCTTGACCCATCCTCTGTTTCTAGCTATCGCCCTATATCACTTCTCCCCTATGCCTCAAAACTACTGGAACAACACGTCTACCTTGAACTGTCCTCCCATCTCTCTTCTTGCTCCCTCTTTGACCGCTTACAATCTGGCTTCCGGTCACACCATTCCACTGAAACTGCGCTAACTAAGGTCACCAATGACCTCTTAACCGCCAAGAGCAAGCGACACTACTCTGTTCTCCTCCTCCTCGACCTGTCAGCTGCCTTTGACACAGTGGACCATTCCCTATTATTACAGACCCTCTCATCCCTTGGCATCACAGACTTGGCCCTATCCTGGATCTTGTCATACCTAACTGACCGGACATTCAGCGTCTCCCACTCACACACCACCTCCTCACCTCGCCCCCTATCTGTCGGAGTCCCACAAGGTTCAGTCCTTGGGCCCCTGCTCTTCTCCATTTACACTTTTGGCCTGGGACAGCTCATAGAATCTCATGGCTTTCAGTATCACCTCTATGCTGATGACACACAGATCTACATCTCTGGACCAGATATCACCTCCCTACTAACCAGAATCCCTCAATGTCTGTCCACTATTTCATCCTTCTTCTTCGCTAAATTTCTGAAACTTAACATGGACAAAACAGAATTCATCATCTTTCCCCCATCTCACGTGACCCCCCCAACGAACCTATCCATTACAGTAAATGGTTGCCCACTCTCCCCAGCCCCACAAGCTCGCTGCCTCGGGGTTATCCTTGACGCTGATCTCTCCTTCAAACCACATATCCAAGCCCTTTCCACTTCCTGCCGACTTCAACTCAAAAATATTGCACAAATCCGTTCATTCCTCAACCAAGAATCTGCAAAAACCCTAGTCCATGCCCTCATCATCTCTCGCCTTGACTACTGCAACCTCCTGCTCTGTGGCCTCCCCTCAAACACTCTCGCACCCCTCCAATCTATTCTAAACTCTGCTGCCCGACTAATCCACCTGTCCCCCCGCTATTCTCCGGCCTCTCCCCTCTGTCAATCCCTTCACTGGCTCCCCATTGCCCAGAGACTCCAGTACAAAACCCTAACCATGACGTACAAAGCCATCCACAACCTGTCTCCTCCTTACATCTGTGACCTCATCTCCCGGTACTTTCCTACACGCAACCTCCGATCCTCACAAGATCTCCTTCTCTACTCCCCTCTTATCTCCTCTTCCCACAATCGTATACAAGATTTCTCTCGCGTATCACCCCTACTCTGGAACCCTCTACCACAACACATCAGACTCTCGCCCACCATCGAAACCTTCAAAAAGAATCTGAAGACCCACCTCTTCCGACAAGCCTACAACCTGCAGTAACCACCGATCGACCAAACCACTGCATGACCAGCTCTACCCTCACCTACTGTATCCTCACCCATCCCTTGTAGATTGTGAGCCTTCGCGGGCAGGGTCCTCTCTCCTACTGTACCAGTTATGACTTGTATTGTTCAAGATTATTGTACTTGCTTTTATTATGTATACCCCTCCTTACTTGTAAAGCGCCATGGAATAAATGGCGCTATAACAATAAATAATAATAATAATAATAATAATAATATATATATTTTGTGGCACTTTATGCTGTTACAAACAGAGTAACATTAATATTTACCAGTCCTTTATTTAATTATATGCATTTATTTATTTATTTATATTAGGTTAGTACTGTTATATTTTGGGACTGTGTATCTCATGCTGCTGTATCTCCTTTTGTGCCATACTTTTTTGGTTTCTTTCTCCCCCCCTACCAATTTATGTAGTGTCACTTTGTCTTAGTAAATTCAATATTTATATGGGCATCAGTTCGGTTTTTTGTTCTCTGTGTTTGTATATGAATTTTCCGAGTTGTCCGGTATTATGTCCATTGTTTTGGGTATATGTGCACGTACAAATTCATACTAATCATCTATGTACACGTGCGGTTCTGCGTATCCCTTGCCTTGAGTTATTTGTTTAAGGTGACATTAAGCCAGATTAATAATGGAGAGGCGTCAATTATGACACCTATCCATTTTTAATCCAATAGTATGAAATGGTTAATAAAACACACACACACATTATTAAAAAGTATTTTAATGAAATAAAGACACAGGGTGTTTAAATATTTTATTATACTCTCAATCCACCTGAAGACCCTTGTCACCTGAAATAAAGTTAAACAAAACAAACAACAATATTCCATACCTTCCGTCGTTCAGTCTTGTCCCACGCTGTAAATCCATCTGAAGGGGTTAAATCATTTTACACCCAGGAGCTCTGCTAATGCAGTAATGTATATAACACTAAGCTGCAGTACAAGAGCGGCCACTACACAATGTATAAAGCACTGAGCTGCAGTACAAGAGCGGTCACTACACAATGTATATAACACTGAGCTGCAGTACAAGAGCGGTCACTACACAATGTATATAACACTGAGCTGCAGTACAAGAGCGGTCACTACACAATGTATATAGCACTGAGCTGCAGTACAAGAGCGGTTACTACACAATGTATATAGCACTGAGCTGCAGTACAAGAGCGGTCACTACACAATGTATATAACACTGAGCTGTAGTACAAGAGCGGTTACTACACAATGTATATAGCACTGAGCTGCAGTACAAGAGCGGTCACTACACAATGTATATAACACTGAGCTGTAGTACAAGAGCGGTCACTACACAATGTATATAACACTGAGCTGCAGTACAAGAGCGGCCACTACACAATGTATATAGCACTGAGCTGCAGTACAAGAGCGGCCACTGTTATGACCCCAATGGCGAGGGTCTCAGAGAAACAAGTAAGTCTGCGACGTACAAAAATCCAGCTCATAGGGCAGTGGTAACTGGGTTGACCATATATCTACTCCTAACGCCAACACTAGCAGTAGCCGGGGAACATGCCTACGTTGGTCGCTAGATGTCTCGCGCCAGCCGGAGGACTAACTACCCCTAGAAGAGGAAAACAAAGACCTCTCTTGCCTCCAGAGAATAGACCCCAAAAGTAGGATAGTAGCCCCCCACAAATAATAACGGTGAGGTAAGAGGAAATGACAAACACAGAGATGAACTAGATTTTAGCAAAGAGAGGCCCACTTTACTAATAGCAGAATGTAGTAAGATAACTTATATGGTCAACAAAAACCCTATCAAAATCCACGCTGGAGATTCAAGAACCCCCGAACAGTCTAACGGCCCGGGGGGGGGAACACCAGCCACCCTAGAGCTTCCAGCAAGGTCAAGAAACAGATAATATACAAGCTGGACAAAAATGCAAACAAAAACAAATAGCAAAAAGCAAGAAAGCAGACTTAGCTTAATCAAGCAGGAACCAGGATCAGAAGACCAGAGCACTACAGATTAGCTCTGATATCAACGTTGCCAGGCATAGAACTGAAGGTCCAGGGAGCTTATATAGCAACACCCCTGACCTAACGACCCAGGTGAGCATACAAGGGATGAATGACATACCCAGAGTAAAATCACTAGTAGCCACTAGAGGGAGCCAAGAGGTAAATTCACAACAGGTCACTACACAATGTATATAGCACTGAGCTGTAGTACAAGAGCGGTCACTACACAATGTATATAACACTGAGCTGCAGTACAAGAGCGGTCACTACACAATGTATATAGCACTGAGCTGCAGTACAAGAGCGGCCACTACACAATGTATATAACACTGAGCTGCAGTACAAGAGCGGTCACTACACAATGTATATAGCACTGAGCTGCAGTACAAGAGCGGTCACTACACAATGTATATAACACTGAGCTGCAGTACAAGAGCGGTCACTACACAATGTATATAACACTGAGCTGCAGTACAAGAGCGGTCACTACACAATGTATATAACACTGAGCTGCAGTACAAGAGCGGCCACTACACAATGTATATAACACTGAGCTGCAGTACAAGAGCGGTCACTACACAATGTATATAACACTGAGCTGCAGTACAAGAGCGGTCACTACACAATGTATATAACACTGAGCTGCAGTACAAGAGCGGTCACTACACAATGTATATAACACTGAGCTGCAGTACAAGAGCGGCCACTACACAATGTATATAGCACTGAGCTGCAGTACAAGAGCGGTCACTACACAATGTATATAACACTGAGCTGCAGTACAAGAGCGGTCACTACACAATGTATATAACACTGAGCTGCAGTACAAGAGCGGCCACTACACAATGTATATAACACTGAGCTGCAGTACAAGAGCGGTTACTACACAATGTATATAGCACTGAGCTGCAGTACAAGAGCGGTCACTACACAATGTATATAACACTGAGCTGCAGTACAAGAGCGGTCACTACACAATGTATATAGCACTGAGCTGCAGTACAAGAGCGGCCACTACACAATGTATATAGCACTGAGCTGCAGTACAAGAGCGGCCACTACACAATGTATATAGCACTGAGCTGCAGTACAAGAGCGGTCACTACACAATGTATATAACACTGAGCTGCAGTACAAGAGCGGTCACTACACAATGTATATAGCACTGAGCTGCAGTACAAGAGCGGTCACTACACAATGTATATAACACTGAGCTGCAGTACAAGAGCGGCCACTACACAATGTATATAACACTGAGCTGCAGTACAAGAGCGGCCACTACACAATGTATATAGCACTGAGCTGCAGTACAAGAGCGGTCACTACACAATGTATATAGCACTGAGCTGCAGTACAAGAGCGGTCACTACACAATGTATATAACACTGAGCTGCAGTACAAGAGCGGTCACTACACAATGTACATAACACTGAGCTGCAGTACAAGAGCGGTCACTACACAATGTATATAACACTGAGCTGCAGTACAAGAGCGGTCACTACACAATGTATATAACACTGAGCTGCAGTACAAGAGCGGTCACTACACAATGTACATAACACTGAGCTGCAGTACAAGAGCGGCCACTACACAATGTATATAACACTGAGCTGCAGTACAAGAGCGGTCACTACACAATGTATATAGCACTGAGCTGCAGTACAAGAGCGGTCACTACACAATGTACATAACACTGAGCTGCAGTACAAGAGCGGTTACTACACAATGTATATAACACTGAGCCGCAGTACAAGAGCGGTCACTACACAATGTATATAACACTGAGCTGCAGTACAAGAGCGGTCACTACACAATGTACATAACACTGAGCTGCAGTACAAGAGCGGCCACTACACAATGTATATAACACTGAGCTGCAGTACAAGAGCGGTCACTACACAATGTATATAACACTGAGCTGCAGTACAAGAGCGGTCACTACACAATGTATATAACACTGAGCTGCAGTACAAGAGCGGTCACTACACAATGTACATAACACTGAGCTGCAGTACAAGAGCGGTCACTACACAATGTACATAACACTGAGCTGCAGTACAAGAGCGGCCACTACACAATGTACATAACACTGAGCTGCAGTACAAGAGCGGTCACTACACAATGTATATAACACTGAGCTGCAGTACAAGAGCGGTCACTACACAATGTATATAACACTGAGCTGCAGTACAAGAGCGGTCACTACACAATGTACATAACACTGAGCTGCAGTACAAGAGCGGCCACTACACAATGTACATAACACTGAGCTGCAGTACAAGAGCGGTCACTACACAATGTATATAACACTGAGCCGCAGTACAAGAACGGCCACTACACAATGTATATAACACTGAGCTGCTGTACAAGAGCGGTCACTACACAATGTATATAGCACTGAGCTGCAGTACAAGAGCGGTCACTACACAATGTATATAACACTGAGCTGCAGTACAAGAGCGGTCACTACACAATGCATATAGCACTGAGCTGCAGTACAAGAGCGGTCACTACACAATGTACATAACACTGAGCTGCAGTACAAGAGCGGTCACTACACAATGTATATAACACTGAGCCGCAGTACAAGAGCGGTCACTACACAATGTATATAACACTGAGCTGCAGTACAAGAGCGGTCACTACACAATGTACATAACACTGAGCTGCAGTACAAGAGCGGCCACTACACAATGTATATAACACTGAGCTGCAGTACAAGAGCGGTCACTACACAATGTATATAACACTGAGCTGCAGTACAAGAGCGGCCACTACACAATGTATATAACACTGAGCCGCAGTACAAGAACGGCCACTACACAATGTATATAGCACTGAGCTGCAGTACAAGAGCGGCCACTACACAATGTATATAGCACTGAGCCGCAGTACAAGAACGGCCACTACACAATGTATATAGCACTGAGCTGCAGTACAGGAGCGGCCACTACACAATGTATATAACACTGAGCCGCAGTACAAGAGCGGCCACTACACAATGTATATAACACTGAGCCGCAGTACAAGAACGGCCACTACACAATGTATATAGCACTGAGCTGCAGTACAAGAGCGGTCACTACACAATGTATATAACACTGAGCTGCAGTACAAGAACGGCCACTACACAATGTATATAGCACTGAGCTGCAGTACAAGAGCGGCCACTACACAATGTATATAACACTGAGCTGCAGTACAAGAGCGGCCACTACACAATGTATATAACACTGAGCTGCAGTACAAGAGCGGTCACTACACAATGTATATAGCACTGAGCTGCAGTACAAGAGCGGCCACTACACAATGTATATAACACTGAGCTGCAGTACAAGAGCGGCCACTACACAATGTATATAGCACTGAGCTGCAGTACAAGAGCGGTCACTACACAATGTATATAACACTGAGCTGCAGTACAAGAACGGTCACTACACAATGTATATAACACTGAGCTGCAGTACAAGAGCGGTCACTACACAATGTATATAACACTGAGCTGCTGTACAAGAGCGGCCACTACACAATGTATATAGCACTGAGCTTCAGTACAAGAGCGGTCACTACACAATGTACATAACACTGAGCTGCAGTACAAGAGCGGTCACTACACAATGTATAAAACACTGAGCTGCAGTACAAGAGCGGCCACTACACAATGTATATAACACTGAGCTGCAGTACAAGAGCGGCCACTACACAATGTATATAGCACTGAGCTGCAGTACAAGAGCGGTCACTACACAATGTATATAACACTGAGCTGCAGTACAAGAGCGGTCACTACACAATGTACATAACACTGAGCTGCAGTACAAGAGCGGTCACTACACAATGTATATAGCACTGAGCTGCAGTACAAGAGCGGTCACTACACAATGTATATAACACTGAGCTGCAGTACAAGAGCGGTCACTACACAATGTATATAACACTGAGCTGCAGTACAAGAGCGGTCACTACACAATGTACATAACACTGAGCTGCAGTACAAGAGCGGCCACTACACAATGTATATAACACTGAGCTGCAGTACAAGAGCGGCCACTACACAATGTATATAACACTGAGCTGCAGTACAAGAGCGGTCACTACACAATGTATATAACACTGAGCTGCAGTACAAGAGCGGTCACTACACAATGTATATAGCACTGAGCTGCAGTACAAGAGCGGCCACTACACAATGTATATAACACTGAGCTGCAGTACAAGAGCGGTCACTACACAATGTATATAGCACTGAGCTGCAGTACAAGAGCGGTCACTACACAATGTATATAACACTGAGCTGCAGTACAAGAGCGGTCACTACACAATGTATATAACACTGAGCTGCAGTACAAGAGCGGCCACTACACAATGTATATAACACTGAGCTGCTGTACAAGAGCGGTCACTACACAATGTATATAGCACTGAGCTGCAGTACAAGAGCGGTCACTACACAATGTATATAACACTGAGCTGCAGTACAAGAGCGGCCACTACACAATGTATATAACACTGAGCTGCAGTACAAGAGCGGCCACTACACAATGTATATAACACTGAGCTGCTGTACAAGAGCGGCCACTACACAATGTATATAACACTGAGCTGCAGTACAAGAGCGGTCACTACACAATGTATATAGCACTGAGCTGCAGTACAAGAGCGGTCACTACACAATGTATATAACACTGAGCTGCAGTACAAGAGCGGTTACTACACAATGTATATAACACTGAGCTGCAGTATAAGAGCGGTCACTACACAATGTATATAACACTGAGCTGCAGTATAAGAGCGGTCACTACACAATGTATATAACACTGAGCTGCAGTACAAGAGCGGCCACTACACAATGTATATAACACTGAGCTGCTGTACAAGAACGGCCACTACACAATGTATATAACACTGAGCTGCAGTACAAGAGCGGTCACTACACAATGTATATAACACTGAGCTGCAGTACAAGAGCGGTCACTACACAATGTATATAGCACTGAGCTGCAGTACAAGAGCGGTCACTACACAATGTATATAACACTGAGCTGCAGTACAAGAGCGGCCACTACACAATGTATATAGCACTGAGCTGCTGTACAAGAGCGGTCACTACACAATGTATATAGCACTGAGCTGCAGTACAAGAGCGGTCACTACACAATGTATATAACACTGAGCTGCAGTACAAGAGCGGCCACTACACAATGTATATAACACTGAGCCGCAGTACAAGAACGGCCACTACACAATGTATATAGCACTGAGCTGCAGTACAAGAGCGGCCACTACACAATGTATATAGCACTGAGCCGCAGTACAAGAACGGCCACTACACAATGTATATAGCACTGAGCTGCAGTACAGGAGCGGCCACTACACAATGTATATAACACTGAGCTGCTGTACAAGAGCGGTCACTACACAATGTATATAGCACTGAGCTGCAGTACAAGAGCGGTCACTACACAATGTATATAACACTGAGCTGCAGTACAAGAGCGGCCACTACACAATGTATATAGCACTGAGCTGCAGTACAAGAGCGGCCACTACACAATGTATATAGCACTGAGCTGCAGTACAAGAGCGGTCACTACACAATGTATATAGCACTGAGCTGCAGTACAAGAGCGGCCACTACACAATGTATATAGCACTGAGCTGCAGTACAAGAGCGGCCACTACACAATGTATATAGCACTGAGCTGCAGTACAAGAGCGGCCACTACACAATGTATATAACACTGAGCTGCAGTACAAGAGCGGTTACTACACAATGTATATAGCACTGAGCTGCAGTACAAGAGCGGTCACTACACAATGTATATAGCACTGAGCTGCAGTACAAGAGCGGCCACTACACAATGTATATAACACTGAGCTGCAGTACAAGAGCGGTCACTACACAATGTATATAACACTGAGCTGCAGTACAAGAGCGGTCACTACACAATGTATATAGCACTGAGCTGCAGTACAAGAGCGGCCACTACACAATGTATATAACACTGAGCTGCTGTACAAGAGCGGTCACTACACAATGTATATAGCACTGAGCTGCAGTACAAGAGCGGCCACTACACAATGTATATAACACTGAGCTGCAGTACAAGAACGGCCACTACACAATGTATATAACACTGAGCTGCAGTACAAGAGCGGTCACTACACAATGTATATAACACTGAGCCGCAGTACAAGAACGGCCACTACACAATGTATATAGCACTGAGCTGCAGTACAAGAGCGGTCACTACACAATGTATATAGCACCATGTACGAAGTTGCGCTATATTTTCTCGCACTGAACACTCCCAGCCGCTGTGAGAGCTGCAAACAGCTGGTGTGTGGTGCTGTTGGCTGTCGAACCCCCATCGTTCTCATATTTATCACCCATCATAAGGATTATTCATCAATATCACAGTCCTGAACAAGCCTATTAAAGTGGATAAAAATGAGAAAAAAAACAACAAGAAATCAAGCACAAAACAATATGGCAAGGAGGCAGTTCCACGGATATCCCCATCTGGGGATTGTAGGGTATGCCATAAACTAGTGACTGTCAGGGTCTGACAGTCAATTCTCCAGGAATCCAGGAAAAACTGCACTACCAGATAACAGGAGCCAATACTGCTGTGCAGGAATCTCGCAATCACAGTACTAAGCAGAGCCGCCACTTTACTCTGTAGAGATTGGGTAGGGGGTCCCAGTTACTGCAGAATATGAAAGTGGGTGGTGTTGCTACAGTTGATGGGAGTGGGATATGCTGTTGCAGGAAGTAATGGGGGGAATGCTGCTGCAGTGAGTGGAAGTGGAGGTGCTGCCGCACTAAGTGAAAGCAGGGGGTGTTGGTGCAGGAAGTGTAAGGTAATACAGCAGTAAGTGGAAGTAGGGGTGCTAATGTAGTAAATGACAGTGGGGATGTTGTGGCAGTCAGCGGAAGTGGGATGCACTGCTGCATAAGTGGAAGTGGCTTGTGCTGCTGCAGTATGTTGAAGAGGGGTGTGCTCCTGCAGTATGAGGAAATGGGGTGTGCTGCTTCAGTAAGTGGCAGGGGGTGTGCTGCTGCAGTAAGTGGAAGTGGCGTGTACTCCTGCCGTATGAATAAGTGGGGTATGCTGCTGCAGTATGCGGAAGTGGGGTGTGCTGCTGCAGTATGTGACAGGGGTTGTTCTGCTGCGGTAAGTGGAAGTGGGGTGTACTCCTGCACTATGAGTAAGTGGGGTGTGCTGCTGCAGTATGTGGCAAGGGG
Source organism: Ranitomeya variabilis (assembly GCF_051348905.1). Lineage (NCBI taxonomy): Eukaryota > Metazoa > Chordata > Amphibia > Anura > Dendrobatidae > Ranitomeya > Ranitomeya variabilis. Next base: position 25,027,402 of record NC_135232.1, read on the forward strand.
TGTGCTGCTGCTACAGTAAGTGGAAGTGGAGGTGCTGCTGAAGATTGTGGCAGGGGGTGTGCTGCTGCAGTAAGTGGAGGTGCTGCTGCATTAAGTGGAAGTGGGGTGTACTCCTGCAGTAAGTGGAAGTGGGGTGTACTCCTGCAGTATGTGGAAGTGGAGTTGCTGCTGCAGTATGTGGAAGTGGAGGTGCTGCTGCAGTATGTGGCAAGGGGTGTGCTGCTGCAGAAAGTGGAAGTGAAGATGCTGCTGCAGTAACTGGAAGTGGAGGTGCTGCTGCAGTAAGTGGAGGTGCTCCTGCAGTATGTGGAAGCGGAGGTCCTGCTGCAGTAAGTGGAGGTGCTGCAGTAAGTGTAAGTGAAGTGTGCTCCTGCACTATGTGCAAGTGGGAGACGCTACTGCTGCCCTATGTGGAAGGGGTAGGTTCTCCTGCAGTTAGTAGCAGTGGGGGTGTGCTGCTGCAGAATATAGGAGTCGGGACCTTGTGCTGTTGGAGGAGAAATCTGTGCTTCTAAAAGGGAAGAGGGCAGTGCATGGGAATCATATATGTGGCTGCCCAAGACCAGGTCCATCACTGGACCCTTGAAGAGAACAATGGAGGAGCATATTAATGCGCTAGGGTCCTGATTCCTCCCTGGTTATGGATGGGCGCAGATTCACCCTCACTTTGCTCTTTGTCCTATTGTCTCATGATGGCGTCTTCTCCATACACTGCAGAATCTGGGAGGTGAACAAAAATCTAAAAATAAAATCTTCCAATGATGAAAGATAATTGCCACCACTGAATGTCAGAAAAGCCATAAAGCTGTTGTGCTGAGCGATCCCGAGCGATCCTGTTACTGCTCCATTTATAATGATCTATAATGTATAATTATTACAGGACTGCGCTGCGCCATTACTGACTAATGCAGGGTCCTAGAAAACTGCAGAAAAGGAAGAAAATAAATCCTGGGACTGGAACAATCACATTCCTAAAAGGAACAGATCACATTTACAGTAATGAGGGTATGGAGCACTGCAAGAGCGCTAATGCTGGTCATACGGCGGTCACCAGGTCTTCAGGTGCGCACCGCTACTCTGTCTCCTGGCTTCCTGCTTGGCCACGAAGGGTGCGCTCCTAATGATTGACAGTTTGGACCAGCGGCATGGCTCAGCCGCTGCCCCTAAGGTGGCTTCCTCTCTGCAGGATCTTTTCCCAGGAGAACAGCGAACTCTGTTGGACATCAGCGGAGGCCGGTAACCTAGGCGATGAGCTATGGAATTAAAAATTCATCCATTCTTGAAAAGACAGAGGAATTTTAATAAAAAACTAAATTGCTAAGTTGCTTGTTTTTATCATTACTTTGCAATTTTAACTACATCTAATATAAAGCATAAGCCTTTAACGCTGGAGGAAAGTTAGAGAACAAAACCAATGGAACTAGGCGGAAGCTGGGGTAAATTCATCAAAATGGTGCACATGAAATAATACCTTTGGCGTCACTTCTTCCTTAGCCTCTTCCTTTTTTTACTGACTTTGCACCGATCGTAA